>NC_133136.1:93744759-94072302 GCF_048418815.1 Hemitrygon akajei | reverse complement strand
AGACGAATTCAGGAACCTACCTTATAACATTCAGAGTGGTACAGGCAATATCTTTGTTTAGTTCTGTAAACGCTAATGTTAATTTGTGTACAAAAGGTGATGTTACAGAAAGTATCTTCTCGAACTTTGGTAGAAAACTCATAAAATTTGGTTGCATACTACTCTAAGTGATGTGGTAAGTAAAATAATTAGTTTTACAGCAAGTTATCAGATAGTAGTTTCCAGCAAAATTCAACTCTACACTCTATCGAGCTCATGCATTACCTTCTATTCTATGCATTTTCTCTTAAGGATGTGGACATAACAACTCATTGTGAGCTGGAATTGTATAGATATTGCCTGTATACTTGTCAGAGCCATGGAATACTAAAATGCAAGATGAATTCAGGAACCTACCTCATAACATTCAGACCGGTACAGGCAAAATCTTTGTTTAGCTCTTTAAACGCTAATATTCCTTTGTGTACAAAAGGTGATGTTACAGAAAGTATGTTCTCGAAGATTGGTAGAACACTCATAAAATTGGTTGCATACTACTCTAAGTGATGTGGTAAGTAAAATAATTAGTTTTACAGCAAGTTATCAGATAGTAGTTTCCAGCAAAATTCAACTCTACACTCTATTGAGCTGAATGCATTACTTTCTATTCGATGCATTTTGAGTCATGGATGTGTACATAACTACTCGGGGTGAGGTGGAGCGGTAGAAATATTGCAGGTATCCTACTCAGAGCCATGGAATACTCAAATGCAAGGTGAATTCAGGAAGCTACCTCATAACATTTAGAGAGGAACAGTAAATATCTTTGTTTAGTTCTGTAAACGGTAATGTTCCATTGTGTAAAAAAGTTGAAGTTACTAAAAGTAACTTCTCCAACATTGGTAGCACACTCATAAAATTGGTTGCATACTACTCTAAATCATATGGTACGCAAAATAATAAGTTTTACATCAAGTTATCACATAGTAGTTTCCCGCAAAATTCATCTCTACACTCTATTGAGCTGAATGCATTACATTCTATTCTATGCATTTTGAGTTATGGATGTGTACATAACTACTCAGGGTGAGGTGGAACGGTATAAATATTGCAGGTGTTCTACTCAGAGACATAGAATACTCAAATGCAAGGTGAATTCAGGAAGCTACCTCATAACATTTAGAGTGGAACAGTAAATATCTTTGTTTAGTTCTGTAAACGGTAATGTTCCATTGTGTAAAAAAGTTGAAGTTACTAAAAGTAACTTCTCCAACATTGGTAGCGCACTCATAAAATTGGTTGCATACTACTATAAATCATATAAGCAAAATAATAAGGTTTACATCAAGTTATCACATAGTAGTTTCTCGCAAAATTCATCTCTACACTCTATTGAGCTGAATGCATTACATTCTATTCTATGCATTTTGAGTTATGGATGTGTACACAACTACTCAGGGTGAGGTGGAACGGTATAAATATTGCATGTATCCTACTCAGAGCCATGGAAAACTCAAATGCAAGGTGAATTCAGCAAGCTACCTCATAACATTTAGAGTGGAACAGTAAATATCTTTGTTTAGTTCTGTAAACGCTAATATTCCATTGTGTACAAAAGATGATGTTACAGAAAGTATCTTCTCGAAGATTGGTAGAACACTCATGAAATTGGTTGCATACTACACTAAGTGATGTGGTAAGTAAAATAATTAGGTTTACATCAAGATAACACATAGTAGTTTCCCGCAAAATTCAACTCTACACTCTACTGAGCTGAAAGCATTACCCTATATTCCATGCATTTTCTGTTAAGGACGAGGTCATAACAACTCAGGGTGAGCTGGAATTGTATAGATATTGCCTGTATACTTGTCAGAGCAATGGAATACACAAGTGCAAGATGAATTCAGAAACCTACTTCATAACATTCAGAGTGCTATAGGCAATATCTTTGTTTGTTCTGTAAACGCTAATGGTCCATTGTGTACAAAAGGTGATGTTACAGAAAGTATCTTCTCGAACTTTGGTAGAACACTCATAAAATTGGTTGCATACTACTCTAAATCATTTGGAAAGTAAAATAATGAGGTTTACATCAAGTTATCACATAGCAGTTTTCAGCAAAATTCAATACACTCTATCGAGCTCAATGCATTACCTTCTATGCATTTTCTCTTAAGGATGTGGACATAACAACTCATTGTGAGCTGGATTTGTATAGATATTGCCTGTATACTTCTCAGAGCCATGGAATACTCAAATGCAAGGCGAATTCAGGAATCTACCTCATAACATTCAGAGCTGTACAGGCAATATCTTTGTTTATTTCTGTAAACGCTAATGTTCCATTGTGTGCAAAACGTGATGTTACTGAAAGTATCATCTCCAACAATGGTAGAACACTCATAAAATTGGTTCCATACTACTCCAAATTATATGGAAAGTAAAATAATATGGTTTATATCAAGTTATCACATAGCAGTTTTCAGCAAATTTCAACTCTACACTCTATCGAGCTCAATGCATTACCTTCTATTCTATGCATTTTCTGCTGAGGATAGGACATAACAACTCATTGTGAGCTGGAATTGTATAGATGTTGCCTGTATACTTGTCACAGCCATGGAATACTCAAATGCAAGATGAATTCAGGAACCTAGCTCATAACATTCAGAGTGGTATAGGCAATATCTTTGTTTAGTTCTGTTAACGCTAATGTTCATTTGTGTACAAAAGGAGATGTTACAGAAAGTTCCTACTCGAAGATTGGTAGTACCCTCATAAAATTGGTTGCATACTACTCTAAATCATATGGAAAGTAAATTAATAAGGCTTACATCAAGTTATCACATAGCAGTTTTCAGCAAAATTCAACTCTACACTCTATCGAGCTCAATGCATTACCTTCTATTCCATGCATTTTCTGTTAGGGATAGGACATAACAACTCATTGTGAGCCGGAATTGTATAGATATTGCCTGTACACTTGTCAGAGTCATGGAATACTCAAATGCAAGATGTATTCAGGAACCTACCTCATAACATTCAGAGTGGTAGAAGCAATATCTTTGTTTAGTTCTGTAAACGCTAATGTTCCATTGTGTACCGAAGGTGATGTTACAGAAAGTATTTTCTCGAACATTGGTAGAACACTCATAAAATTGGTTGCATACTACTCTAAATCATATGGAAAGTAAAATAACGAGGTTTACATCAAGTTATCACATAGTACTTTTCAGCAAAATTCAACTCTACACTCTATCGAGCTCAATGCATTACCTTCTATTCTATGCATTTTCTGTTGAGGATAGGACATAACAACTCATTGTGAGCTGGAATTGTATAGATATTGCCTGTATACTTGTCAGAGTCATGGAATACTCAAATGCAAGATGAATTCAGGAACCTACCTCATAACATTCAGAGTGGTACAGGCAATATCTTTGTTTAGCTCTGTAAACTTTAATGTTCCATTGTGTACAAAACGTGATGTTACTGAAAGTATCTTCCCGACCATTGGTAGAACACTCATAAAATTGGTTCCATACTACTCTAAATCATACGGAAAGTAAAATAATAAGGTTTACATCAAGTTCTCACATAGCAGTTTTCAGCAAAATTCAACTCTACACTCTATCGATCTCAATGCATTACCTTCTATTCTATGCATTTTCTCTTAACGATGTGGACATAACAACTCATTGTGAGCTGGAATTGTATAGATATTGCCTGTATACCTGTCACAGCCATGGAATACTCAAATGCAAGACGAATTCAGGAACCTACCTTATAACATTCAGAGTGGTACAGGCAATATCTTTGTTTAGTTCTGTAAACGCTAATGTTAATTTGTGTACAAAAGGTGATGTTACAGAAAGTATCTTCTCGAACTTTGGTAGAAAACTCATAAAATTGGTTGCATACTATAAGTGATGTGGTAAGTAAAATAATTAGTTTTACAGCAAGTTATCAGATAGTAGTTTCCAGCAAAATTCAACTCTACACTCTATCGAGCTCATGCATTACCTTCTATTCTATGCATTTTCTCTTAAGGATGTGGACATAACAACTCATTGTGAGCTGGAATTGTATAGATATTGCCTGTATACTTGTCAGAGCCATGGAATACTCAAATGCAAGATGAATTCAGGAACCTACCTCATAACATTCAGACTGGTACGGGCAAAATCTTTGTTTAGCTCTTTAAACGCTAATATTCCTTTGTGTACAAAAGGTGATGTTACAGAAAGTATGTTCTCGAAGATTGGTAGAACACTCATGAAATTGGTGGCCTACTACTCTAAATTATATGGAAAGTAAAATAATAAGGTTTACATCAAGTTAGCGCATAGCAGTTTTCAGCAAAATTCAGCTCTACACTCTATCGACCTCAATGCATTACCTTCTATTCTATGTTTTTTCTGTTAAGGATAGGACATAACAACTCATTGTGAGCTGGAATTGTATAGATATTGCCTGTATACTCGTCAGAGCCATGGAATACTCATATGCAAGACGAATTAAGAGACCTACCTCATAACATTCAGAGCGGTACAGGCAATATCTTTGTTTAGCTCTGTAAACTTTAATGTTCCATTGTGTACAAAACGTGATGTTACTGAAAGTATCTTCCCGACCATTGGTAGAACACTCATAAAATTGGTTCCATACTACTCTAAGTGATGTGGTAAGTAAAATAATTAGTTTTACAGCAAGTTATCAGATAGTAGTTTCCAGCAAAATTCAACTCTACACTCTATTGAGCTGAATGCATTACTTTCTATTCGATGCATTTTGAGTCATGGATGTGTACATAACTACTCGGGGTGAGGTGGAGCGGTAGAAATATTGCAGGTATCCTACTCAGAGCCATGGAATACTCAAATGCAAGGTGAATTCAGGAAGCTACCTCATAACATTTAGAGAGGAACAGTAAATATCTTTGTTTAGTTCTGTAAACGGTAATGTTCCATTGTGTAAAAAAGTTGAAGTTACTAAAAGTAACTTCTCCAACATTGGTAGCACACTCATAAAATTGGTTGCATACTACTCTAAATCATATGGTACGCAAAATAATAAGTTTTACATCAAGTTATCACATAGTAGTTTCCCGCAAAATTCATCTCTACACTCTATTGAGCTGAATGCATTACATTCTATTCTATGCATTTTGAGTTATGGATGTGTACATAACTACTCAGGGTGAGGTGGAACGGTATAAATATTGCAGGTGTTCTACTCAGAGACATAGAATACTCAAATGCAAGGTGAATTCAGGAAGCTACCTCATAACATTTAGAGTGGAACAGTAAATATCTTTGTTTAGTTCTGTAAACGGTAATGTTCCATTGTGTAAAAAAGTTGAAGTTACTAAAAGTAACTTCTCCAACATTGGTAGCGCACTCATAAAATTGGTTGCATACTACTATAAATCATATAAGCAAAATAATAAGGTTTACATCAAGTTATCACATAGTAGTTTCTCGCAAAATTCATCTCTACACTCTATTGAGCTGAATGCATTACATTCTATTCTATGCATTTTGAGTTATGGATGTGTACACAACTACTCAGGGTGAGGTGGAACGGTATAAATATTGCATGTATCCTACTCAGAGCCATGGAAAACTCAAATGCAAGGTGAATTCAGCAAGCTACCTCATAACATTTAGAGTGGAACAGTAAATATCTTTGTTTAGTTCTGTAAACGCTAATATTCCATTGTGTACAAAAGATGATGTTACAGAAAGTATCTTCTCGAAGATTGGTAGAACACTCATGAAATTGGTTGCATACTACACTAAGTGATGTGGTAAGTAAAATAATTAGGTTTACATCAAGATAACACATAGTAGTTTCCCGCAAAATTCAACTCTACACTCTACTGAGCTGAAAGCATTACCCTATATTCCATGCATTTTCTGTTAAGGACGAGGACATAACAACTCAGGGTGAGCTGGAATTGTATAGATATTGCCTGTATACTTGTCAGAGCAATGGAATACACAAGTGCAAGATGAATTCAGGAACCTACTTCATAACATTCAGAGTGCTATAGGCAATATCTTTGTTTGTTCTGTAAACGCTAATGGTCCATTGTGTACAAAAGGTGATGTTACAGAAAGTATCTTCTCGAACTTTGGTAGAACACTCATAAAATTGGTTGCATACTACTCTAAATCATTTGGAAAGTAAAATAATGAGGTTTACATCAAGTTATCACATAGCAGTTTTCAGCAAAATTCAATACACTATCGAGCTCAATGCATTACCTTCTATGCATTTTCTCTTAAGGATGTGGACATAACAACTCATTGTGAGCTGGATTTGTATAGATATTGCCTGTATACTTCTCAGAGCCATGGAATACTCAAATGCAAGGCGAATTCAGGAATCTACCTCATAACATTCAGAGCTGTACAGGCAATATCTTTGTTTATTTCTGTAAACGCTAATGTTCCATTGTGTGCAAAACGTGATGTTACTGAAAGTATCATCTCCAACAATGGTAGAACACTCATAAAATTGGTTCCATACTACTCCAAATTATATGGAAAGTAAAATAATATGGTTTATATCAAGTTATCACATAGCATTTTTCAGCAAATTTCAACTCTACACTCTATCGAGCTCAATGCATTACCTTCTATTCTATGCATTTTCTGCTGAGGATAGGACATAACAACTCATTGTGAGCTGGAATTGTATAGATATTGCCTGTATACTTGTCAGAGCCATGGAATACTAAAATGCAAGATGAATTCAGGAACCTACCTCATAACATTCAGACTGGTACGGGCAAAATCTTTGTTTAGCTCTTTAAACGCTAATATTCCTTTGTGTACAAAAGGTGATGTTACAGAAAGTATGTTCTCGAAGATTGGTAGAACACTCATGAAATTGGTTGCATACTACTCTAAATCATATGGAAAGTAAATTAATAAGGCTTACATCAAGTTATCACATAGCAGTTTTCAGCAAAATTCAGCTCTACACTCTATCGACCTCAATGCATTACCTTCTATTCTATGTTTTTTCTGTTAAGGATAGGACATAACAACTCATTGTGAGCTGGAATTGTATAGATATTGCCTGTATACTCGTCAGAGCCATGGAATACTCATATGCAAGACGAATTAAGAGACCTACCTCATAACATTCAGAGCGGTACAGGCAATATCTTTGTTTAGCTCTGTAAACTTTAATGTTCCATTGTGTACAAAACGTGATGTTACTGAAAGTATCTTCCCGACCATTGGTAGAACACTCATAAAATTGGTTCCATACTACTCTAAGTGATGTGGTAAGTAAAATAATTAGTTTTACAGCAAGTTATCAGATAGTAGTTTCCAGCAAAATTCAACTCTACACTCTATTGAGCTGAATGCATTACTTTCTATTCGATGCATTTTGAGTCATGGATGTGTACATAACTACTCGGGGTGAGGTGGAGCGGTAGAAATATTGCAGGTATCCTACTCAGAGCCATGGAATACTCAAATGCAAGGTGAATTCAGGAAGCTACCTCATAACATTTAGAGAGGAACAGTAAATATCTTTGTTTAGTTCTGTAAACGGTAATGTTCCATTGTGTAAAAAAGTTGAAGTTACTAAAAGTAACTTCTCCAACATTGGTAGCACACTCATAAAATTGGTTGCATACTACTCTAAATCATATGGTACGCAAAATAATAAGTTTTACATCAAGTTATCACATAGTAGTTTCCCGCAAAATTCATCTCTACACTCTATTGAGCTGAATGCATTACATTCTATTCTATGCATTTTGAGTTATGGATGTGTACATAACTACTCAGGGTGAGGTGGAACGGTATAAATATTGCAGGTGTTCTACTCAGAGACATAGAATACTCAAATGCAAGGTGAATTCAGGAAGCTACCTCATAACATTTAGAGTGGAACAGTAAATATCTTTGTTTAGTTCTGTAAACGGTAATGTTCCATTGTGTAAAAAAGTTGAAGTTACTAAAAGTAACTTCTCCAACATTGGTAGCGCACTCATAAAATTGGTTGCATACTACTATAAATCATATAAGCAAAATAATAAGGTTTACATCAAGTTATCACATAGTAGTTTCTCGCAAAATTCATCTCTACACTCTATTGAGCTGAATGCATTACATTCTATTCTATGCATTTTGAGTTATGGATGTGTACACAACTACTCAGGGTGAGGTGGAACGGTATAAATATTGCATGTATCCTACTCAGAGCCATGGAAAACTCAAATGCAAGGTGAATTCAGCAAGCTACCTCATAACATTTAGAGTGGAACAGTAAATATCTTTGTTTAGTTCTGTAAACGCTAATATTCCATTGTGTACAAAAGATGATGTTACAGAAAGTATCTTCTCGAAGATTGGTAGAACACTCATGAAATTGGTTGCATACTACACTAAGTGATGTGGTAAGTAAAATAATTAGGTTTACATCAAGATAACACATAGTAGTTTCCCGCAAAATTCAACTCTACACTCTACTGAGCTGAAAGCATTACCCTATATTCCATGCATTTTCTGTTAAGGACGAGGTCATAACAACTCAGGGTGAGCTGGAATTGTATAGATATTGCCTGTATACTTGTCAGAGCAATGGAATACACAAGTGCAAGATGAATTCAGGAACCTACTTCATAACATTCAGAGTGCTATAGGCAATATCTTTGTTTGTTCTGTAAACGCTAATGGTCCATTGTGTACAAAAGGTGATGTTACAGAAAGTATCTTCTCGAACTTTGGTAGAACACTCATAAAATTGGTTGCATACTACTCTAAATCATTTGGAAAGTAAAATAATGAGGTTTACATCAAGTTATCACATAGCAGTTTTCAGCAAAATTCAATACACTCTATCGAGCTCAATGCATTACCTTCTATGCATTTTCTCTTAAGGATGTGGACATAACAACTCATTGTGAGCTGGATTTGTATAGATATTGCCTGTATACTTCTCAGAGCCATGGAATACTCAAATGCAAGGCGAATTCAGGAATCTACCTCATAACATTCAGAGCTGTACAGGCAATATCTTTGTTTATTTCTGTAAACGCTAATGTTCCATTGTGTGCAAAACGTGATGTTACTGAAAGTATCATCTCCAACAATGGTAGAACACTCATAAAATTGGTTCCATACTACTCCAAATTATATGGAAAGTAAAATAATATGGTTTATATCAAGTTATCACATAGCAGTTTTCAGCAAATTTCAACTCTACACTCTATCGAGCTCAATGCATTACCTTCTATTCTATGCATTTTCTGCTGAGGATAGGACATAACAACTCATTGTGAGCTGGAATTGTATAGATGTTGCCTGTATACTTGTCACAGCCATGGAATACTCAAATGCAAGATGAATTCAGGAACCTAGCTCATAACATTCAGAGTGGTATAGGCAATATCTTTGTTTAGTTCTGTAAACGCTAATGTTCATTTGTGTACAAAAGGAGATGTTACAGAAAGTTCCTACTCGAAGATTGGTAGTACCCTCATAAAATTGGTTGCATACTACTCTAAATCATATGGAAAGTAAATTAATAAGGCTTACATCAAGTTATCACATAGCAGTTTTCAGCAAAATTCAACTCTACACTCTATCGAGCTCAATGCATTACCTTCTATTCCATGCATTTTCTGTTAGGGATAGGACATAACAACTCATTGTGAGCCGGAATTGTATAGATATTGCCTGTACACTTGTCAGAGTCATGGAATACTCAAATGCAAGGTGTATTCAGGAACCTACCTCATAACATTCAGAGTGGTAGAAGCAATATCTTTGTTTAGTTCTGTAAACGCTAATGTTCCATTGTGTACCGAAGGTGATGTTACAGAAAGTATTTTCTCGAACATTGGTAGAACACTCATAAAATTGGTTGCATACTACTCTAAATCATATGGAAAGTAAAATAACGAGGTTTACATCAAGTTATCACATAGTACTTTTCAGCAAAATTCAACTCTACACTCTATCGAGCTCAATGCATTACCTTCTATTCTATGCATTTTCTGTTGAGGATAGGACATAACAACTCATTGTGAGCTGGAATTGTATAGATATTGCCTGTATACTTGTCAGAGTCATGGAATACTCAAATGCAAGATGAATTCAGGAACCTACCTCATAACATTCAGAGTGGTACAGGCAATATCTTTGTTTAGCTCTGTAAACTTTAATGTTCCATTGTGTACAAAACGTGATGTTACTGAAAGTATCTTCCCGACCATTGGTAGAACACTCATAAAATTGGTTCCATACTACTCTAAATCATACGGAAAGTAAAATAATAAGGTTTACATCAAGTTCTCACATAGCAGTTTTCAGCAAAATTCAACTCTACACTCTATCGATCTCAATGCATTACCTTCTATTCTATGCATTTTCTCTTAACGATGTGGACATAACAACTCATTGTGAGCTGGAATTGTATAGATATTGCCTGTATACCTGTCACAGCCATGGAATACTCAAATGCAAGACGAATTCAGGAACCTACCTTATAACATTCAGAGTGGTACAGGCAATATCTTTGTTTAGTTCTGTAAACGCTAATGTTAATTTGTGTACAAAAGGTGATGTTACAGAAAGTATCTTCTCGAACTTTGGTAGAAAACTCATAAAATTGGTTGCATACTATAAGTGATGTGGTAAGTAAAATAATTAGTTTTACAGCAAGTTATCAGATAGTAGTTTCCAGCAAAATTCAACTCTACACTCTATCGAGCTCATGCATTACCTTCTATTCTATGCATTTTCTCTTAAGGATGTGGACATAACAACTCATTGTGAGCTGGAATTGTATAGATATTGCCTGTATACTTGTCAGAGCCATGGAATACTCAAATGCAAGATGAATTCAGGAACCTACCTCATAACATTCAGACTGGTACGGGCAAAATCTTTGTTTAGCTCTTTAAACGCTAATATTCCTTTGTGTACAAAAGGTGATGTTACAGAAAGTATGTTCTCGAAGATTGGTAGAACACTCATGAAATTGGTGGCCTACTACTCTAAATTATATGGAAAGTAAAATAATAAGGTTTACATCAAGTTAGCGCATAGCAGTTTTCAGCAAAATTCAGCTCTACACTCTATCGACCTCAATGCATTACCTTCTATTCTATGTTTTTTCTGTTAAGGATAGGACATAACAACTCATTGTGAGCTGGAATTGTATAGATATTGCCTGTATACTCGTCAGAGCCATGGAATACTCATATGCAAGACGAATTAAGAGACCTACCTCATAACATTCAGAGCGGTACAGGCAATATCTTTGTTTAGCTCTGTAAACTTTAATGTTCCATTGTGTACAAAACGTGATGTTACTGAAAGTATCTTCCCGACCATTGGTAGAACACTCATAAAATTGGTTCCATACTACTCTAAGTGATGTGGTAAGTAAAATAATTAGTTTTACAGCAAGTTATCAGATAGTAGTTTCCAGCAAAATTCAACTCTACACTCTATTGAGCTGAATGCATTACTTTCTATTCGATGCATTTTGAGTCATGGATGTGTACATAACTACTCGGGGTGAGGTGGAGCGGTAGAAATATTGCAGGTATCCTACTCAGAGCCATGGAATACTCAAATGCAAGGTGAATTCAGGAAGCTACCTCATAACATTTAGAGAGGAACAGTAAATATCTTTGTTTAGTTCTGTAAACGGTAATGTTCCATTGTGTAAAAAAGTTGAAGTTACTAAAAGTAACTTCTCCAACATTGGTAGCACACTCATAAAATTGGTTGCATACTACTCTAAATCATATGGTACGCAAAATAATAAGTTTTACATCAAGTTATCACATAGTAGTTTCCCGCAAAATTCATCTCTACACTCTATTGAGCTGAATGCATTACATTCTATTCTATGCATTTTGAGTTATGGATGTGTACATAACTACTCAGGGTGAGGTGGAACGGTATAAATATTGCAGGTGTTCTACTCAGAGACATAGAATACTCAAATGCAAGGTGAATTCAGGAAGCTACCTCATAACATTTAGAGTGGAACAGTAAATATCTTTGTTTAGTTCTGTAAACGGTAATGTTCCATTGTGTAAAAAAGTTGAAGTTACTAAAAGTAACTTCTCCAACATTGGTAGCGCACTCATAAAATTGGTTGCATACTACTATAAATCATATAAGCAAAATAATAAGGTTTACATCAAGTTATCACATAGTAGTTTCTCGCAAAATTCATCTCTACACTCTATTGAGCTGAATGCATTACATTCTATTCTATGCATTTTGAGTTATGGATGTGTACACAACTACTCAATGTGAGGTGGAACGGTATAAATATTGCATGTATCCTACTCAGAGCCATGGAAAACTCAAATGCAAGGTGAATTCAGCAAGCTACCTCATAACATTTAGAGTGGAACAGTAAATATCTTTGTTTAGTTCT
This sequence comes from Hemitrygon akajei, assembly GCF_048418815.1. Classification (NCBI taxonomy): domain Eukaryota; kingdom Metazoa; phylum Chordata; class Chondrichthyes; order Myliobatiformes; family Dasyatidae; genus Hemitrygon; species Hemitrygon akajei. Next base: position 94,059,888 of record NC_133136.1, on the reverse strand, counting down.
GTAAACGCTAATATTCCATTGTGTACAAAAGATGATGTTACAGAAAGTATCTTCTCGAAGATTGGTAGAACACTCATGAAATTGGTTGCATACTACACTAAGTGATGTGGTAAGTAAAATAATTAGGTTTACATCAAGATAACACATAGTAGTTTCCCGCAAAATTCAACTCTACACTCTACTGAGCTGAAAGCATTACCCTATATTCCATGCATTTTCTGTTAAGGACGAGGACATAACAACTCAGGGTGAGCTGGAATTGTATAGATATTGCCTGTATACTTGTCAGAGCAATGGAATACACAAGTGCAAGATGAATTCAGGAACCTACTTCATAACATTCAGAGTGCTATAGGCAATATCTTTGTTTGTTCTGTAAACGCTAATGGTCCATTGTGTACAAAAGGTGATGTTACAGAAAGTATCTTCTCGAACTTTGGTAGAACACTCATAAAATTGGTTGCATACTACTCTAAATCATTTGGAAAGTAAAATAATGAGGTTTACATCAAGTTATCACATAGCAGTTTTCAGCAAAATTCAATACACTATCGAGCTCAATGCATTACCTTCTATGCATTTTCTCTTAAGGATGTGGACATAACAACTCATTGTGAGCTGGATTTGTATAGATATTGCCTGTATACTTCTCAGAGCCATGGAATACTCAAATGCAAGGCGAATTCAGGAATCTACCTCATAACATTCAGAGCTGTACAGGCAATATCTTTGTTTATTTCTGTAAACGCTAATGTTCCATTGTGTGCAAAACGTGATGTTACTGAAAGTATCATCTCCAACAATGGTAGAACACTCATAAAATTGGTTCCATACTACTCCAAATTATATGGAAAGTAAAATAATATGGTTTATATCAAGTTATCACATAGCATTTTTCAGCAAATTTCAACTCTACACTCTATCGAGCTCAATGCATTACCTTCTATTCTATGCATTTTCTGCTGAGGATAGGACATAACAACTCATTGTGAGCTGGAATTGTATAGATATTGCCTGTATACTTGTCAGAGCCATGGAATACTAAAATGCAAGATGAATTCAGGAACCTACCTCATAACATTCAGACTGGTACGGGCAAAATCTTTGTTTAGCTCTTTAAACGCTAATATTCCTTTGTGTACAAAAGGTGATGTTACAGAAAGTATGTTCTCGAAGATTGGTAGAACACTCATGAAATTGGTTGCATACTACTCTAAATCATATGGAAAGTAAATTAATAAGGCTTACATCAAGTTATCACATAGCAGTTTTCAGCAAAATTCAGCTCTACACTCTATCGACCTCAATGCATTACCTTCTATTCTATGTTTTTTCTGTTAAGGATAGGACATAACAATTCATTGTGAGCTGGAATTGTATAGATATTGCCTGTATACTCGTCAGAGCCATGGAATACTCATATGCAAGACGAATTAAGAGACCTACCTCATAACATTCAGAGCGGTACAGGCAATATCTTTGTTTAGCTCTGTAAACTTTAATGTTCCATTGTGTACAAAACGTGATGTTACTGAAAGTATCTTCCCGACCATTGGTAGAACACTCATAAAATTGGTTCCATACTACTCTAAGTGATGTGGTAAGTAAAATAATTAGTTTTACAGCAAGTTATCAGATAGTAGTTTCCAGCAAAATTCAACTCTACACTCTATTGAGCTGAATGCATTACTTTCTATTCGATGCATTTTGAGTCATGGATGTGTACATAACTACTCGGGGTGAGGTGGAGCGGTAGAAATATTGCAGGTATCCTACTCAGAGCCATGGAATACTCAAATGCAAGGTGAATTCAGGAAGCTACCTCATAACATTTAGAGAGGAACAGTAAATATCTTTGTTTAGTTCTGTAAACGGTAATGTTCCATTGTGTAAAAAAGTTGAAGTTACTAAAAGTAACTTCTCCAACATTGGTAGCACACTCATAAAATTGGTTGCATACTACTCTAAATCATATGGTACGCAAAATAATAAGTTTTACATCAAGTTATCACATAGTAGTTTCCCGCAAAATTCATCTCTACACTCTATTGAGCTGAATGCATTACATTCTATTCTATGCATTTTGAGTTATGGATGTGTACATAACTACTCAGGGTGAGGTGGAACGGTATAAATATTGCAGGTGTTCTACTCAGAGACATAGAATACTCAAATGCAAGGTGAATTCAGGAAGCTACCTCATAACATTTAGAGTGGAACAGTAAATATCTTTGTTTAGTTCTGTAAACGGTAATGTTCCATTGTGTAAAAAAGTTGAAGTTACTAAAAGTAACTTCTCCAACATTGGTAGCGCACTCATAAAATTGGTTGCATACTACTATAAATCATATAAGCAAAATAATAAGGTTTACATCAAGTTATCACATAGTAGTTTCTCGCAAAATTCATCTCTACACTCTATTGAGCTGAATGCATTACATTCTATTCTATGCATTTTGAGTTATGGATGTGTACACAACTACTCAATGTGAGGTGGAACGGTATAAATATTGCATGTATCCTACTCAGAGCCATGGAAAACTCAAATGCAAGGTGAATTCAGCAAGCTACCTCATAACATTTAGAGTGGAACAGTAAATATCTTTGTTTAGTTCTGTAAACGCTAATATTCCATTGTGTACAAAAGATGATGTTACAGAAAGTATCTTCTCGAAGATTGGTAGAACACTCATGAAATTGGTTGCATACTACACTAAGTGATGTGGTAAGTAAAATAATTAGGTTTACATCAAGATAACACATAGTAGTTTCCCGCAAAATTCAACTCTACACTCTACTGAGCTGAAAGCATTACCCTATATTCCATGCATTTTCTGTTAAGGACGAGGACATAACAACTCAGGGTGAGCTGGAATTGTATAGATATTGCCTGTATACTTGTCAGAGCAATGGAATACACAAGTGCAAGATGAATTCAGGAACCTACTTCATAACATTCAGAGTGCTATAGGCAATATCTTTGTTTGTTCTGTAAACGCTAATGGTCCATTGTGTACAAAAGGTGATGTTACAGAAAGTATCTTCTCGAACTTTGGTAGAACACTCATAAAATTGGTTGCATACTACTCTAAATCATTTGGAAAGTAAAATAATGAGGTTTACATCAAGTTATCACATAGCAGTTTTCAGCAAAATTCAATACACTATCGAGCTCAATGCATTACCTTCTATGCATTTTCTCTTAAGGATGTGGACATAACAACTCATTGTGAGCTGGATTTGTATAGATATTGCCTGTATACTTCTCAGAGCCATGGAATACTCAAATGCAAGGCGAATTCAGGAATCTACCTCATAACATTCAGAGCTGTACAGGCAATATCTTTGTTTATTTCTGTAAACGCTAATGTTCCATTGTGTGCAAAACGTGATGTTACTGAAAGTATCATCTCCAACAATGGTAGAACACTCATAAAATTGGTTCCATACTACTCCAAATTATATGGAAAGTAAAATAATATGGTTTATATCAAGTTATCACATAGCATTTTTCAGCAAATTTCAACTCTACACTCTATCGAGCTCAATGCATTACCTTCTATTCTATGCATTTTCTGCTGAGGATAGGACATAACAACTCATTGTGAGCTGGAATTGTATAGATATTGCCTGTATACTTGTCAGAGCCATGGAATACTAAAATGCAAGATGAATTCAGGAACCTACCTCATAACATTCAGACTGGTACGGGCAAAATCTTTGTTTAGCTCTTTAAACGCTAATATTCCTTTGTGTACAAAAGGTGATGTTACAGAAAGTATGTTCTCGAAGATTGGTAGAACACTCATGAAATTGGTTGCATACTACTCTAAATCATATGGAAAGTAAATTAATAAGGCTTACATCAAGTTATCACATAGCAGTTTTCAGCAAAATTCAGCTCTACACTCTATCGACCTCAATGCATTACCTTCTATTCTATGTTTTTTCTGTTAAGGATAGGACATAACAATTCATTGTGAGCTGGAATTGTATAGATATTGCCTGTATACTCGTCAGAGCCATGGAATACTCATATGCAAGACGAATTAAGAGACCTACCTCATAACATTCAGAGCGGTACAGGCAATATCTTTGTTTAGCTCTGTAAACTTTAATGTTCCATTGTGTACAAAACGTGATGTTACTGAAAGTATCTTCCCGACCATTGGTAGAACACTCATAAAATTGGTTCCATACTACTCTAAGTGATGTGGTAAGTAAAATAATTAGTTTTACAGCAAGTTATCAGATAGTAGTTTCCAGCAAAATTCAACTCTACACTCTATTGAGCTGAATGCATTACTTTCTATTCGATGCATTTTGAGTCATGGATGTGTACATAACTACTCGGGGTGAGGTGGAGCGGTAGAAATATTGCAGGTATCCTACTCAGAGCCATGGAATACTCAAATGCAAGGTGAATTCAGGAAGCTACCTCATAACATTTAGAGAGGAACAGTAAATATCTTTGTTTAGTTCTGTAAACGGTAATGTTCCATTGTGTAAAAAAGTTGAAGTTACTAAAAGTAACTTCTCCAACATTGGTAGCACACTCATAAAATTGGTTGCATACTACTCTAAATCATATGGTACGCAAAATAATAAGTTTTACATCAAGTTATCACATAGTAGTTTCCCGCAAAATTCATCTCTACACTCTATTGAGCTGAATGCATTACATTCTATTCTATGCATTTTGAGTTATGGATGTGTACACAACTACTCAGGGTGAGGTGGAACGGTATAAATATTGCATGTATCCTACTCAGAGCCATGGAAAACTCAAATGCAAGGTGAATTCAGCAAGCTACCTCATAACATTTAGAGTGGAACAGTAAATATCTTTGTTTAGTTCTGTAAACGCTAATATTCCATTGTGTACAAAAGATGATGTTACAGAAAGTATCTTCTCGAAGATTGGTAGAACACTCATGAAATTGGTTGCATACTACACTAAGTGATGTGGTAAGTAAAATAATTAGGTTTACATCAAGATAACACATAGTAGTTTCCCGCAAAATTCAACTCTACACTCTACTGAGCTGAAAGCATTACCCTATATTCCATGCATTTTCTGTTAAGGACGAGGACATAACAACTCAGGGTGAGCTGGAATTGTATAGATATTGCCTGTATACTTGTCAGAGCAATGGAATACACAAGTGCAAGATGAATTCAGGAACCTACTTCATAACATTCAGAGTGCTATAGGCAATATCTTTGTTTGTTCTGTAAACGCTAATGGTCCATTGTGTACAAAAGGTGATGTTACAGAAAGTATCTTCTCGAACTTTGGTAGAACACTCATAAAATTGGTTGCATACTACTCTAAATCATTTGGAAAGTAAAATAATGAGGTTTACATCAAGTTATCACATAGCAGTTTTCAGCAAAATTCAATACACTATCGAGCTCAATGCATTACCTTCTATGCATTTTCTCTTAAGGATGTGGACATAACAACTCATTGTGAGCTGGATTTGTATAGATATTGCCTGTATACTTCTCAGAGCCATGGAATACTCAAATGCAAGGCGAATTCAGGAATCTACCTCATAACATTCAGAGCTGTACAGGCAATATCTTTGTTTATTTCTGTAAACGCTAATGTTCCATTGTGTGCAAAACGTGATGTTACTGAAAGTATCATCTCCAACAATGGTAGAACACTCATAAAATTGGTTCCATACTACTCCAAATTATATGGAAAGTAAAATAATATGGTTTATATCAAGTTATCACATAGCATTTTTCAGCAAATTTCAACTCTACACTCTATCGAGCTCAATGCATTACCTTCTATTCTATGCATTTTCTGCTGATAGGACATAACAACTCATTGTGAGCTGGAATTGTATAGATGTTGCCTGTATACTTGTCACAGCCATGGAATACTCAAATGCAAGATGAATTCAGGAACCTAGCTCATAACATTCAGAGTGGTATAGGCAATATCTTTGTTTAGTTCTGTAAACGCTAATGTTCATTTGTGTACAAAAGGAGATGTTACAGAAAGTTCCTACTCGAAGATTGGTAGTACCCTCATAAAATTGGTTGCATACTACTCTAAATCATATGGAAAGTAAATTAATAAGGCTTACATCAAGTTATCACATAGCAGTTTTCAGCAAAATTCAACTCTACACTCTATCGAGCTCAATGCATTACCTTCTATTCCATGCATTTTCTGTTAGGGATAGGACATAACAACTCATTGTGAGCCGGAATTGTATAGATATTGCCTGTATACTTGTCAGAGTCATGGAATACTCAAATGCAAGATGTATTCAGGAACCTACCTCATAACATTCAGAGTGGTAGAAGCAATATCTTTGTTTAGTTCTGTAAACGCTAATGTTCCATTGTGTACCGAAGGTGATGTTACAGAAAGTATTTTCTCGAACATTGGTAGAACACTCATAAAATTGGTTGCATACTACTCTAAATCATATGGAAAGTAAAATAACGAGGTTTACATCAAGTTATCACATAGTACTTTTCAGCAAAATTCAACTCTACTCTCTACTGATCTCAATGCATTACCTTCTGTTCCATGCATTTTCTGTTAATGATGTGGACATAACAACTCAGTGTGAGCTGGAATTGTATAGATATTGCCTGTGTACTTGTCACAGCCATGGAATACTCAAATGCAAGGCGAATTCAGGAATCTACCTCATGACATTCAGAGCGGTACAGGCAATATCTTTGTTTAGTTCTGTAAACGCTAATGTTCCATTGTGTACAAAACGTGATGTTACAGAAAGTACCTTCTCGAACTTTGGTAGAAAACTCATAAGATTGGTTGCATACTACTCTAAGTGATGTGGTAAGTAAAATAATTAGTTTTACAGCAAGTTCTCACATAGCAGTTTTCAGCAAAATTCAGCTCTACACTCTATCGACCTCAATGCATTACCTTCTATTCTATGTTTTTTCTGTTAAGGATAGGACATAACAACTCATTGTGAGCTGGAATTGTATAGATATTGCCTGTATACTCGTCAGAGCCATGGAATACTCATATGCAAGACGAATTAAGAGACCTACCTCATAACATTCAGAGCGGTACAGGCAATATCTTTGTTTAGCTCTGTAAACTTTAATGTTCCATTGTGTACAAAACGTGATGTTACTGAAAGTATCTTCCCGACCATTGGTAGAACACTCATAAAATTGGTTCCATACTACTCTAAGTGATGTGGTAAGTAAAATAATTAGTTTTACAGCAAGTTATCAGATAGTAGTTTCCAGCAAAATTCAACTCTACACTCTATTGAGCTGAATGCATTACTTTCTATTCGATGCATTTTGAGTCATGGATGTGTACATAACTACTCGGGGTGAGGTGGAGCGGTAGAAATATTGCAGGTATCCTACTCAGAGCCATGGAATACTCAAATGCAAGGTGAATTCAGGAAGCTACCTCATAACATTTAGAGAGGAACAGTAAATATCTTTGTTTAGTTCTGTAAACGGTAATGTTCCATTGTGTAAAAAAGTTGAAGTTACTAAAAGTAACTTCTCCAACATTGGTAGCACACTCATAAAATTGGTTGCATACTACTCTAAATCATATGGTACGCAAAATAATAAGTTTTACATCAAGTTATCACATAGTAGTTTCCCGCAAAATTCATCTCTACACTCTATTGAGCTGAATGCATTACATTCTATTCTATGCATTTTGAGTTATGGATGTGTACACAACTACTCAGGGTGAGGTGGAACGGTATAAATATTGCATGTATCCTACTCAGAGCCATGGAAAACTCAAATGCAAGGTGAATTCAGCAAGCTACATCATAACATTTAGAGTGGAACAGTAAATATCTTTGTTTAGTTCTGTAAACGCTAATATTCCATTGTGTACAAAAGATGATGTTACAGAAAGTATCTTCTCGAAGATTGGTAGAACACTCATGAAATTGGTTGCATACTACACTAAGTGATGTGGTAAGTAAAATAATTAGGTTTACATCAAGATAACACATAGTAGTTTCCCGCAAAATTCAACTCTACACTCTACTGAGCTGAAAGCATTACCCTATATTCCATGCATTTTCTGTTAAGGACGAGGACATAACAACTCAGGGTGAGCTGGAATTGTATAGATATTGCCTGTATACTTGTCAGAGCAATGGAATACACAAGTGCAAGATGAATTCAGGAACCTACTTCATAACATTCAGAGTGCTATAGGCAATATCTTTGTTTGTTCTGTAAACGCTAATGGTCCATTGTGTACAAAAGGTGATGTTACAGAAAGTATCTTCTCGAACTTTGGTAGAACACTCATAAAATTGGTTGCATACTACTCTAAATCATTTGGAAAGTAAAATAATGAGGTTTACATCAAGTTATCACATAGCAGTTTTCAGCAAAATTCAATACACTCTATCGAGCTCAATGCATTACCTTCTATGCATTTTCTCTTAAGGATGTGGACATAACAACTCATTGTGAGCTGGATTTGTATAGATATTGCCTGTATACTTCTCAGAGCCATGGAATACTCAAATGCAAGGCGAATTCAGGAATCTACCTCATAACATTCAGAGCTGTACAGGCAATATCTTTGTTTATTTCTGTAAACGCTAATGTTCCATTGTGTGCAAAACGTGATGTTACTGAAAGTATCATCTCCAACAATGGTAGAACACTCATAAAATTGGTTCCATACTACTCCAAATTATATGGAAAGTAAAATAATATGGTTTATATCAAGTTATCACATAGCATTTTTCAGCAAATTTCAACTCTACACTCTATCGAGCTCAATGCATTACCTTCTATTCTATGCATTTTCTGCTGAGGATAGGACATAACAACTCATTGTGAGCTGGAATTGTATAGATGTTGCCTGTATACTTGTCACAGCCATGGAATACTCAAATGCAAGATGAATTCAGGAACCTAGCTCATAACATTCAGAGTGGTATAGGCAATATCTTTGTTTAGTTCTGTAAACGCTAATGTTCATTTGTGTACAAAAGGAGATGTTACAGAAAGTTCCTACTCGAAGATTGGTAGTACCCTCATAAAATTGGTTGCATACTACTCTAAATCATATGGAAAGTAAATTAATAAGGCTTACATCAAGTTATCACATAGCAGTTTTCAGCAAAATTCAACTCTACACTCTATCGAGCTCAATGCATTACCTTCTATTCCATGCATTTTCTGTTAGGGATAGGACATAACAACTCATTGTGAGCCGGAATTGTATAGATATTGCCTGTATACTTGTCAGAGTCATGGAATACTCAAATGCAAGATGTATTCAGGAACCTACCTCATAACATTCAGAGTGGTAGAAGCAATATCTTTGTTTAGTTCTGTAAACGCTAATGTTCCATTGTGTACCGAAGGTGATGTTACAGAAAGTATTTTCTCGAACATTGGTAGAACACTCATAAAATTGGTTGCATACTACTCTAAATCATATGGAAAGTAAAATAACGAGGTTTACATCAAGTTATCACATAGTACTTTTCAGCAAAATTCAACTCTACTCTCTACTGATCTCAATGCATTACCTTCTGTTCCATGCATTTTCTGTTAATGATGTGGACATAACAACTCAGTGTGAGCTGGAATTGTATAGATATTGCCTGTGTACTTGTCACAGCCATGGAATACTCAAATGCAAGGCGAATTCAGGAATCTACCTCATGACATTCAGAGCGGTACAGGCAATATCTTTGTTTAGTTCTGTAAACGCTAATGTTCCATTGTGTACAAAACGTGATGTTACAGAAAGTACCTTCTCGAACTTTGGTAGAAAACTCATAAAATTGGTTGCATACTACTCTAAGTGATGTGGTAAGTAAAATAATTAGTTTTACAGCAAGTTATCAGATAGTAGTTTCCAGCAAAATTCAACTCTACACTCTATCGAGCTCATGCATTACCTTCTATTCTATGCATTTTCTCTTAAGGATGTGGACATAACAACTCATTGTGAGCTGGAATTGTATAGATATTGCCTGTATACTTGTCAGAGCCATGGAATACTAAAATGCAAGATGAATTCAGGAACCTACCTCATAACATTCAGACTTGTACGGGCAAAATCTTTGTTTAGCTCTTTAAACGCTAATATTCCTTTGTGTACAAAAGGTGATGTTACAGAAAGTATGTTCTCGAAGATTGGTAGAACACTCATGAAATTGGTTGCCTACTACTCTAAATTATATGGAAAGTAAAATAATAAGGTTTACATCAAGTTAGCGCATAGCAGTTTTCAGCAAAATTCAGCTCTACACTCTATCGACCTCAATGCATTACCTTCTATTCTATGTTTTTTCTGTTAAGGATAGGACATAACAACTCATTGTGAGCTGGAATTGTATAGATATTGCCTGTATACTCGTCAGAGCCATGGAATACTCATATGCAAGACGAATTAAGAGACCTACCTCATAACATTCAGAGCGGTACAGGCAATATCTTTGTTTAGTTCTGTAAACGCTAATGTTCCATTGTGTACAAAACGTGATGTTACTGAAAGTATCTTCCCGACCATTGGTAGAACACTCATAAAATTGGTTCCATACTACTCTAAATCATACGGAAAGTAAAATAATAAGGTTTACATCAAGTTCTCACATAGCAGTTTTCAGCAAAATTCAACTCTACACTCTATCGATCTCAATGCATTACCTTCTATTCTATGCATTTTCTCTTAAAGATGTGGACATAACAACTCATTGTGAGCTGGAATTGTATAGATATTGCCTGTATACCTGTCACAGCCATGGAATACTCAAATGCAAGACGAATTCAGGAACCTACCTTATAACATTCAGAGTGGTACAGGCAATATCTTTGTTTAGTTCTGTAAACGCTAATGTTAATTTGTGTACAAAAGGTGATGTTACAGAAAGTATCTTCTCGAACTTTGGTAGAAAACTCATAAAATTGGTTGCATACTACTCTAAGTGATGTGGTAAGTAAAATAATTAGTTTTACAGCAAGTTATCAGATAGTAGTTTCCAGCAAAATTCAACTCTACACTCTATTGAGCTGAATGCATTACTTTCTATTCGATGCATTTTGAGTCATGGATGTGTACATAACTACTCGGGGTGAGGTGGAGCGGTAGAAATATTGCAGGTATCCTACTCAGAGCCATGGAATACTCAAATGCAAGGTGAATTCAGGAAGCTACCTCATAACATTTAGAGAGGAACAGTAAATATCTTTGTTTAGTTCTGTAAACGGTAATGTTCCATTGTGTAAAAAAGTTGAAGTTACTAAAAGTAACTTCTCCAACATTGGTAGCACACTCATAAAATTGGTTGCATACTACTCTAAATCATATGGTACGCAAAATAATAAGTTTTACATCAAGTTATCACATAGTAGTTTCCCGCAAAATTCATCTCTACACTCTATTGAGCTGAATGCATTACATTCTATTCTATGCATTTTGAGTTATGGATGTGTACATAACTACTCAGGGTGAGGTGGAACGGTATAAATATTGCAGGTGTTCTACTCAGAGCCATAGAATACTCAAATGCAAGGTGAATTCAGGAAGCTACCTCATAACATTTAGAGTGGAACAGTAAATATCTTTGTTTAGTTCTGTAAACGGTAATGTTCCATTGTGTAAAAAAGTTGAAGTTACTAAAAGTAACTTCTCCAACATTGGTAGCGCACTCATAAAATTGGTTGCATACTACTATAAATCATATAAGCAAAATAATAAGGTTTACATCAAGTTATCACATAGTAGTTTCTCGCAAAATTCATCTCTACACTCTATTGAGCTGAATGCATTACATTCTATTCTATGCATTTTGAGTTATGGATGTGTACACAACTACTCAGGGTGAGGTGGAACGGTATAAATATTGCATGTATCCTACTCAGAGCCATGGAAAACTCAAATGCAAGGTGAATTCAGCAAGCTACCTCATAACATTTAGAGTGGAACAGTAAATATCTTTGTTTAGTTCTGTAAACGCTAATATTCCATTGTGTACAAAAGATGATGTTACAGAAAGTATCTTCTCGAAGATTGGTAGAACACTCATGAAATTGGTTGCATACTACACTAAGTGATGTGGTAAGTAAAATAATTAGGTTTACATCAAGATAACACATAGTAGTTTCCCGCAAAATTCAACTCTACACTCTACTGAGCTGAAAGCATTACCCTATATTCCATGCATTTTCTGTTAAGGACGAGGACATAACAACTCAGGGTGAGCTGGAATTGTATAGATATTGCCTGTATACTTGTCAGAGCAATGGAATACACAAGTGCAAGATGAATTCAGGAACCTACTTCATAACATTCAGAGTGCTATAGGCAATATCTTTGTTTGTACTGTAAACGATAATGGTCCATTGTGTACAAAAGGTGATGTTACAGAAAGTATCTTCTCGAACTTTGGTAGAACACTCATAAAATTGGTTGCATACTACTCTAAATCATTTGGAAAGTAAAATAATGAGGTTTACATCAAGTTATCACATAGCAGTTTTCAGCAAAATTCAATACACTATCGAGCTCAATGCATTACCTTCTATGCATTTTCTCTTAAGGATGTGGACATAACAACTCATTGTGAGCTGGATTTGTATAGATATTGCCTGTATACTTCTCAGAGCCATGGAATACTCAAATGCAAGGCGAATTCAGGAATCTACCTCATAACATTCAGAGCTGTACAGGCAATATCTTTGTTTATTTCTGTAAACGCTAATGTTCCATTGTGTGCAAAACGTGATGTTACTGAAAGTATCATCTCCAACAATGGTAGAACACTCATAAAATTGGTTCCATACTACTCCAAATTATATGGAAAGTAAAATAATATGGTTTATATCAAGTTATCACATAGCATTTTTCAGCAAATTTCAACTCTACACTCTATCGAGCTCAATGCATTACCTTCTATTCTATGCATTTTCTGCTGAGGATAGGACATAACAACTCATTGTGAGCTGGAATTGTATAGATATTGCCTGTATACTTGTCAGAGCCATGGAATACTAAAATGCAAGATGAATTCAGGAACCTACCTCATAACATTCAGACTGGTACGGGCAAAATCTTTGTTTAGCTCTTTAAACGCTAATATTCCTTTGTGTACAAAAGGTGATGTTACAGAAAGTATGTTCTCGAAGATTGGTAGAACACTCATGAAATTGGTTGCATACTACTCTAAATCATATGGAAAGTAAATTAATAAGGCTTACATCAAGTTATCACATAGCAGTTTTCAGCAAAATTCAGCTCTACACTCTATCGACCTCAATGCATTACCTTCTATTCTATGTTTTTTCTGTTAAGGATAGGACATAACAACTCATTGTGAGCTGGAATTGTATAGATATTGCCTGTATACTCGTCAGAGCCATGGAATACTCATATGCAAGACGAATTAAGAGACCTACCTCATAACATTCAGAGCGGTACAGGCAATATCTTTGTTTAGCTCTGTAAACTTTAATGTTCCATTGTGTACAAAACGTGATGTTACTGAAAGTATCTTCCCGACCATTGGTAGAACACTCATAAAATTGGTTCCATACTACTCTAAGTGATGTGGTAAGTAAAATAATTAGTTTTACAGCAAGTTATCAGATAGTAGTTTCCAGCAAAATTCAACTCTACACTCTATTGAGCTGAATGCATTACTTTCTATTCGATGCATTTTGAGTCATGGATGTGTACATAACTACTCGGGGTGAGGTGGAGCGGTAGAAATATTGCAGGTATCCTACTCAGAGCCATGGAATACTCAAATGCAAGGTGAATTCAGGAAGCTACCTCATAACATTTAGAGAGGAACAGTAAATATCTTTGTTTAGTTCTGTAAACGGTAATGTTCCATTGTGTAAAAAAGTTGAAGTTACTAAAAGTAACTTCTCCAACATTGGTAGCACACTCATAAAATTGGTTGCATACTACTCTAAATCATATGGTACGCAAAATAATAAGTTTTACATCAAGTTATCACATAGTAGTTTCCCGCAAAATTCATCTCTACACTCTATTGAGCTGAATGCATTACATTCTATTCTATGCATTTTGAGTTATGGATGTGTACACAACTACTCAGGGTGAGGTGGAACGGTATAAATATTGCATGTATCCTACTCAGAGCCATGGAAAACTCAAATGCAAGGTGAATTCAGCAAGCTACCTCATAACATTTAGAGTGGAACAGTAAATATCTTTGTTTAGTTCTGTAAACGCTAATATTCCATTGTGTACAAAAGATGATGTTACAGAAAGTATCTTCTCGAAGATTGGTAGAACACTCATGAAATTGGTTGCATACTACACTAAGTGATGTGGTAAGTAAAATAATTAGGTTTACATCAAGATAACACATAGTAGTTTCCCGCAAAATTCAACTCTACACTCTACTGAGCTGAAAGCATTACCCTATATTCCATGCATTTTCTGTTAAGGACGAGGACATAACAACTCAGGGTGAGCTGGAATTGTATAGATATTGCCTGTATACTTGTCAGAGCAATGGAATACACAAGTGCAAGATGAATTCAGGAACCTACTTCATAACATTCAGAGTGCTATAGGCAATATCTTTGTTTGTTCTGTAAACGCTAATGGTCCATTGTGTACAAAAGGTGATGTTACAGAAAGTATCTTCTCGAACTTTGGTAGAACACTCATAAAATTGGTTGCATACTACTCTAAATCATTTGGAAAGTAAAATAATGAGGTTTACATCAAGTTATCACATAGCAGTTTTCAGCAAAATTCAATACACTCTATCGAGCTCAATGCATTACCTTCTATGCATTTTCTCTTAAGGATGTGGACATAACAACTCATTGTGAGCTGGATTTGTATAGATATTGCCTGTATACTTCTCAGAGCCATGGAATACTCAAATGCAAGGCGAATTCAGGAATCTACCTCATAACATTCAGAGCTGTACAGGCAATATCTTTGTTTATTTCTGTAAACGCTAATGTTCCATTGTGTGCAAAACGTGATGTTACTGAAAGTATCATCTCCAACAATGGTAGAACACTCATAAAATTGGTTCCATACTACTCCAAATTATATGGAAAGTAAAATAATATGGTTTATATCAAGTTATCACATAGCATTTTTCAGCAAATTTCAACTCTACACTCTATCGAGCTCAATGCATTACCTTCTATTCTATGCATTTTCTGCTGAGGATAGGACATAACAACTCATTGTGAGCTGGAATTGTATAGATGTTGCCTGTATACTTGTCACAGCCATGGAATACTCAAATGCAAGATGAATTCAGGAACCTAGCTCATAACATTCAGAGTGGTATAGGCAATATCTTTGTTTGTTCTGTAAACGCTAATGGTCCATTGTGTACAAAAGGTGATGTTACAGAAAGTATCTTCTCGAACTTTGGTAGAACACTCATAAAATTGGTTGCATACTACTCTAAATCATTTGGAAAGTAAAATAATGAGGTTTACATCAAGTTATCACATAGCAGTTTTCAGCAAAATTCAATACACTCTATCGAGCTCAATGCATTACCTTCTATGCATTTTCTCTTAAGGATGTGGACATAACAACTCATTGTGAGCTGGATTTGTATAGATATTGCCTGTATACTTCTCAGAGCCATGGAATACTCAAATGCAAGGCGAATTCAGGAATCTACCTCATAACATTCAGAGCTGTACAGGCAATATCTTTGTTTATTTCTGTAAACGCTAATGTTCCATTGTGTGCAAAACGTGATGTTACTGAAAGTATCATCTCCAACAATGGTAGAACACTCATAAAATTGGTTCCATACTACTCCAAATTATATGGAAAGTAAAATAATATGGTTTATATCAAGTTATCACATAGCATTTTTCAGCAAATTTCAACTCTACACTCTATCGAGCTCAATGCATTACCTTCTATTCCATGCATTTTCTGTTAGGGATAGGACATAACAACTCATTGTGAGCCGGAATTGTATAGATATTGCCTGTATACTTGTCAGAGTCATGGAATACTCAAATGCAAGATGTATTCAGGAACCTACCTCATAACATTCAGAGTGGTAGAAGCAATATCTTTGTTTAGTTCTGTAAACGCTAATGTTCCATTGTGTACCGAAGGTGATGTTACAGAAAGTATTTTCTCGAACATTGGTAGAACACTCATAAAATTGGTTGCATACTACTCTAAATCATATGGAAAGTAAAATAACGAGGTTTACATCAAGTTATCACATAGTACTTTTCAGCAAAATTCAACTCTACTCTCTACTGATCTCAATGCATTACCTTCTGTTCCATGCATTTTCTGTTAATGATGTGGACATAACAACTCAGTGTGAGCTGGAATTGTATAGATATTGCCTGTGTACTTGTCACAGCCATGGAATACTCAAATGCAAGGCGAATTCAGGAATCTACCTCATGACATTCAGAGCGGTACAGGCAATATCTTTGTTTAGTTCTGTAAACGCTAATGTTCCATTGTGTACAAAACGTGATGTTACAGAAAGTACCTTCTCGAACTTTGGTAGAAAACTCATAAAATTGGTTGCATACTACTCTAAGTGATGTGGTAAGTAAAATAATTAGTTTTACAGCAAGTTATCAGATAGTAGTTTCCAGCAAAATTCAACTCTACACTCTATCGAGCTCATGCATTACCTTCTATTCTATGCATTTTCTCTTAAGGATGTGGACATAACAACTCATTGTGAGCTGGAATTGTATAGATATTGCCTGTATACTTGTCAGAGCCATGGAATACTAAAATGCAAGATGAATTCAGGAACCTACCTCATAACATTCAGACTGGTACGGGCAAAATCTTTGTTTAGCTCTTTAAACGCTAATATTCCTTTGTGTACAAAAGGTGATGTTACAGAAAGTATGTTCTCGAAGATTGGTAGAACACTCATGAAATTGGTTGCCTACTACTCTAAATTATATGGAAAGTAAAATAATAAGGTTTACATCAAGTTAGCGCATAGCAGTTTTCAGCAAAATTCAGCTCTACACTCTATCGACCTCAATGCATTACCTTCTATTCTATGTTTTTTCTGTTAAGGATAGGACATAACAACTCATTGTGAGCTGGAATTGTATAGATATTGCCTGTATACTCGTCAGAGCCATGGAATACTCATATGCAAGACGAATTAAGAGACCTACCTCATAACATTCAGAGCGGTACAGGCAATATCTTTGTTTAGCTCTGTAAACTTTAATGTTCCATTGTGTACAAAACGTGATGTTACTGAAAGTATCTTCCCGACCATTGGTAGAACACTCATAAAATTGGTTCCATACTACTCTAAATCATACGGAAAGTAAAATAATAAGGTTTACATCAAGTTCTCACATAGCAGTTTTCAGCAAAATTCAACTCTACACTCTATCGATCTCAATGCATTACCTTCTATTCTATGCATTTTCTGTTAAAGATGTGGACATAACAACTCATTGTGAGCTGGAATTGTATAGATATTGCCTGTATACCTGTCACAGCCATGGAATACTCAAATGCAAGACGAATTCAGGAACCTACCTTATAACATTCAGAGTGGTACAGGCAATATCTTTGTTTAGTTCTTTAAACGCTAATGTTAATTTGTGTACAAAAGGTGATGTTACAGAAAGTATCTTCTCGAACTTTGGTAGAAAACTCATAAAATTGGTTGCATACTACTCTAAGTGATGTGGTAAGTAAAATAATTAGTTTTACAGCAAGTTATCAGATAGTAGTTTCCAGCAAAATTCAACTCTACACTCTATTGAGCTGAATGCATTACTTTCTATTCGATGCATTTTGAGTCATGGATGTGTACATAACTACTCGGGGTGAGGTGGAGCGGTAGAAATATTGCAGGTATCCTACTCAGAGCCATGGAATACTCAAATGCAAGGTGAATTCAGGAAGCTACCTCATAACATTTAGAGAGGAACAGTAAATATCTTTGTTTAGTTCTGTAAACGGTAATGTTCCATTGTGTAAAAAAGTTGAAGTTACTAAAAGTAACTTCTCCAACATTGGTAGCACACTCATAAAATTGGTTGCATACTACTCTAAATCATATGGTACGCAAAATAATAAGTTTTACATCAAGTTATCACATAGTAGTTTCCCGTAAAATTCATCTCTACACTCTATTGAGCTGAATGCATTACATTCTATTCTATGCATTTTGAGTTATGGATGTGTACATAACTACTCAGGGTGAGGTGGAACGGTATAAATATTGCAGGTGTTCTACTCAGAGCCATAGAATACTCAAATGCAAGGTGAATTCAGGAAGCTACCTCATAACATTTAGAGTGGAACAGTAAATATCTTTGTTTAGTTCTGTAAACGGTAATGTTCCATTGTGTAAAAAAGTTGAAGTTACTAAAAGTAACTTCTCCAACATTGGTAGCGCACTCATAAAATTGGTTGCATACTACTATAAATCATATAAGCAAAATAATAAGGTTTACATCAAGTTATCACATAGTAGTTTCTCGCAAAATTCATCTCTACACTCTATTGAGCTGAATGCATTACATTCTATTCTATGCATTTTGAGTTATGGATGTGTACACAACTACTCAGGGTGAGGTGGAACGGTATAAATATTGCATGTATCCTACTCAGAGCCATGGAAAACTCAAATGCAAGATGAATTCAGGAACCTACTTCATAACATTCAGAGTGCTATAGGCAATATCTTTGATTGTTCTGTAAACGCTAATGGTCCATTGTGTACAAAAGGTGATGTTACAGAAAGTATCTTCTCGAACTTTGGTAGAACACTCATAAAATTGGTTGCATACTACTCTAAATCATTTGGAAAGTAAAATAATGAGGTTTACATCAAGTTATCACATAGCAGTTTTCAGCAAAATTCAATACACTCTATCGAGCTCAATGCATTACCTTCTATGCATTTTCTCTTAAGGATGTGGACATAACAACTCATTGTGAGCTGGATTTGTATAGATATTGCCTGTATACTTCTCAGAGCCATGGAATACTCAAATGCAAGGCGAATTCAGGAATCTACCTCATAACATTCAGAGCTGTACAGGCAATATCTTTGTTTATTTCTGTAAACGCTAATGTTCCATTGTGTGCAAAACGTGATGTTACTGAAAGTATCATCTCCAACAATGGTAGAACACTCATAAAATTGGTTCCATACTACTCCAAATTATATGGAAAGTAAAATAATATGGTTTATATCAAGTTATCACATAGCATTTTTCAGCAAATTTCAACTCTACACTCTATCGAGCTCAATGCATTACCTTCTATTCTATGCATTTTCTGCTGAGGATAGGACATAACAACTCATTGTGAGCTGGAATTGTATAGATGTTGCCTGTATACTTGTCACAGCCATGGAATACTCAAATGCAAGATGAATTCAGGAACCTAGCTCATAACATTCAGAGTGGTATAGGCAATATCTTTGTTTAGTTCTGTAAACGCTAATGTTCATTTGTGTACAAAAGGAGATGTTACAGAAAGTTCCTACTCGAAGATTGGTAGTACCCTCATAAAATTGGTTGCATACTACTCTAAATCATATGGAAAGTAAATTAATAAGGCTTACATCAAGTTATCACATAGCAGTTTTCAGCAAAATTCAACTCTACACTCTATCGAGCTCAATGCATTACCTTCTATTCCATGCATTTTCTGTTAGGGATAGGACATAACAACTCATTGTGAGCCGGAATTGTATAGATATTGCCTGTATACTTGTCAGAGTCATGGAATACTCAAATGCAAGATGTATTCAGGAACCTACCTCATAACATTCAGAGTGGTAGAAGCAATATCTTTGTTTAGTTCTGTAAACGCTAATGTTCCATTGTGTACCGAAGGTGATGTTACAGAAAGTATTTTCTCGAACATTGGTAGAACACTCATAAAATTGGTTGCATACTACTCTAAATCATATGGAAAGTAAAATAACGAGGTTTACATCAAGTTATCACATAGTACTTTTCAGCAAAATTCAACTCTACTCTCTACTGATCTCAATGCATTACCTTCTGTTCCATGCATTTTCTGTTAATGATGTGGACATAACAACTCAGTGTGAGCTGGAATTGTATAGATATTGCCTGTATACTTGTCAGAGCCATGGAATACTAAAATGCAAGATGAATTCAGGAACCTACCTCATAACATTCAGACTGGTACGGGCAAAATCTTTGTTTAGCTCTTTAAACGCTAATATTCCTTTGTGTACAAAAGGTGATGTTACAGAAAGTATGTTCTCGAAGATTGGTAGAACACTCATGAAATTGGTTGCCTACTACTCTAAATTATATGGAAAGTAAAATAATAAGGTTTACATCAAGTTAGCGCATAGCAGTTTTCAGCAAAATTCAGCTCTACACTCTATCGACCTCAATGCATTACCTTCTATTCTATGTTTTTTCTGTTAAGGATAGGACATAACAACTCATTGTGAGCTGGAATTGTATAGATATTGCCTGTATACTCGTCAGAGCCATGGAATACTCATATGCAAGACGAATTAAGAGACCTACCTCATAACATTCAGAGCGGTACAGGCAATATCTTTGTTTAGCTCTGTAAACTTTAATGTTCCATTGTGTACAAAACGTGATGTTACTGAAAGTATCTTCCCGACCATTGGTAGAACACTCATAAAATTGGTTCCATACTACTCTAAATCATACGGAAAGTAAAATAATAAGGTTTACATCAAGTTCTCACATAGCAGTTTTCAGCAAAATTCAACTCTACACTCTATCGATCTCAATGCATTACCTTCTATTCTATGCATTTTCTCTTAAAGATGTGGAC
The DNA here is from genome assembly GCF_048418815.1 of Hemitrygon akajei. Taxonomy (NCBI): domain Eukaryota; kingdom Metazoa; phylum Chordata; class Chondrichthyes; order Myliobatiformes; family Dasyatidae; genus Hemitrygon; species Hemitrygon akajei. Next base: position 94,039,085 of record NC_133136.1, on the reverse strand, counting down.
ATAACAACTCATTGTGAGCTGGAATTGTATAGATATTGCCTGTATACCTGTCACAGCCATGGAATACTCAAATGCAAGACGAATTCAGGAACCTACCTTATAACATTCAGAGTGGTACAGGCAATATCTTTGTTTAGTTCTGTAAACGCTAATGTTAATTTGTGTACAAAAGGTGATGTTACAGAAAGTATCTTCTCGAACTTTGGTAGAAAACTCATAAAATTGGTTGCATACTACTCTAAGTGATGTGGTAAGTAAAATAATTAGTTTTACAGCAAGTTATCAGATAGTAGTTTCCAGCAAAATTCAACTCTACACTCTATTGAGCTGAATGCATTACTTTCTATTCGATGCATTTTGAGTCATGGATGTGTACATAACTACTCGGGGTGAGGTGGAGCGGTAGAAATATTGCAGGTATCCTACTCAGAGCCATGGAATACTCAAATGCAAGGTGAATTCAGGAAGCTACCTCATAACATTTAGAGAGGAACAGTAAATATCTTTGTTTAGTTCTGTAAACGGTAATGTTCCATTGTGTAAAAAAGTTGAAGTTACTAAAAGTAACTTCTCCAACATTGGTAGCACACTCATAAAATTGGTTGCATACTACTCTAAATCATATGGTACGCAAAATAATAAGTTTTACATCAAGTTATCACATAGTAGTTTCCCGTAAAATTCATCTCTACACTCTATTGAGCTGAATGCATTACATTCTATTCTATGCATTTTGAGTTATGGATGTGTACATAACTACTCAGGGTGAGGTGGAACGGTATAAATATTGCAGGTGTTCTACTCAGAGCCATAGAATACTCAAATGCAAGGTGAATTCAGGAAGCTACCTCATAACATTTAGAGTGGAACAGTAAATATCTTTGTTTAGTTCTGTAAACGGTAATGTTCCATTGTGTAAAAAAGTTGAAGTTACTAAAAGTAACTTCTCCAACATTGGTAGCGCACTCATAAAATTGGTTGCATACTACTATAAATCATATAAGCAAAATAATAAGGTTTACATCAAGTTATCACATAGTAGTTTCTCGCAAAATTCATCTCTACACTCTATTGAGCTGAATGCATTACATTCTATTCTATGCATTTTGAGTTATGGATGTGTACACAACTACTCAGGGTGAGGTGGAACGGTATAAATATTGCATGTATCCTACTCAGAGCCATGGAAAACTCAAATGCAAGGTGAATTCAGCAAGCTACCTCATAACATTTAGAGTGGAACAGTAAATATCTTTGTTTAGTTCTGTAAACGCTAATATTCCATTGTGTACAAAAGATGATGTTACAGAAAGTATCTTCTCGAAGATTGGTAGAACACTCATGAAATTGGTTGCATACTACACTAAGTGATGTGGTAAGTAAAATAATTAGGTTTACATCAAGATAACACATAGTAGTTTCCCGCAAAATTCAACTCTACACTCTACTGAGCTGAAAGCATTACCCTATATTCCATGCATTTTCTGTTAAGGACGAGGACATAACAACTCAGGGTGAGCTGGAATTGTATAGATATTGCCTGTATACTTGTCAGAGCAATGGAATACACAAGTGCAAGATGAATTCAGGAACCTACTTCATAACATTCAGAGTGCTATAGGCAATATCTTTGTTTGTTCTGTAAACGCTAATGGTCCATTGTGTACAAAAGGTGATGTTACAGAAAGTATCTTCTCGAACTTTGGTAGAACACTCATAAAATTGGTTGCATACTACTCTAAATCATTTGGAAAGTAAAATAATGAGGTTTACATCAAGTTATCACATAGCAGTTTTCAGCAAAATTCAATACACTCTATCGAGCTCAATGCATTACCTTGTATGCATTTTCTCTTAAGGATGTGGACATAACAACTCATTGTGAGCTGGATTTGTATAGATATTGCCTGTATACTTCTCAGAGCCATGGAATACTCAAATGCAAGGCGAATTCAGGAATCTACCTCATAACATTCAGAGCTGTACAGGCAATATCTTTGTTTATTTCTGTAAACGCTAATGTTCCATTGTGTGCAAAACGTGATGTTACTGAAAGTATCATCTCCAACAATGGTAGAACACTCATAAAATTGGTTCCATACTACTCCAAATTATATGGAAAGTAAAATAATATGGTTTATATCAAGTTATCACATAGCATTTTTCAGCAAATTTCAACTCTACACTCTATCGAGCTCAATGCATTACCTTCTATTCTATGCATTTTCTGCTGAGGATAGGACATAACAACTCATTGTGAGCTGGAATTGTATAGATGTTGCCTGTATACTTGTCACAGCCATGGAATACTCAAATGCAAGATGAATTCAGGAACCTAGCTCATAACATTCAGAGTGGTATAGGCAATATCTTTGTTTAGTTCTGTAAACGCTAATGTTCATTTGTGTACAAAAGGAGATGTTACAGAAAGTTCCTACTCGAAGATTGGTAGTACCCTCATAAAATTGGTTGCATACTACTCTAAATCATATGGAAAGTAAATTAATAAGGCTTACATCAAGTTATCACATAGCAGTTTTCAGCAAAATTCAACTCTACACTCTATCGAGCTCAATGCATTACCTTCTATTCCATGCATTTTCTGTTAGGGATAGGACATAACAACTCATTGTGAGCCGGAATTGTATAGATATTGCCTGTACACTTGTCAGAGTCATGGAATACTCAAATGCAAGATGTATTCAGGAACCTACCTCATAACATTCAGAGTGGTAGAAGCAATATCTTTGTTTAGTTCTGTAAACGCTAATGTTCCATTGTGTACCGAAGGTGATGTTACAGAAAGTATTTTCTCGAACATTGGTAGAACACTCATAAAATTGGTTGCATACTACTCTAAGTGATGTGGTAAGTAAAATAATTAGTTTTACAGCAAGTTATCAGATAGTAGTTTCCAGCAAAATTCAACTCTACACTCTATCGAGCTCATGCATTACCTTCTATTCTATGCATTTTCTCTTAAGGATGTGCACATAACAACTCATTGTGAGCTGGAATTGTATAGATATTGCCTGTATACTTGTCAGAGCCATGGAATACTAAAATGCAAGATGAATTCAGGAACCTACCTCATAACATTCAGACTGGTACAGGCAAAATCTTTGTTTAGCTCTTTAAACGCTAATATTCCTTTGTGTACAAAAGGTGATGTTACAGAAAGTATGTTCTCGAAGATTGGTAGAACACTCATGAAATTGGTTGCCTACTACTCTAAATTATATGGAAAGTAAAATAATAAGGTTTACATCAAGTTAGCGCATAGCAGTTTTCAGCAAAATACAGCTCTACACTCTATCGACCTCAATGCATTACCTTCTATTCTATGTTTTTTCTGTTAAGGATAGGACATAACAACTCATTGTGAGCTGGAATTGTACAGATATTGCCTGTATACTCGTCAGAGCCATGGAATACTCATATGCAAGACGAATTAAGAGACCTACCTCATAACATTCAGAGCGGTACAGGCAATATCTTTGTTTAGCTCTGTAAACTTTAATGTTCCATTGTGTACAAAACGTGATGTTACTGAAAGTATCTTCCCGACCATTGGTAGAACACTCATAAAATTGGTTCCATACTACTCTAAATCATACGGAAAGTAAAATAATAAGGTTTACATCAAGTTCTCACATAGCAGTTTTCAGCAAAATTCAACTCTACACTCTATCGATCTCAATGCATTACCTTCTATTCTATGCATTTTCTCTTAAAGATGTGGACATAACAACTCATTGTGAGCTGGAATTGTATAGATATTGCCTGTATACCTGTCACAGCCATGGAATACTCAAATGCAAGACGAATTTAGGAACCTACCTTATAACATTCAGAGTGGTACAGGCAATATCTTTGTTTAGTTCTGTAAACGCTAATGTTAATTTGTGTACAAAAGGTGATGTTACAGAAAGTATCTTCTCGAACTTTGGTAGAAAACTCATAAAATTGGTTGCATACTACTCTAAGTGATGTGGTAAGTAAAATAATTAGTTTTACAGCAAGTTATCAGATAGTAGTTTCCAGCAAAATTCAACTCTACACTCTATTGAGCTGAATGCATTACTTTCTATTCGATGCATTTTGAGTCATGGATGTGTACATAACTACTCGGGGTGAGGTGGAGCGGTAGAAATATTGCAGGTATCCTACTCAGAGCCATGGAATACTCAAATGCAAGGTGAATTCAGGAAGCTACCTCATAACATTTAGAGAGGAACAGTAAATATCTTTGTTTAGTTCTGTAAACGGTAATGTTCCATTGTGTAAAAAAGTTGAAGTTACTAAAAGTAACTTCTCCAACATTGGTAGCACACTCATAAAATTGGTTGCATACTACTCTAAATCATATGGTACGCAAAATAATGTTTTACATCAAGTTATCACATAGTACTTTCCCGCAAAATTCATCTCTACACTCTATTGAGCTGAATGCATTACATTCTATTCTATGCATTTTGAGTTATGGATGTGTACATAACTACTCAGGGTGAGGTGGAACGGTATAAATATTGCAGGTGTTCTACTCAGAGCCATAGAATACTCAAATGCAAGGTGAATTCAGGAAGCTACCTCATAACATTTAGAGTGGAACAGTAAATATCTTTGTTTAGTTCTGTAAACGGTAATGTTCCATTGTGTAAAAAAGTTGAAGTTACTAAAAGTAACTTCTCGAAGATTGGTAGAACACTCATGAAATTGGTTGCATACTACACTAAGTGATGTGGTAAGTAAAATAATTAGGTTTACATCAAGATAACACATAGTAGTTTCCCGCAAAATTCAACTCTACACTCTATCGAGCTCATGCATTACCTTCTATTCTATACATTTTCTCTTAAGGATGTGGACATAACAACTCATTGTGAGCTGGAATTGTATAGATATTGCCTGTATACTTGTCAGAGCCATGGAATACTAAAATGCAAGATGAATTCAGGAACCTACCTCATAACATTCAGACTGGTACGGGCAAAATCTTTGTTTAGCTCTTTAAACGCTAATATTCCTTTGTGTACAAAAGGTGATGTTACAGAAAGTATGTTCTCGAAGATTGGTAGAACACTCATGAAATTGGTTGCCTACTACTCTAAATTATATGGAAAGTAAAATAATAAGGTTTACATCAAGTTAGCGCATAGCAGTTTTCAGCAAAATACAGCTCTACACTCTATCGACCTCAATGCATTACCTTCTATTCTATGTTTTTTCTGTTAAGGATAGGACATAACAACTCATTGTGAGCTGGAATTGTACAGATATTGCCTGTATACTCGTCAGAGCCATGGAATACTCATATGCAAGACGAATTAAGAGACCTACCTCATAACATTCAGAGCGGTACAGGCAATATCTTTGTTTAGCTCTGTAAACTTTAATGTTCCATTGTGTACAAAACGTGATGTTACTGAAAGTATCTTCCCGACCATTGGTAGAACACTCATAAAATTGGTTCCATACTACTCTAAATCATACGGAAAGTAAAATAATAAGGTTTACATCAAGTTCTCACATAGCAGTTTTCAGCAAAATTCAACTCTACACTCTATCGATCTCAATGCATTACCTTCTATTCTATGCATTTTCTCTTAAAGATGTGGACATAACAACTCATTGTGAGCTGGAATTGTATAGATATTGCCTGTATACCTGTCACAGCCATGGAATACTCAAATGCAAGACGAATTCAGGAACCTACCTTATAACATTCAGAGTGGTACAGGCAATATCTTTGTTTAGTTCTGTAAACGCTAATGTTAATTTGTGTACAAAAGGTGATGTTACAGAAAGTATCTTCTCGAACTTTGGTAGAAAACTCATAAAATTGGTTGCATACTACTCTAAGTGATGTGGTAAGTAAAATAATTAGTTTTACAGCAAGTTATCAGATAGTAGTTTCCAGCAAACTTCAACTCTACACTCTATTGAGCTGAATGCATTACTTTCTATTCGATGCATTTTGAGTCATGGATGTGTACATAACTACTCGGGGTGAGGTGGAGCGGTAGAAATATTGCAGGTATCCTACTCAGAGCCATGGAATACTCAAATGCAAGGTGAATTCAGGAAGCTACCTCATAACATTTAGAGAGGAACAGTAAATATCTTTGTTTAGTTCTGTAAACGGTAATGTTCCATTGTGTAAAAAAGTTGAAGTTACTAAAAGTAACTTCTCGAAGATTGGTAGAACACTCATGAAATTGGTTGCATACTACACTAAGTGATGTGGTAAGTAAAATAATTAGGTTTACATCAAGATAACACATAGTAGTTTCCCGCAAAATTCAACTCTACACTCTACTGAGCTGAAAGCATTACCCTATATTCCATGCATTTTCTGTTAAGGACGAGGACATAACAACTCAGGGTGAGCTGGAATTGTATAGATATTGCCTGTATACTTGTCAGAGCAATGGAATACACAAGTGCAAGATGAATTCAGGAACCTACTTCATAACATTCAGAGTGCTATAGGCAATATCTTTGTTTGTTCTGTAAACGCTAATGGTCCATTGTGTACAAAAGGAGATGTTACAGAAAGTTCCTACTCGAAGATTGGTAGTACCCTCATAAAATTGGTTGCATACTACTCTAAATCATATGGAAAGTAAAATAACGAGGTTTACATCAAGTTATCACATAGTACTTTTCAGCAAAATTCAACTCTACACTCTATCGAGCTCAATGCATTACCTTCTATTCTATGCATTTTCTGTTGAGGATAGGACATAACAACTCATTGTGAGCTGGAATTGTATAGATATTGCCTGTATACTTGTCAGAGTCATGGAATACTCAAATGCAAGATGAATTCAGGAACCTACCTCATAACATTCAGAGTGGTACAGGCAATATCTTTGTTTAGCTCTGTAAACTTTAATGTTCCATTGTGTACAAAACGTGATGTTACTGAAAGTATCTTCCCGACCATTGGTAGAACACTCATAAAATTGGTTCCATACTACTCTAAATCATACGGAAAGTAAAATAATAAGGTTTACATCAAGTTCTCACATAGCAGTTTTCAGCAAAATTCAACTCTACACTCTATCGATCTCAATGCATTACCTTCTATTCTATGCATTTTCTCTTAAAGATGTGGACATAACAACTCATTGTGAGCTGGAATTGTATAGATATTGCCTGTATACCTGTCACAGCCATGGAATACTCAAATGCAAGACGAATTCAGGAACCTACCTTATAACATTCAGAGTGGTACAGGCAATATCTTTGTTTAGTTCTGTAAACGCTAATGTTAATTTGTGTACAAAAGGTGATGTTACAGAAAGTATCTTCTCGAACTTTGGTAGAAAACTCATAAAATTGGTTGCATACTACTCTAAGTGATGTGGTAAGTAAAATAATTAGTTTTACAGCAAGTTATCAGATAGTAGTTTCCAGCAAAATTCAACTCTACACTCTATCGAGCTCATGCATTACCTTCTATTCTATGCATTTTCTCTTAAGGATGTGGACATAACAACTCATTGTGAGCTGGAATTGTATAGATATTGCCTGTATACTTGTCAGAGCCATGGAATACTAAAATGCAAGATGAATTCAGGAACCTACCTCATAACATTCAGACTGGTACAGGCAAAATCTTTGTTTAGCTCTTTAAACGCTAATATTCCTTTGTGTACAAAAGGTGATGTTACAGAAAGTATGTTCTCGAAGATTGGTAGAACACACATAAAATTGGTTGCATACTACTCTAAGTGATGTGGTAAGTAAAATAATTAGTTTTACAGCAAGTTATCAGATAGTAGTTTCCAGCAAAATTCAACTCTACACTCTATTGAGCTGAATGCATTACTTTCTATTCGATGCATTTTGAGTCATGGATGTGTACATAACTACTCGGGGTGAGGTGGAGCGGTAGAAATATTGCAGGTATCCTACTCAGAGCCATGGAATACTCAAATGCAAGGTGAATTCAGGAAGCTACCTCATAACATTTAGAGAGGAACAGTAAATATCTTTGTTTAGTTCTGTAAACGGTAATGTTCCATTGTGTAAAAAAGTTGAAGTTACTAAAAGTAACTTCTCCAACATTGGTAGCACACTCATAAAATTGGTTGCATACTACTCTAAATCATATGGTACGCAAAATAATGTTTTACATCAAGTTATCACATAGTAGTTTCCCGCAAAATTCATCTCTACACTCTATTGAGCTGAATGCATTACATTCTATTCTATGCATTTTGAGTTATGGATGTGTACATAACTGCTCAGGGTGAGGTGGAACGGTATAAATATTGCAGGTGTTCTACTCAGAGCCATAGAATACTCAAATGCAAGGTGAATTCAGGAAGCTACCTCATAACATTTAGAGTGGAACAGTAAATATCTTTGTTTAGTTCTGTAAACGGTAATGTTCCATTGTGTAAAAAAGTTGAAGTTACTAAAAGTAACTTCTCGAAGATTGGTAGAACACTCATGAAATTGGTTGCATACTACACTAAGTGATGTGGTAAGTAAAATAATTAGGTTTACATCAAGATAACACATAGTAGTTTCCCGCAAAATTCAACTCTACACTCTACTGAGCTGAAAGCATTACCCTATATTCCATGCATTTTCTGTTAAGGACGAGGACATAACAACTCAGGGTGAGCTGGAATTGTATAGATATTGCCTGTATACTTGTCAGAGCAATGGAATACACAAGTGCAAGATGAATTCAGGAACCTACTTCATAACATTCAGAGTGCTATAGGCAATATCTTTGTTTGTTCTGTAAACGCTAATGGTCTGTTGTGTACAAAAGGTGATGTTACAGAAAGTATCTTCTCGAACTTTGGTAGAACACTCATAAAATTGGTTGCATACTACTCTAAATCATTTGGAAAGTAAAATAATGAGGTTTACATCAAGTTATCACATAGCAGTTTTCAGCAAAATTCAATACACTCTATCGAGCTCAATGCATTACCTTCTATGCATTTTCTCTTAAGGATGTGGACATAACAACTCATTGTGAGCTGGATTTGTATAGATATTGCCTGTATACTTCTCAGAGCCATGGAATACTCAAATGCAAGGCAAATTCAGGAATCTACCTCATAACATTCAGAGCTGTACAGGCAATATCTTTGTTTATTTCTGTAAACGCTAATGTTCCATTGTGTGCAAAACGTGATGTTACTGAAAGTATCATCTCCAACAATGGTAGAACACTCATAAAATTGGTTCCATACTACTCCAAATTATATGGAAAGTAAAATAATATGGTTTATATCAAGTTATCACATAGCAGTTTTCAGCAAATTTCAACTCTACACTCTATCGAGCTCAATGCATTACCTTCTATTCTATGCATTTTCTCTTAAAGATGTGGACATAACAACTCATTGTGAGCTGGAATTGTATAGATATTGCCTGTATACCTGTCACAGCCATGGAATACTCAAATGCAAGACGAATTCAGGAACCTACCTTATAACATTCAGAGTGGTACAGGCAATATCTTTGTTTAGTTCTGTAAACGCTAATGTTAATTTGTGTACAAAAGGTGATGTTACAGAAAGTATCTTCTCGAACTTTGGTAGAAAACTCATAAAATTGGTTGCATACTACTCTAAGTGATGTGGTAAGTAAAATAATTAGTTTTACAGCAAGTTATCAGATAGTAGTTTCCAGCAAAATTCAACTCTACACTCTATCGAGCTCATGCATTACCTTCTATTCTATGCATTTTCTCTTAAGGATGTGGACATAACAACTCATTGTGAGCTGGAATTGTATAGATATTGCCTGTATACTTGTCAGAGCCATGGAATACTAAAATGCAAGATGAATTCAGGAACCTACCTCATAACATTCAGACTGGTACAGGCAAAATCTTTGTTTAGCTCTTTAAACGCTAATATTCCTTTGTGTACAAAAGGTGATGTTACAGAAAGTATGTTCTCGAAGATTGGTAGAACACTCATAAAATTGGTTGCATACTACTCTAAGTGATGTGGTAAGTAAAATAATTAGTTTTACAGCAAGTTATCAGATAGTAGTTTCCAGCAAAATTCAACTCTACACTCTATTGAGCTGAATGCATTACTTTCTATTCGATGCATTTTGAGTCATGGATGTGTACATAACTACTCGGGGTGAGGTGGAGCGGTAGAAATATTGCAGGTATCCTACTCAGAGCCATGGAATACTCAAATGCAAGGTGAATTCAGGAAGCTACCTCATAACATTTAGAGAGGAACAGTAAATATCTTTGTTTAGTTCTGTAAACGGTAATGTTCCATTGTGTAAAAAAAGTTGAAGTTACTAAAAGTAACTTCTCCAACATTGGTAGCACACTCATAAAATTGGTTGCATACTACTCTAAATCATATGGTACGCAAAATAATAAGTTTTACATCAAGTTATCACATAGTAGTTTCCCGTAAAATTCATCTCTACACTCTATTGAGCTGAATGCATTACATTCTATTCTATGCATTTTGAGTTATGGATGTGTACATAACTACTCAGGGTGAGGTGGAACGGTATAAATATTGCAGGTGTTCTACTCAGAGCCATAGAATACTCAAATGCAAGGTGAATTCAGGAAGCTACCTCATAACATTTAGAGTGGAACAGTAAATATCTTTGTTTAGTTCTGTAAACGGTAATGTTCCATTGTGTAAAAAAGTTGAAGTTACTAAAAGTAACTTCTCCAACATTGGTAGCGCACTCATAAAATTGGTTGCATACTACTATAAATCATATAAGCAAAATAATAAGGTTTACATCAAGTTATCACATAGTAGTTTCTCGCAAAATTCATCTCTACACTCTATTGAGCTGAATGCATTACATTCTATTCTATGCATTTTGAGTTATGGATGTGTACACAACTACTCAGGGTGAGGTGGAACGGTATAAATATTGCATGTATCCTACTCAGAGCCATGGAAAACTCAAATGCAAGGTGAATTCAGCAAGCTACCTCATAACATTTAGAGTGGAACAGTAAATATCTTTGTTTAGTTCTGTAAACGCTAATATTCCATTGTGTACAAAAGATGATGTTACAGAAAGTATCTTCTCGAAGATTGGTAGAACACTCATGAAATTGGTTGCATACTACACTAAGTGATGTGGTAAGTAAAATAATTAGGTTTACATCAAGATAACACATAGTAGTTTCCCGCAAAATTCAACTCTACACTCTACTGAGCTGAAAGCATTACCCTATATTCCATGCATTTTCTGTTAAGGACGAGGACATAACAACTCAGGGTGAGCTGGAATTGTATAGATATTGCCTGTATACTTGTCAGAGCAATGGAATACACAAGTGCAAGATGAATTCAGGAACCTACTTCATAACATTCAGAGTGCTATAGGCAATATCTTTGTTTGTTCTGTAAACGCTAATGGTCCATTGTGTACAAAAGGTGATGTTACAGAAAGTATCTTCTCGAACTTTGGTAGAACACTCATAAAATTGGTTGCATACTACTCTAAATCATTTGGAAAGTAAAATAATGAGGTTTACATCAAGTTATCACATAGCAGTTTTCAGCAAAATTCAATACACTCTATCGAGCTCAATGCATTACCTTGTATGCATTTTCTCTTAAGGATGTGGACATAACAACTCATTGTGAGCTGGATTTGTATAGATATTGCCTGTATACTTCTCAGAGCCATGGAATACTCAAATGCAAGGCGAATTCAGGAATCTACCTCATAACATTCAGAGCTGTACAGGCAATATCTTTGTTTATTTCTGTAAACGCTAATGTTCCATTGTGTGCAAAACGTGATGTTACTGAAAGTATCATCTCCAACAATGGTAGAACACTCATAAAATTGGTTCCATACTACTCCAAATTATATGGAAAGTAAAATAATATGGTTTATATCAAGTTATCACATAGCATTTTTCAGCAAATTTCAACTCTACACTCTATCGAGCTCAATGCATTACCTTCTATTCTATGCATTTTCTGCTGAGGATAGGACATAACAACTCATTGTGAGCTGGAATTGTATAGATGTTGCCTGTATACTTGTCACAGCCATGGAATACTCAAATGCAAGATGAATTCAGGAACCTAGCTCATAACATTCAGAGTGGTATAGGCAATATCTTTGTTTAGTTCTGTAAACGCTAATGTTCATTTGTGTACAAAAGGAGATGTTACAGAAAGTTCCTACTCGAAGATTGGTAGTACCCTCATAAAATTGGTTGCATACTACTCTAAATCATATGGAAAGTAAATTAATAAGGCTTACATCAAGTTATCACATAGCAGTTTTCAGCAAAATTCAACTCTACACTCTATCGAGCTCAATGCATTACCTTCTATTCCATGCATTTTCTGTTAGGGATAGGACATAACAACTCATTGTGAGCCGGAATTGTATAGATATTGCCTGTATACTTGTCAGAGTCATGGAATACTCAAATGCAAGATGTATTCAGGAACCTACCTCATAACATTCAGAGTGGTAGAAGCAATATCTTTGTTTAGTTCTGTAAACGCTAATGTTCCATTGTGTACCGAAGGTGATGTTACAGAAAGTATTTTCTCGAACATTGGTAGAACACTCATAAAATTGGTTGCATACTACTCTAAATCATATGGAAAGTAAAATAACGAGGTTTACATCAAGTTATCACATAGTACTTTTCAGCAAAATTCAACTCTACTCTCTACTGATCTCAATGCATTACCTTCTGTTCCATGCATTTTCTGTTAATGATGTGGACATAACAACTCAGTGTGAGCTGGAATTGTATAGATATTGCCTGTGTACTTGTCACAGCCATGGAATACTCAAATGCAAGGCGAATTCAGGAACCTACCTCATAACATTCAGACTGGTACGGGCAAAATCTTTGTTTAGCTCTTTAAACGCTAATATTCCATTGTGTACAAAAGATGATGTTACAGAAAGTATGTTCTCGACGATTGGTAGAACACTCATGAAATTGGTTGCATACTACACTAAGTGATGTGGTAAGTAAAATAATTAGGTTTACATCAAGATAACACATAGTAGTTTCACGCAAAATTCAACTCTACACTCTACTGAGCTGAAAGCATTACCCTATATTCCATGCATTTTCCGTTAAGGACGAGGACATAACAACTCAGGGTGAGCTGGAATTGTATAGATATTGCCTGTATACTTGTCAGAGCAATGGAATACACAAGTGCAAGATGAATTCAGGAACCTACTTCATAACATTCAGAGTGCTATAGGCAATATCTTTGTTTGTTCTGTAAACGCTAATGGTCCATTGTGTACAAAAGGTGATGTTACAGAAAGTATCTTCTCGAACTTTGGTAGAACACTCATAAAATTGGTTGCATACTACTCTAAATCATTTGGAAAGTAAAATAATGAGGTTTACATCAAGTTATCACATAGCAGTTTTCAGCAAAATTCAACTCTACACTCTATCGAGCTCAATGCATTACCTTCTATTCCATGCATTTTCTGTTAGGGATAGGACATAACAACTCATTGTGAGCCGGAATTGTATAGATATTGCCTGTACACTTGTCAGAGTCATGGAATACTCAAATGCAAGATGTATTCAGGAACCTACCTCATAACATTCAGAGTGGTAGAAGCAATATCTTTGTTTAGTTCTGTAAACGCTAATGTTCCATTGTGTACCGAAGGTGATGTTACAGAAAGTATTTTCTCGAACATTGGTAGAACACTCATAAAATTGGTTGCATACTACTCTAAGTGATGTGGTAAGTAAAATAATTAGTTTTACAGCAAGTTATCAGATAGTAGTTTCCAGCAAAATTCAACTCTACACTCTATCGAGCTCATGCATTACCTTCTATTCTATGCATTTTCTCTTAAGGATGTGGACATAACAACTCATTGTGAGCTGGAATTGTATAGATATTGCCTGTATACTTGTCAGAGCCATGGAATACTAAAATGCAAGATGAATTCAGGAACCTACCTCATAACATTCAGACTGGTACGGGCAAAATCTTTGTTTAGCTCTTTAAACGCTAATATTCCTTTGTGTACAAAAGGTGATGTTACAGAAAGTATGTTCTCGAAGATTGGTAGAACACTCATGAAATTGGTTGCCTACTACTCTAAATTATATGGAAAGTAAAATAATAAGGTTTACATCAAGTTAGCGCATAGCAGTTTTCAGCAAAATACAGCTCTACACTCTATCGACCTCAATGCATTACCTTCTATTCTATGTTTTTTCTGTTAAGGATAGGACATAACAACTCATTGTGAGCTGGAATTGTATAGATATTGCCTGTATACTCGTCAGAGCCATGGAATACTCATATGCAAGACGAATTAAGAGACCTACCTCATAACATTCAGAGCGGTACAGGCAATATCTTTGTTTAGCTCTGTAAACTTTAATGTTCCATTGTGTACAAAACGTGATGTTACTGAAAGTATCTTCCCGACCATTGGTAGAACACTCATAAAATTGGTTCCATACTACTCTAAATCATACGGAAAGTAAAATAATAAGGTTTACATCAAGTTCTCACATAGCAGTTTTCAGCAAAATTCAACTCTACACTCTATCGATCTCAATGCATTACCTTCTATTCTATGCATTTTCTCTTAAAGATGTGGACATAACAACTCATTGTGAGCTGGAATTGTATAGATATTGCCTGTATACCTGTCACAGCCATGGAATACTCAAATGCAAGACGAATTCAGGAACCTACCTTATAACATTCAGAGTGGTACAGGCAATATCTTTGTTTAGTTCTGTAAACGCTAATGTTAATTTGTGTACAAAAGGTGATGTTACAGAAAGTATCTTCTCGAACTTTGGTAGAAAACTCATAAAATTGGTTGCATACTACTCTAAGTGATGTGGTAAGTAAAATAATTAGTTTTACAGCAAGTTATCAGATAGTAGTTTCCAGCAAAATTCAACTCTACACTCTATTGAGCTGAATGCATTACTTTCTATTCGATGCATTTTGAGTCATGGATGTGTACATAACTACTCGGGGTGAGGTGGAGCGGTAGAAATATTGCAGGTATCCTACTCAGAGCCATGGAATACTCAAATGCAAGGTGAATTCAGGAAGCTACCTCATAACATTTAGAGAGGAACAGTAAATATCTTTGTTTAGTTCTGTAAACGGTAATGTTCCATTGTGTAAAAAAGTTGAAGTTACTAAAAGTAACTTCTCCAACATTGGTAGCACACTCATAAAATTGGTTGCATACTACTCTAAATCATATGGTACGCAAAATAATGTTTTACATCAAGTTATCACATAGTACTTTCCCGCAAAATTCATCTCTACACTCTATTGAGCTGAATGCATTACATTCTATTCTACGCATTTTGAGTTATGGATGTGTACATAACTACTCAGGGTGAGGTGGAACGGTATAAATATTGCAGGTGTTCTACTCAGAGCCATAGAATACTCAAATGCAAGGTGAATTCAGGAAGCTACCTCATAACATTTAGAGTGGAACAGTAAATATCTTTGTTTAGTTCTGTAAACGGTAATGTTCCATTGTGTAAAAAAGTTGAAGTTACTAAAAGTAACTTCTCGAAGATTGGTAGAACACTCATGAAATTGGTTGCATACTACACTAAGTGATGTGGTAAGTAAAATAATTAGGTTTACATCAAGATAACACATAGTAGTTTCCCGCAAAATTCAACTCTACACTCTACTGAGCTGAAAGCATTACCCTATATTCCATGCATTTTCTGTTAAGGACGAGGACATAACAACTCAGGGTGAGCTGGAATTGTATAGATATTGCCTGTATACTTGTCAGAGCAATGGAATACACAAGTGCAAGATGAATTCAGGAACCTACTTCATAACATTCAGAGTGCTATAGGCAATATCTTTGTTTGTTCTGTAAACGCTAATGGTCCATTGTGTACAAAAGGAGATGTTACAGAAAGTTCCTACTCGAAGATTGGTAGTACCCTCATAAAATTGGTTGCATACTACTCTAAATCATATGGAAAGTAAAATAACGAGGTTTACATCAAGTTATCACATAGTACTTTTCAGCAAAATTCAACTCTACACTCTATCGAGCTCAATGCATTACCTTCTATTCTATGCATTTTCTGTTGAGGATAGGACATAACAACTCATTGTGAGCTGGAATTGTATAGATATTGCCTGTATACTTGTCAGAGTCATGGAATACTCAAATGCAAGATGAATTCAGGAACCTACCTCATAACATTCAGAGTGGTACAGGCAATATCTTTGTTTAGCTCTGTAAACTTTAATGTTCCATTGTGTACAAAACGTGATGTTACTGAAAGTATCTTCCCGACCATTGGTAGAACACTCATAAAATTGGTTCCATACTACTCTAAATCATACGGAAAGTAAAATAATAAGGTTTACATCAAGTTCTCACATAGCAGTTTTCAGCAAAATTCAACTCTACACTCTATCGATCTCAATGCATTACCTTCTATTCTATGCATTTTCTCTTAAAGATGTGGACATAACAACTCATTGTGAGCTGGAATTGTATAGATATTGCCTGTATACCTGTCACAGCCATGGAATACTCAAATGCAAGACGAATTCAGGAACCTACCTTATAACATTCAGAGTGGTACAGGCAATATCTTTGTTTAGTTCTGTAAACGCTAATGTTAATTTGTGTACAAAAGGTGATGTTACAGAAAGTATCTTCTCGAACTTTGGTAGAAAACTCATAAAATTGGTTGCATACTACTCTAAGTGATGTGGTAAGTAAAATAATTAGTTTTACAGCAAGTTATCAGATAGTAGTTTCCAGCAAAATTCAACTCTACACTCTATCGAGCTCATGCATTACCTTCTATTCTATGCATTTTCTCTTAAGGATGTGGACATAACAACTCATTGTGAGCTGGAATTGTATAGATATTGCCTGTATACTTGTCAGAGCCATGGAATACTAAAATGCAAGATGAATTCAGGAACCTACCTCATAACATTCAGACTGGTACAGGCAAAATCTTTGTTTAGCTCTTTAAACGCTAATATTCCTTTGTGTACAAAAGGTGATGTTACAGAAAGTATGTTCTCGAAGATTGGTAGAACACTCATAAAATTGGTTGCATACTACTCTAAGTGATGTGGTAAGTAAAATAATTAGTTTTACAGCAAGTTATCAGATAGTAGTTTCCAGCAAAATTCAACTCTACACTCTATTGAGCTGAATGCATTACTTTCTATTCGATGCATTTTGAGTCATGGATGTGTACATAACTACTCGGGGTGAGGTGGAGCGGTAGAAATATTGCAGGTATCCTACTCAGAGCCATGGAATACTCAAATGCAAGGTGAATTCAGGAAGCTACCTCATAACATTTAGAGAGGAACAGTAAATATCTTTGTTTAGTTCTGTAAACGGTAATGTTCCATTGTGTAAAAAAGTTGAAGTTACTAAAAGTAACTTCTCCAACATTGGTAGCACACTCATAAAATTGGTTGCATACTACTCTAAATCATATGGTACGCAAAATAATGTTTTACATCAAGTTATCACATAGTAGTTTCCCGCAAAATTCATCTCTACACTCTATTGAGCTGAATGCATTACATTCTATTCTATGCATTTTGAGTTATGGATGTGTACATAACTGCTCAGGGTGAGGTGGAACGGTATAAATATTGCAGGTGTTCTACTCAGAGCCATAGAATACTCAAATGCAAGGTGAATTCAGGAAGCTACCTCATAACATTTAGAGTGGAACAGTAAATATCTTTGTTTAGTTCTGTAAACGGTAATGTTCCATTGTGTAAAAAAGTTGAAGTTACTAAAAGTAACTTCTCGAAGATTGGTAGAACACTCATGAAATTGGTTGCATACTACACTAAGTGATGTGGTAAGTAAAATAATTAGGTTTACATCAAGATAACACATAGTAGTTTCCCGCAAAATTCAACTCTACACTCTACTGAGCTGAAAGCATTACCCTATATTCCATGCATTTTCTGTTAAGGACGAGGACATAACAACTCAGGGTGAGCTGGAATTGTATAGATATTGCCTGTATACTTGTCAGAGCAATGGAATACACAAGTGCAAGATGAATTCAGGAACCTACTTCATAACATTCAGAGTGCTATAGGCAATATCTTTGTTTGTTCTGTAAACGCTAATGGTCTGTTGTGTACAAAAGGTGATGTTACAGAAAGTATCTTCTCGAACTTTGGTAGAACACTCATAAAATTGGTTGCATACTACTCTAAATCATTTGGAAAGTAAAATAATGAGGTTTACATCAAGTTATCACATAGCAGTTTTCAGCAAAATTCAATACACTCTATCGAGCTCAATGCATTACCTTCTATGCATTTTCTCTTAAGGATGTGGACATAACAACTCATTGTGAGCTGGATTTGTATAGATATTGCCTGTATACTTCTCAGAGCCATGGAATACTCAAATGCAAGGCAAATTCAGGAATCTACCTCATAACATTCAGAGCTGTACAGGCAATATCTTTGTTTATTTCTGTAAACGCTAATGTTCCATTGTGTGCAAAACGTGATGTTACTGAAAGTATCATCTCCAACAATGGTAGAACACTCATAAAATTGGTTCCATACTACTCCAAATTATATGGAAAGTAAAATAATATGGTTTATATCAAGTTATCACATAGCAGTTTTCAGCAAATTTCAACTCTACACTCTATCGAGCTCAATGCATTACCTTCTATTCTATGCATTTTCTGCTGAGGATAGGACATAACAACTCATTGTGAGCTGGAATTGTATAGATGTTGCCTGCATACTTGTCACAGCCATGGAATACTCAAATGCAAGATGAATTCAGGAACCTAGCTCATAACATTCAGAGTGGTATAGGCAATATCTTTGTTTGTTCTGTAAACGCTAAAGGTCCGTTGTGTACAAAAGGTGATGTTACAGAAAGTATCTTCTCGAACTTTGGTAGAACACTCATAAAATTGGTTGCATACTACTCTAAATCATTTGGAAAGTAAAATAATGAGGTTTACATCAAGTTCTCACATAGCAGTTTTCAGCAAAATTCAACTCTACACTCTATCGATCTCAATGCATTACCTTCTATTCTATGCATTTTCTCTTAAAGATGTGGACATAACAACTCATTGTGAGCTGGAATTGTATAGATATTGCCTGTATACCTGTCACAGCCATGGAATACTCAAATGCAAGACGAATTCAGGAACCTACCTTATAACATTCAGAGTGGTACAGGCAATATCTTTGTTTAGTTCTGTAAACGCTAATGTTAATTTGTGTACAAAAGGTGATGTTACAGAAAGTATCTTCTCGAACTTTGGTAGAAAACTCATAAAATTGGTTGCATACTACTCTAAGTGATGTGGTAAGTAAAATAATTAGTTTTACAGCAAGTTATCAGATAGTAGTTTCCAGCAAAATTCAACTCTACACTCTATTGAGCTGAATGCATTACTTTCTATTCGATGCATTTTGAGTCATGGATGTGTACATAACTACTCGGGGTGAGGTGGAGCGGTAGAAATATTGCAGGTATCCTACTCAGAGCCATGGAATACTCAAATGCAAGGTGAATTCAGGAAGCTACCTCATAACATTTAGAGAGGAACAGTAAATATCTTTGTTTAGTTCTGTAAACGGTAATGTTCCATTGTGTAAAAAAGTTGAAGTTACTAAAAGTAACTTCTCCAACATTGGTAGCACACTCATAAAATTGGTTGCATACTACTCTAAATCATATGGTACGCAAAATAATAAGTTTTACATCAAGTTATCACATAGTAGTTTCCCGCAAAATTCATCTCTACACTCTATTGAGCTGAATGCATTACATTCTATTCTATGCATTTTGAGTTATGGATGTGTACATAACTACTCAGGGTGAGGTGGAACGGTATAAATATTGCAGGTGTTCTACTCAGAGCCATAGAATACTCAAATGCAAGGTGAATTCAGGAAGCTACCTCATAACATTTAGAGTGGAACAGTAAATATCTTTGTTTAGTTCTGTAAACGGTAATGTTCCATTGTGTAAAAAAGTTGAAGTTACTAAAAGTAACTTCTCCAACATTGGTAGCGCACTCATAAAATTGGTTGCATACTACTATAAATCATATAAGCAAAATAATAAGGTTTACATCAAGTTATCACATAGTAGTTTCTCGCAAAATTCATCTCTACACTCTATTGAGCTGAATGCATTACATTCTATTCTATGCATTTTGAGTTATGGATGTGTACACAACTACTCAGGGTGAGGTGGAACGGTATAAATATTGCATGTATCCTACTCAGAGCCATGGAAAACTCAAATGCAAGGTGAATTCAGCAAGCTACCTCATAACATTTAGAGTGGAACAGTAAATATCTTTGTTTAGTTCTGTAAACGCTAATATTCCATTGTGTACAAAAGATGATGTTACAGAAAGTATCTTCTCGAAGATTGGTAGAACACTCATGAAATTGGTTGCATACTACACTAAGTGATGTGGTAAGTAAAATAATTAGGTTTACATCAAGATAACACATAGTAGTTTCCCGCAAAATTCAACTCTACACTCTACTGAGCTGAAAGCATTACCCTATATTCCATGCATTTTCTGTTAAGGACGAGGACATAACAACTCAGGGTGAGCTGGAATTGTATAGATATTGCCTGTATACTTGTCAGAGCAATGGAATACACAAGTGCAAGATGAATTCAGGAACCTACTTCATAACATTCAGAGTGCTATAGGCAATATCTTTGTTTGTTCTGTAAACGCTAATGGTCCATTGTGTACAAAAGGTGATGTTACAGAAAGTATCTTCTCGAACTTTGGTAGAACACTCATAAAATTGGTTGCATACTACTCTAAATCATTTGGAAAGTAAAATAATGAGGTTTACATCAAGTTATCACATAGCAGTTTTCAGCAAAATTCAATACACTCTATCGAGCTCAATGCATTACCTTCTATGCATTTTCTCTTAAGGATGTGGACATAACAACTCATTGTGAGCTGGATTTGTATAGATATTGCCTGTATACTTCTCAGAGCCATGGAATACTCAAATGCAAGGCGAATTCAGGAATCTACCTCATAACATTCAGAGCTGTACAGGCAATATCTTTGTTTATTTCTGTAAACGCTAATGTTCCATTGTGTGCAAAACGTGATGTTACTGAAAGTATCATCTCCAACAATGGTAGAACACTCATAAAATTGGTTCCATACTACTCCAAATTATATGGAAAGTAAAATAATATGGTTTATATCAAGTTATCACATAGCATTTTTCAGCAAATTTCAACTCTACACTCTATCGAGCTCAATGCATTACCTTCTATTCTATGCATTTTCTGCTGAGGATAGGACATAACAACTCATTGTGAGCTGGAATTGTATAGATATTGCCTGTATACCTGTCACAGCCATGGAATACTCAAATGCAAGACGAATTCAGGAACCTACCTTATAACATTCAGAGTGGTACAGGCAATATCTTTGTTTAGTTCTGTAAACGCTAATGTTAATTTGTGTACAAAAGGTGATGTTACAGAAAGTATCTTCTCGAACTTTGGTAGAAAACTCATAAAATTGGTTGCATACTACTCTAAGTGATGTGGTAAGTAAAATAATTAGTTTTACAGCAAGTTATCAGATAGTAGTTTCCAGCAAAATTCAACTCTACACTCTATTGAGCTGAATGCATTACTTTCTATTCGATGCATTTTGAGTCATGGATGTGTACATAACTACTCGGGGTGAGGTGGAGCGGTAGAAATATTGCAGGTATCCTACTCAGAGCCATGGAATACTCAAATGCAAGGTGAATTCAGGAAGCTACCTCATAACATTTAGAGAGGAACAGTAAATATCTTTGTTTAGTTCTGTAAACGGTAATGTTCCATTGTGTAAAAAAGTTGAAGTTACTAAAAGTAACTTCTCCAACATTGGTAGCACACTCATAAAATTGGTTGCATACTACTCTAAATCATATGGTACGCAAAATAATAAGTTTTACATCAAGTTATCACATAGTAGTTTCCCGCAAAATTCATCTCTACACTCTATTGAGCTGAATGCATTACATTCTATTCTATGCATTTTGAGTTATGGATGTGTACATAACTACTCAGGGTGAGGTGGAACGGTATAAATATTGCAGGTGTTCTACTCAGAGCCATAGAATACTCAAATGCAAGGTGAATTCAGGAAGCTACCTCATAACATTTAGAGTGGAACAGTAAATATCTTTGTTTAGTTCTGTAAACGGTAATGTTCCATTGTGTAAAAAAGTTGAAGTTACTAAAAGTAACTTCTCCAACATTGGTAGCGCACTCATAAAATTGGTTGCATACTACTATAAATCATATAAGCAAAATAATAAGGTTTACATCAAGTTATCACATAGTAGTTTCTCGCAAAATTCATCTCTACACTCTATTGAGCTGAATGCATTACATTCTATTCTATGCATTTTGAGTTATGGATGTGTACACAACTACTCAGGGTGAGGTGGAACGGTATAAATATTGCATGTATCCTACTCAGAGCCATGGAAAACTCAAATGCAAGGTGAATTCAGCAAGCTACCTCATAACATTTAGAGTGGAACAGTAAATATCTTTGTTTAGTTCTGTAAACGCTAATATTCCATTGTGTACAAAAGATGATGTTACAGAAAGTATCTTCTCGAAGATTGGTAGAACACTCATGAAATTGGTTGCATACTACACTAAGTGATGTGGTAAGTAAAATAATTAGGTTTACATCAAGATAACACATAGTAGTTTCCCGCAAAATTCAACTCTACACTCTACTGAGCTGAAAGCATTACCCTATATTCCATGCATTTTCTGTTAAGGACGAGGACATAACAACTCAGGGTGAGCTGGAATTGTATAGATATTGCCTGTATACTTGTCAGAGCAATGGAATACACAAGTGCAAGATGAATTCAGGAACCTACTTCATAACATTCAGAGTGCTATAGGCAATATCTTTGTTTGTTCTGTAAACGCTAATGGTCCATTGTGTACAAAAGGTGATGTTACAGAAAGTATCTTCTCGAACTTTGGTAGAACACTCATAAAATTGGTTGCATACTACTCTAAATCATTTGGAAAGTAAAATAATGAGGTTTACATCAAGTTATCACATAGCAGTTTTCAGCAAAATTCAATACACTCTATCGAGCTCAATGCATTACCTTCTATGCATTTTCTCTTAAGGATGTGGACATAACAACTCATTGTGAGCTGGATTTGTATAGATATTGCCTGTATACTTCTCAGAGCCATGGAATACTCAAATGCAAGGCGAATTCAGGAATCTACCTCATAACATTCAGAGCTGTACAGGCAATATCTTTGTTTATTTCTGTAAACGCTAATGTTCCATTGTGTGCAAAACGTGATGTTACTGAAAGTATCATCTCCAACAATGGTAGAACACTCATAAAATTGGTTCCATACTACTCCAAATTATATGGAAAGTAAAATAATATGGTTTATATCAAGTTATCACATAGCATTTTTCAGCAAATTTCAACTCTACACTCTATCGAGCTCAATGCATTACCTTCTATTCTATGCATTTTCTGCTGAGGATAGGACATAACAACTCATTGTGAGCTGGAATTGTATAGATATTGCCTGTATACCTGTCACAGCCATGGAATACTCAAATGCAAGACGAATTCAGGAACCTACCTTATAACATTCAGAGTGGTACAGGCAATATCTTTGTTTAGTTCTGTAAACGCTAATGTTAATTTGTGTACAAAAGGTGATGTTACAGAAAGTATCTTCTCGAACTTTGGTAGAAAACTCATAAAATTGGTTGCATACTACTCTAAGTGATGTGGTAAGTAATATAATTAGTTTTACAGCAAGTTATCAGATAGTAGTTTCCAGCAAAATTCAACTCTACACTCTATTGAGCTGAATGCATTACTTTCTATTCGATGCATTTTGAGTCATGGATGTGTACATAACTACTCGGGGTGAGGTGGAGCGGTAGAAATATTGCAGGTATCCTACTCAGAGCCATGGAATACTCAAATGCAAGGTGAATTCAGGAAGCTACCTCATAACATTTAGAGAGGAACAGTAAATATCTTTGTTTAGTTCTGTAAACGGTAATGTTCCATTGTGTAAAAAAGTTGAAGTTACTAAAAGTAACTTCTCCAACATTGGTAGCACACTCATAAAATTGGTTGCATACTACTCTAAATCATATGGTACGCAAAATAATAAGTTTTACATCAAGTTATCACATAGTAGTTTCCCGCAAAATTCATCTCTACACTCTATTGAGCTGAATGCATTACATTCTATTCTATGCATTTTGAGTTATGGATGTGTACATAACTACTCAGGGTGAGGTGGAACGGTATAAATATTGCAGGTGTTCTACTCAGAGCCATAGAATACTCAAATGCAAGGTGAATTCAGGAAGCTACCTCATAACATTTAGAGTGGAACAGTAAATATCTTTGTTTAGTTCTGTAAACGGTAATGTTCCATTGTGTAAAAAAGTTGAAGTTACTAAAAGTAACTTCTCCAACATTGGTAGCGCACTCATAAAATTGGTTGCATACTACTATAAATCATATAAGCAAAATAATAAGGTTTACATCAAGTTATCACATAGTAGTTTCTCGCAAAATTCATCTCTACACTCTATTGAGCTGAATGCATTACATTCTATTCTATGCATTTTGAGTTATGGATGTGTACACAACTACTCAGGGTGAGGTGGAACGGTATAAATATTGCATGTATCCTACTCAGAGCCATGGAAAACTCAAATGCAAGGTGAATTCAGCAAGCTACCTCATAACATTTAGAGTGGAACAGTAAATATCTTTGTTTAGTTCTGTAAACGCTAATATTCCATTGTGTACAAAAGATGATGTTACAGAAAGTATCTTCTCGAAGATTGGTAGAACACTCATGAAATTGGTTGCATACTACACTAAGTGATGTGGTAAGTAAAATAATTAGGTTTACATCAAGATAACACATAGTAGTTTCCCGCAAAATTCAACTCTACACTCTACTGAGCTGAAAGCATTACCCTATATTCCATGCATTTTCTGTTAAGGACGAGGACATAACAACTCAGGGTGAGCTGGAATTGTATAGATATTGCCTGTATACTTGTCAGAGCAATGGAATACACAAGTGCAAGATGAATTCAGGAACCTACTTCATAACATTCAGAGTGCTATAGGCAATATCTTTGTTTGTTCTGTAAACGCTAATGGTCCATTGTGTACAAAAGGTGATGTTACAGAAAGTATCTTCTCGAACTTTGGTAGAACACTCATAAAATTGGTTGCATACTACTCTAAATCATTTGGAAAGTAAAATAATGAGGTTTACATCAAGTTATCACATAGCAGTTTTCAGCAAAATTCAATACACTCTATCGAGCTCAATGCATTACCTTCTATGCATTTTCTCTTAAGGATGTGGACATAACAACTCATTGTGAGCTGGATTTGTATAGATATTGCCTGTATACTTCTCAGAGCCATGGAATACTCAAATGCAAGGCGAATTCAGGAATCTACCTCATAACATTCAGAGCTGTACAGGCAATATCTTTGTTTATTTCTGTAAACGCTAATGTTCCATTGTGTGCAAAACGTGATGTTACTGAAAGTATCATCTCCAACAATGGTAGAACACTCATAAAATTGGTTCCATACTACTCCAAATTATATGGAAAGTAAAATAATATGGTTTATATCAAGTTATCACATAGCATTTTTCAGCAAATTTCAACTCTACACTCTATCGAGCTCAATGCATTACCTTCTATTCTATGCATTTTCTGCTGAGGATAGGACATAACAACTCATTGTGAGCTGGAATTGTATAGATGTTGCCTGTATACTTGTCACAGCCATGGAATACTCAAATGCAAGATGAATTCAGGAACCTAGCTCATAACATTCAGAGTGGTATAGGCAATATCTTTGTTTAGTTCTGTAAACGCTAATGTTCATTTGTGTACAAAAGGAGATGTTACAGAAAGTTCCTACTCGAAGATTGGTAGTACCCTCATAAAATTGGTTGCATACTACTCTAAATCATATGGAAAGTAAATTAATAAGGCTTACATCAAGTTATCACATAGCAGTTTTCAGCAAAATTCAACTCTACACTCTATCGAGCTCAATGCATTACCTTCTATTCCATGCATTTTCTGTTAGGGATAGGACATAACAACTCATTGTGAGCCGGAATTGTATAGATATTGCCTGTATACTTGTCAGAGTCATGGAATACTCAAATGCAAGATGTATTCAGGAACCTACCTCATAACATTCAGAGTGGTAGAAGCAATATCTTTGTTTAGTTCTGTAAACGCTAATGTTCCATTGTGTACCGAAGGTGATGTTACAGAAAGTATTTTCTCGAACATTGGTAGAACACTCATAAAATTGGTTGCATACTACTCTAAATCATATGGAAAGTAAAATAACGAGGTTTACATCAAGTTATCACATAGTACTTTTCAGCAAAATTCAACTCTACTCTCTACTGATCTCAATGCATTACCTTCTGTTCCATGCATTTTCTGTTAATGATGTGGACATAACAACTCAGTGTGAGCTGGAATTGTATAGATATTGCCTGTGTACTTGTCACAGCCATGGAATACTCAAATGCAAGGCGAATTCAGGAACCTACCTCATAACATTCAGACTGGTACGGGCAAAATCTTTGTTTAGCTCTTTAAACGCTAATATTCCATTGTGTACAAAAGATGATGTTACAGAAAGTATGTTCTCGAAGATTGGTAGAACACTCATGAAATTGGTTGCATACTACACTAAGTGATGTGGTAAGTAAAATAATTAGGTTTACATCAAGATAACACATAGTAGTTTCCCGCAAAATTCAACTCTACACTCTACTGAGCTGAAAGCATTACCCTATATTCCATGCATTTTCCGTTAAGGACGAGGACATAACAACTCAGGGTGAGCTGGAATTGTATAGATATTGCCTGTATACCTGTCAGAGCAATGGAATACACAAGTGCAAGATGAATTCAGGAACCTACTTCATAACATTCAGAGTGCTATAGGCAATATCTTTGTTTGTTCTGTAAACGCTAATGTTAATTTGTGTACAAAAGGTGATGTTACAGAAAGTATCTTCTCGAACTTTGGTAGAAAACTCATAAAATTGGTTGCATACTACTCTAAGTGATGTGGTAAGTAAAATAATTAGTTTTACAGCAAGTTATCAGATAGTAGTTTCCAGCAAAATTCAACTCTACACTCTATTGAGCTGAATGCATTACTTTCTATTCGATGCATTTTGAGTCATGGATGTGTACATAACTACTCGGGGTGAGGTGGAGCGGTAGAAATATTGCAGGTATCCTACTCAGAGCCATGGAATACTCAAATGCAAGGTGAATTCAGGAAGCTACCTCATAACATTTAGAGAGGAACAGTAAATATCTTTGTTTAGTTCTGTAAACGGTAATGTTCCATTGTGTAAAAAAGTTGAAGTTACTAAAAGTAACTTCTCCAACATTGGTAGCACACTCATAAAATTGGTTGCATACTACTCTAAATCATATGGTACGCAAAATAATAAGTTTTACATCAAGTTATCACATAGTAGTTTCCCGCAAAATTCATCTCTACACTCTATTGAGCTGAATGCATTACATTCTATTCTATGCATTTTGTGTTATGGATGTGTACATAACTACTCAGGGTGAGGTGGAACGGTATAAATATTGCAGGTGTTCTACTCAGAGCCATAGAATACTCAAATGCAAGGTGAATTCAGGAAGCTACCTCATAACATTTAGAGTGGAACAGTAAATATCTTTGTTTAGTTCTGTAAACGGTAATGTTCCATTGTGTAAAAAAGTTGAAGTTACTAAAAGTAACTTCTCCAACATTGGTAGCGCACTCATAAAATTGGTTGCATACTACTATAAATCATATAAGCAAAATAATAAGGTTTACATCAAGTTATCACATAGTAGTTTCTCGCAAAATTCATCTCTACACTCTATTGAGCTGAATGCATTACATTCTATTCTATGCATTTTGAGTTATGGATGTGTACACAACTACTCAGGGTGAGGTGGAACGGTATAAATATTGCATGTATCCTACTCAGAGCCATGGAAAACTCAAATGCAAGGTGAATTCAGCAAGCTACCTCATAACATTTAGAGTGGAACAGTAAATATCTTTGTTTAGTTCTGTAAACGCTAATATTCCATTGTGTACAAAAGATGATGTTACAGAAAGTATCTTCTCGAAGATTGGTAGAACACTCATGAAATTGGTTGCATACTACACTAAGTGATGTGGTAAGTAAAATAATTAGGTTTACATCAAGATAACACATAGTAGTTTCCCGCAAAATTCAACTCTACACTCTACTGAGCTGAAAGCATTACCCTATATTCCATGCATTTTCTGTTAAGGACGAGGACATAACAACTCAGGGTGAGCTGGAATTGTATAGATATTGCCTGTATACCTGTCACAGCCATGGAATACTCAAATGCAAGACGAATTCAGGAACCTACCTTATAACATTCAGAGTGGTACAGGCAATATCTTTGTTTAGTTCTGTAAACGCTAATGTTAATTTGTGTACAAAAGGTGATGTTACAGAAAGTATCTTCTCGAACTTTGGTAGAAAACTCATAAAATTGGTTGCATACTACTCTAAGTGATGTGGTAAGTAAAATAATTAGTTTTACAGCAAGTTATCAGATAGTAGTTTCCAGCAAAATTCAACTCTACACTCTATTGAGCTGAATGCATTACTTTCTATTCGATGCATTTTGAGTCATGGATGTGTACATAACTACTCGGGGTGAGGTGGAGCGGTAGAAATATTGCAGGTATCCTACTCAGAGCCATGGAATACTCAAATGCAAGGTGAATTCAGGAAGCTACCTCATAACATTTAGAGAGGAACAGTAAATATCTTTGTTTAGTTCTGTAAACGGTAATGTTCCATTGTGTAAAAAAGTTGAAGTTACTAAAAGTAACTTCTCCAACATTGGTAGCACACTCATAAAATTGGTTGCATACTACTCTAAATCATATGGTACGCAAAATAATAAGTTTTACATCAAGTTATCACATAGTAGTTTCCCGCAAAATTCATCTCTACACTCTATTGAGCTGAATGCATTACATTCTATTCTATGCATTTTGAGTTATGGATGTGTACATAACTACTCAGGGTGAGGTGGAACGGTATAAATATTGCAGGTGTTCTACTCAGAGCCATAGAATACTCAAATGCAAGGTGAATTCAGGAAGCTACCTCATAACATTTAGAGTGGAACAGTAAATATCTTTGTTTAGTTCTGTAAACGGTAATGTTCCATTGTGTAAAAAAGTTGAAGTTACTAAAAGTAACTTCTCCAACATTGGTAGCGCACTCATAAAATTGGTTGCATACTACTATAAATCATATAAGCAAAATAATAAGGTTTACATCAAGTTATCACATAGTAGTTTCTCGCAAAATTCATCTCTACACTCTATTGAGCTGAATGCATTACATTCTATTCTATGCATTTTGAGTTATGGATGTGTACACAACTACTCAGGGTGAGGTGGAACGGTATAAATATTGCATGTATCCTACTCAGAGCCATGGAAAACTCAAATGCAAGGTGAATTCAGCAAGCTACCTCATAACATTTAGAGTGGAACAGTAAATATCTTTGTTTAGTTCTGTAAACGCTAATATTCCATTGTGTACAAAAGATGATGTTACAGAAAGTATCTTCTCGAAGATTGGTAGAACACTCATGAAATTGGTTGCATACTACACTAAGTGATGTGGTAAGTAAAATAATTAGGTTTACATCAAGATAACACATAGTAGTTTCCCGCAAAATTCAACTCTACACTCTACTGAGCTGAAAGCATTACCCTATATTCCATGCATTTTCTGTTAAGGACGAGGACATAACAACTCAGGGTGAGCTGGAATTGTATAGATATTGCCTGTATACTTGTCAGAGCAATGGAATACACAAGTGCAAGATGAATTCAGGAACCTACTTCATAACATTCAGAGTGCTATAGGCAATATCTTTGTTTGTTCTGTAAACGCTAATGGTCCATTGTGTACAAAAGGTGATGTTACAGAAAGTATCTTCTCGAACTTTGGTAGAACACTCATAAAATTGGTTGCATACTACTCTAAATCATTTGGAAAGTAAAATAATGAGGTTTACATCAAGTTATCACATAGCAGTTTTCAGCAAAATTCAATACACTCTATCGAGCTCAATGCATTACCTTCTATGCATTTTCTCTTAAGGATGTGGACATAACAACTCATTGTGAGCTGGATTTGTATAGATATTGCCTGTATACTTCTCAGAGCCATGGAATACTCAAATGCAAGGCGAATTCAGGAATCTACCTCATAACATTCAGAGCTGTACAGGCAATATCTTTGTTTATTTCTGTAAACGCTAATGTTCCATTGTGTGCAAAACGTGATGTTACTGAAAGTATCATCTCCAACAATGGTAGAACACTCATAAAATTGGTTCCATACTACTCCAAATTATATGGAAAGTAAAATAATATGGTTTATATCAAGTTATCACATAGCATTTTTCAGCAAATTTCAACTCTACACTCTATCGAGCTCAATGCATTACCTTCTATTCTATGCATTTTCTGCTGAGGATAGGACATAACAACTCATTGTGAGCTGGAATTGTATAGATATTGCCTGTATACCTGTCACAGCCATGGAATACTCAAATGCAAGACGAATTCAGGAACCTACCTTATAACATTCAGAGTGGTACAGGCAATATCTTTGTTTAGTTCTGTAAACGCTAATGTTAATTTGTGTACAAAAGGTGATGTTACAGAAAGTATCTTCTCGAACTTTGGTAGAAAACTCATAAAATTGGTTGCATACTACTCTAAGTGATGTGGTAAGTAAAATAATTAGTTTTACAGCAAGTTATCAGATAGTAGTTTCCAGCAAAATTCAACTCTACACTCTATTGAGCTGAATGCATTACTTTCTATTCGATGCATTTTGAGTCATGGATGTGTACATAACTACTCGGGGTGAGGTGGAGCGGTAGAAATATTGCAGGTATCCTACTCAGAGCCATGGAATACTCAAATGCAAGGTGAATTCAGGAAGCTACCTCATAACATTTAGAGAGGAACAGTAAATATCTTTGTTTAGTTCTGTAAACGGTAATGTTCCATTGTGTAAAAAAGTTGAAGTTACTAAAAGTAACTTCTCCAACATTGGTAGCACACTCATAAAATTGGTTGCATACTACTCTAAATCATATGGTACGCAAAATAATAAGTTTTACATCAAGTTATCACATAGTAGTTTCCCGCAAAATTCATCTCTACACTCTATTGAGCTGAATGCATTACATTCTATTCTATGCATTTTGAGTTATGGATGTGTACATAACTACTCAGGGTGAGGTGGAACGGTATAAATATTGCAGGTGTTCTACTCAGAGCCATAGAATACTCAAATGCAAGGTGAATTCAGGAAGCTACCTCATAACATTTAGAGTGGAACAGTAAATATCTTTGTTTAGTTCTGTAAACGGTAATGTTCCATTGTGTAAAAAAGTTGAAGTTACTAAAAGTAACTTCTCCAACATTGGTAGCGCACTCATAAAATTGGTTGCATACTACTATAAATCATATAAGCAAAATAATAAGGTTTACATCAAGTTATCACATAGTAGTTTCTCGCAAAATTCATCTCTACACTCTATTGAGCTGAATGCATTACATTCTATTCTATGCATTTTGAGTTATGGATGTGTACACAACTACTCAGGGTGAGGTGGAACGGTATAAATATTGCATGTATC
Source organism: Hemitrygon akajei (assembly GCF_048418815.1). Lineage (NCBI taxonomy): Eukaryota > Metazoa > Chordata > Chondrichthyes > Myliobatiformes > Dasyatidae > Hemitrygon > Hemitrygon akajei. The sequence goes on along the minus strand of NC_133136.1, from coordinate 94,007,209 downwards.
CTACTCAGAGCCATGGAAAACTCAAATGCAAGGTGAATTCAGCAAGCTACCTCATAACATTTAGAGTGGAACAGTAAATATCTTTGTTTAGTTCTGTAAACGCTAATATTCCATTGTGTACAAAAGATGATGTTACAGAAAGTATCTTCTCGAAGATTGGTAGAACACTCATGAAATTGGTTGCATACTACACTAAGTGATGTGGTAAGTAAAATAATTAGGTTTACATCAAGATAACACATAGTAGTTTCCCGCAAAATTCAACTCTACACTCTACTGAGCTGAAAGCATTACCCTATATTCCATGCATTTTCTGTTAAGGACGAGGACATAACAACTCAGGGTGAGCTGGAATTGTATAGATATTGCCTGTATACTTGTCAGAGCAATGGAATACACAAGTGCAAGATGAATTCAGGAACCTACTTCATAACATTCAGAGTGCTATAGGCAATATCTTTGTTTGTTCTGTAAACGCTAATGGTCCATTGTGTACAAAAGGTGATGTTACAGAAAGTATCTTCTCGAACTTTGGTAGAACACTCATAAAATTGGTTGCATACTACTCTAAATCATTTGGAAAGTAAAATAATGAGGTTTACATCAAGTTATCACATAGCAGTTTTCAGCAAAATTCAATACACTCTATCGAGCTCAATGCATTACCTTCTATGCATTTTCTCTTAAGGATGTGGACATAACAACTCATTGTGAGCTGGATTTGTATAGATATTGCCTGTATACTTCTCAGAGCCATGGAATACTCAAATGCAAGGCGAATTCAGGAATCTACCTCATAACATTCAGAGCTGTACAGGCAATATCTTTGTTTATTTCTGTAAACGCTAATGTTCCATTGTGTGCAAAACGTGATGTTACTGAAAGTATCATCTCCAACAATGGTAGAACACTCATAAAATTGGTTCCATACTACTCCAAATTATATGGAAAGTAAAATAATATGGTTTATATCAAGTTATCACATAGCATTTTTCAGCAAATTTCAACTCTACACTCTATCGAGCTCAATGCATTACCTTCTATTCTATGCATTTTCTGCTGAGGATAGGACATAACAACTCATTGTGAGCTGGAATTGTATAGATATTGCCTGTATACCTGTCACAGCCATGGAATACTCAAATGCAAGACGAATTCAGGAACCTACCTTATAACATTCAGAGTGGTACAGGCAATATCTTTGTTTAGTTCTGTAAACGCTAATGTTAATTTGTGTACAAAAGGTGATGTTACAGAAAGTATCTTCTCGAACTTTGGTAGAAAACTCATAAAATTGGTTGCATACTACTCTAAGTGATGTGGTAAGTAATATAATTAGTTTTACAGCAAGTTATCAGATAGTAGTTTCCAGCAAAATTCAACTCTACACTCTATTGAGCTGAATGCATTACTTTCTATTCGATGCATTTTGAGTCATGGATGTGTACATAACTACTCGGGGTGAGGTGGAGCGGTAGAAATATTGCAGGTATCCTACTCAGAGCCATGGAATACTCAAATGCAAGGTGAATTCAGGAAGCTACCTCATAACATTTAGAGAGGAACAGTAAATATCTTTGTTTAGTTCTGTAAACGGTAATGTTCCATTGTGTAAAAAAGTTGAAGTTACTAAAAGTAACTTCTCCAACATTGGTAGCACACTCATAAAATTGGTTGCATACTACTCTAAATCATATGGTACGCAAAATAATAAGTTTTACATCAAGTTATCACATAGTAGTTTCCCGCAAAATTCATCTCTACACTCTATTGAGCTGAATGCATTACATTCTATTCTATGCATTTTGAGTTATGGATGTGTACATAACTACTCAGGGTGAGGTGGAACGGTATAAATATTGCAGGTGTTCTACTCAGAGCCATAGAATACTCAAATGCAAGGTGAATTCAGGAAGCTACCTCATAACATTTAGAGTGGAACAGTAAATATCTTTGTTTAGTTCTGTAAACGGTAATGTTCCATTGTGTAAAAAAGTTGAAGTTACTAAAAGTAACTTCTCCAACATTGGTAGCGCACTCATAAAATTGGTTGCATACTACTATAAATCATATAAGCAAAATAATAAGGTTTACATCAAGTTATCACATAGTAGTTTCTCGCAAAATTCATCTCTACACTCTATTGAGCTGAATGCATTACATTCTATTCTATGCATTTTGAGTTATGGATGTGTACACAACTACTCAGGGTGAGGTGGAACGGTATAAATATTGCATGTATCCTACTCAGAGCCATGGAAAACTCAAATGCAAGGTGAATTCAGCAAGCTACCTCATAACATTTAGAGTGGAACAGTAAATATCTTTGTTTAGTTCTGTAAACGCTAATATTCCATTGTGTACAAAAGATGATGTTACAGAAAGTATCTTCTCGAAGATTGGTAGAACACTCATGAAATTGGTTGCATACTACACTAAGTGATGTGGTAAGTAAAATAATTAGGTTTACATCAAGATAACACATAGTAGTTTCCCGCAAAATTCAACTCTACACTCTACTGAGCTGAAAGCATTACCCTATATTCCATGCATTTTCTGTTAAGGACGAGGACATAACAACTCAGGGTGAGCTGGAATTGTATAGATATTGCCTGTATACTTGTCAGAGCAATGGAATACACAAGTGCAAGATGAATTCAGGAACCTACTTCATAACATTCAGAGTGCTATAGGCAATATCTTTGTTTGTTCTGTAAACGCTAATGGTCCATTGTGTACAAAAGGTGATGTTACAGAAAGTATCTTCTCGAACTTTGGTAGAACACTCATAAAATTGGTTGCATACTACTCTAAATCATTTGGAAAGTAAAATAATGAGGTTTACATCAAGTTATCACATAGCAGTTTTCAGCAAAATTCAATACACTCTATCGAGCTCAATGCATTACCTTCTATGCATTTTCTCTTAAGGATGTGGACATAACAACTCATTGTGAGCTGGATTTGTATAGATATTGCCTGTATACTTCTCAGAGCCATGGAATACTCAAATGCAAGGCGAATTCAGGAATCTACCTCATAACATTCAGAGCTGTACAGGCAATATCTTTGTTTATTTCTGTAAACGCTAATGTTCCATTGTGTGCAAAACGTGATGTTACTGAAAGTATCATCTCCAACAATGGTAGAACACTCATAAAATTGGTTCCATACTACTCCAAATTATATGGAAAGTAAAATAATATGGTTTATATCAAGTTATCACATAGCATTTTTCAGCAAATTTCAACTCTACACTCTATCGAGCTCAATGCATTACCTTCTATTCTATGCATTTTCTGCTGAGGATAGGACATAACAACTCATTGTGAGCTGGAATTGTATAGATGTTGCCTGTATACTTGTCACAGCCATGGAATACTCAAATGCAAGATGAATTCAGGAACCTAGCTCATAACATTCAGAGTGGTATAGGCAATATCTTTGTTTAGTTCTGTAAACGCTAATGTTCATTTGTGTACAAAAGGAGATGTTACAGAAAGTTCCTACTCGAAGATTGGTAGTACCCTCATAAAATTGGTTGCATACTACTCTAAATCATATGGAAAGTAAATTAATAAGGCTTACATCAAGTTATCACATAGCAGTTTTCAGCAAAATTCAACTCTACACTCTATCGAGCTCAATGCATTACCTTCTATTCCATGCATTTTCTGTTAGGGATAGGACATAACAACTCATTGTGAGCCGGAATTGTATAGATATTGCCTGTATACTTGTCAGAGTCATGGAATACTCAAATGCAAGATGTATTCAGGAACCTACCTCATAACATTCAGAGTGGTAGAAGCAATATCTTTGTTTAGTTCTGTAAACGCTAATGTTCCATTGTGTACCGAAGGTGATGTTACAGAAAGTATTTTCTCGAACATTGGTAGAACACTCATAAAATTGGTTGCATTCTACTCTAAATCATATGGAAAGTAAAATAACGAGGTTTACATCAAGTTATCACATAGTACTTTTCAGCAAAATTCAACTCTACTCTCTACTGATCTCAATGCATTACCTTCTGTTCCATGCATTTTCTGTTAATGATGTGGACATAACAACTCAGTGTGAGCTGGAATTGTATAGATATTGCCTGTGTACTTGTCACAGCCATGGAATACTCAAATGCAAGGCGAATTCAGGAACCTACCTCATAACATTCAGACTGGTACGGGCAAAATCTTTGTTTAGCTCTTTAAACGCTAATATTCCATTGTGTACAAAAGATGATGTTACAGAAAGTATGTTCTCGAAGATTGGTAGAACACTCATGAAATTGGTTGCATACTACACTAAGTGATGTGGTAAGTAAAATAATTAGGTTTACATCAAGATAACACATAGTAGTTTCCCGCAAAATTCAACTCTACACTCTACTGAGCTGAAAGCATTACCCTATATTCCATGCATTTTCCGTTAAGGACGAGGACATAACAACTCAGGGTGAGCTGGAATTGTATAGATATTGCCTGTATACTTGTCAGAGCAATGGAATACACAAGTGCAAGATGAATTCAGGAACCTACTTCATAACATTCAGAGTGCTATAGGCAATATCTTTGTTTGTTCTGTAAACGCTAATGTTAATTTGTGTACAAAAGGTGATGTTACAGAAAGTATCTTCTCGAACTTTGGTAGAAAACTCATAAAATTGGTTGCATACTACTCTAAGTGATGTGGTAAGTAAAATAATTAGTTTTACAGCAAGTTATCAGATAGTAGTTTCCAGCAAAATTCAACTCTACACTCTATTGAGCTGAATGCATTACTTTCTATTCGATGCATTTTGAGTCATGGATGTGTACATAACTACTCGGGGTGAGGTGGAGCGGTAGAAATATTGCAGGTATCCTACTCAGAGCCATGGAATACTCAAATGCAAGGTGAATTCAGGAAGCTACCTCATAACATTTAGAGAGGAACAGTAAATATCTTTGTTTAGTTCTGTAAACGGTAATGTTCCATTGTGTAAAAAAGTTGAAGTTACTAAAAGTAACTTCTCCAACATTGGTAGCACACTCATAAAATTGGTTGCATACTACTCTAAATCATATGGTACGCAAAATAATAAGTTTTACATCAAGTTATCACATAGTAGTTTCCCGCAAAATTCATCTCTACACTCTATTGAGCTGAATGCATTACATTCTATTCTATGCATTTTGAGTTATGGATGTGTACATAACTACTCAGGGTGAGGTGGAACGGTATAAATATTGCAGGTGTTCTACTCAGAGCCATAGAATACTCAAATGCAAGGTGAATTCAGGAAGCTACCTCATAACATTTAGAGTGGAACAGTAAATATCTTTGTTTAGTTCTGTAAACGGTAATGTTCCATTGTGTAAAAAAGTTGAAGTTACTAAAAGTAACTTCTCCAACATTGGTAGCGCACTCATAAAATTGGTTGCATACTACTATAAATCATATAAGCAAAATAATAAGGTTTACATCAAGTTATCACATAGTAGTTTCTCGCAAAATTCATCTCTACACTCTATTGAGCTGAATGCATTACATTCTATTCTATGCATTTTGAGTTATGGATGTGTACACAACTACTCAGGGTGAGGTGGAACGGTATAAATATTGCATGTATCCTACTCAGAGCCATGGAAAACTCAAATGCAAGGTGAATTCAGCAAGCTACCTCATAACATTTAGAGTGGAACAGTAAATATCTTTGTTTAGTTCTGTAAACGCTAATATTCCATTGTGTACAAAAGATGATGTTACAGAAAGTATCTTCTCGAAGATTGGTAGAACACTCATGAAATTGGTTGCATACTACACTAAGTGATGTGGTAAGTAAAATAATTAGGTTTACATCAAGATAACACATAGTAGTTTCCCGCAAAATTCAACTCTACACTCTACTGAGCTGAAAGCATTACCCTATATTCCATGCATTTTCTGTTAAGGACGAGGACATAACAACTCAGGGTGAGCTGGAATTGTATAGATATTGCCTGTATACTTGTCAGAGCAATGGAATACACAAGTGCAAGATGAATTCAGGAACCTACTTCATAACATTCAGAGTGCTATAGGCAATATCTTTGTTTGTTCTGTAAACGCTAATGGTCCATTGTGTACAAAAGGTGATGTTACAGAAAGTATCTTCTCGAACTTTGGTAGAACACTCATAAAATTGGTTGCATACTACTCTAAATCATTTGGAAAGTAAAATAATGAGGTTTACATCAAGTTATCACATAGCAGTTTTCAGCAAAATTCAATACACTCTATCGAGCTCAATGCATTACCTTCTATGCATTTTCTCTTAAGGATGTGGACATAACAACTCATTGTGAGCTGGATTTGTATAGATATTGCCTGTATACTTCTCAGAGCCATGGAATACTCAAATGCAAGGCGAATTCAGGAATCTACCTCATAACATTCAGAGCTGTACAGGCAATATCTTTGTTTATTTCTGTAAACGCTAATGTTCCATTGTGTGCAAAACGTGATGTTACTGAAAGTATCATCTCCAACAATGGTAGAACACTCATAAAATTGGTTCCATACTACTCCAAATTATATGGAAAGTAAAATAATATGGTTTATATCAAGTTATCACATAGCATTTTTCAGCAAATTTCAACTCTACACTCTATCGAGCTCAATGCATTACCTTCTATTCTATGCATTTTCTGCTGAGGATAGGACATAACAACTCATTGTGAGCTGGAATTGTATAGATATTGCCTGTATACCTGTCACAGCCATGGAATACTCAAATGCAAGACGAATTCAGGAACCTACCTTATAACATTCAGAGTGGTACAGGCAATATCTTTGTTTAGTTCTGTAAACGCTAATGTTAATTTGTGTACAAAAGGTGATGTTACAGAAAGTATCTTCTCGAACTTTGGTAGAAAACTCATAAAATTGGTTGCATACTACTCTAAGTGATGTGGTAAGTAATATAATTAGTTTTACAGCAAGTTATCAGATAGTAGTTTCCAGCAAAATTCAACTCTACACTCTATTGAGCTGAATGCATTACTTTCTATTCGATGCATTTTGAGTCATGGATGTGTACATAACTACTCGGGGTGAGGTGGAGCGGTAGAAATATTGCAGGTATCCTACTCAGAGCCATGGAATACTCAAATGCAAGGTGAATTCAGGAAGCTACCTCATAACATTTAGAGAGGAACAGTAAATATCTTTGTTTAGTTCTGTAAACGGTAATGTTCCATTGTGTAAAAAAGTTGAAGTTACTAAAAGTAACTTCTCCAACATTGGTAGCACACTCATAAAATTGGTTGCATACTACTCTAAATCATATGGTACGCAAAATAATAAGTTTTACATCAAGTTATCACATAGTAGTTTCCCGCAAAATTCATCTCTACACTCTATTGAGCTGAATGCATTACATTCTATTCTATGCATTTTGAGTTATGGATGTGTACATAACTACTCAGGGTGAGGTGGAACGGTATAAATATTGCAGGTGTTCTACTCAGAGCCATAGAATACTCAAATGCAAGGTGAATTCAGGAAGCTACCTCATAACATTTAGAGTGGAACAGTAAATATCTTTGTTTAGTTCTGTAAACGGTAATGTTCCATTGTGTAAAAAAGTTGAAGTTACTAAAAGTAACTTCTCCAACATTGGTAGCGCACTCATAAAATTGGTTGCATACTACTATAAATCATATAAGCAAAATAATAAGGTTTACATCAAGTTATCACATAGTAGTTTCTCGCAAAATTCATCTCTACACTCTATTGAGCTGAATGCATTACATTCTATTCTATGCATTTTGAGTTATGGATGTGTACACAACTACTCAGGGTGAGGTGGAACGGTATAAATATTGCATGTATCCTACTCAGAGCCATGGAAAACTCAAATGCAAGGTGAATTCAGCAAGCTACCTCATAACATTTAGAGTGGAACAGTAAATATCTTTGTTTAGTTCTGTAAACGCTAATATTCCATTGTGTACAAAAGATGATGTTACAGAAAGTATCTTCTCGAAGATTGGTAGAACACTCATGAAATTGGTTGCATACTACACTAAGTGATGTGGTAAGTAAAATAATTAGGTTTACATCAAGATAACACATAGTAGTTTCCCGCAAAATTCAACTCTACACTCTACTGAGCTGAAAGCATTACCCTATATTCCATGCATTTTCTGTTAAGGACGAGGACATAACAACTCAGGGTGAGCTGGAATTGTATAGATATTGCCTGTATACTTGTCAGAGCAATGGAATACACAAGTGCAAGATGAATTCAGGAACCTACTTCATAACATTCAGAGTGCTATAGGCAATATCTTTGTTTGTTCTGTAAACGCTAATGGTCCATTGTGTACAAAAGGTGATGTTACAGAAAGTATCTTCTCGAACTTTGGTAGAACACTCATAAAATTGGTTGCATACTACTCTAAATCATTTGGAAAGTAAAATAATGAGGTTTACATCAAGTTATCACATAGCAGTTTTCAGCAAAATTCAATACACTCTATCGAGCTCAATGCATTACCTTCTATGCATTTTCTCTTAAGGATGTGGACATAACAACTCATTGTGAGCTGGATTTGTATAGATATTGCCTGTATACTTCTCAGAGCCATGGAATACTCAAATGCAAGGCGAATTCAGGAATCTACCTCATAACATTCAGAGCTGTACAGGCAATATCTTTGTTTATTTCTGTAAACGCTAATGTTCCATTGTGTGCAAAACGTGATGTTACTGAAAGTATCATCTCCAACAATGGTAGAACACTCATAAAATTGGTTCCATACTACTCCAAATTATATGGAAAGTAAAATAATATGGTTTATATCAAGTTATCACATAGCATTTTTCAGCAAATTTCAACTCTACACTCTATCGAGCTCAATGCATTACCTTCTATTCTATGCATTTTCTGCTGAGGATAGGACATAACAACTCATTGTGAGCTGGAATTGTATAGATGTTGCCTGTATACTTGTCACAGCCATGGAATACTCAAATGCAAGATGAATTCAGGAACCTAGCTCATAACATTCAGAGTGGTATAGGCAATATCTTTGTTTAGTTCTGTAAACGCTAATGTTCATTTGTGTACAAAAGGAGATGTTACAGAAAGTTCCTACTCGAAGATTGGTAGTACCCTCATAAAATTGGTTGCATACTACTCTAAATCATATGGAAAGTAAATTAATAAGGCTTACATCAAGTTATCACATAGCAGTTTTCAGCAAAATTCAACTCTACACTCTATCGAGCTCAATGCATTACCTTCTATTCCATGCATTTTCTGTTAGGGATAGGACATAACAACTCATTGTGAGCCGGAATTGTATAGATATTGCCTGTATACTTGTCAGAGTCATGGAATACTCAAATGCAAGATGTATTCAGGAACCTACCTCATAACATTCAGAGTGGTAGAAGCAATATCTTTGTTTAGTTCTGTAAACGCTAATGTTCCATTGTGTACCGAAGGTGATGTTACAGAAAGTATTTTCTCGAACATTGGTAGAACACTCATAAAATTGGTTGCATACTACTCTAAATCATATGGAAAGTAAAATAACGAGGTTTACATCAAGTTATCACATAGTACTTTTCAGCAAAATTCAACTCTACTCTCTACTGATCTCAATGCATTACCTTCTGTTCCATGCATTTTCTGTTAATGATGTGGACATAACAACTCAGTGTGAGCTGGAATTGTATAGATATTGCCTGTGTACTTGTCACAGCCATGGAATACTCAAATGCAAGGCGAATTCAGGAACCTACCTCATAACATTCAGACTGGTACGGGCAAAATCTTTGTTTAGCTCTTTAAACGCTAATATTCCATTGTGTACAAAAGATGATGTTACAGAAAGTATGTTCTCGAAGATTGGTAGAACACTCATGAAATTGGTTGCATACTACACTAAGTGATGTGGTAAGTAAAATAATTAGGTTTACATCAAGATAACACATAGTAGTTTCCCGCAAAATTCAACTCTACACTCTACTGAGCTGAAAGCATTACCCTATATTCCATGCATTTTCTGTTAAGGACGAGGACATAACAACTCAGGGTGAGCTGGAATTGTATAGATATTGCCTGTATACTTGTCAGAGCAATGGAATACACAAGTGCAAGATGAATTCAGGAACCTACTTCATAACATTCAGAGTGCTATAGGCAATATCTTTGTTTGTTCTGTAAACGCTAATGGTCCATTGTGTACAAAAGGTGATGTTACAGAAAGTATCTTCTCGAACTTTGGTAGAACACTCATAAAATTGGTTGCATACTACTCTAAATCATTTGGAAAGTAAAATAATGAGGTTTACATCAAGTTATCACATAGCAGTTTTCAGCAAAATTCAATACACTCTATCGAGCTCAATGCATTACCTTCTATGCATTTTCTCTTAAGGATGTGGACATAACAACTCATTGTGAGCTGGATTTGTATAGATATTGCCTGTATACTTCTCAGAGCCATGGAATACTCAAATGCAAGGCGAATTCAGGAATCTACCTCATAACATTCAGAGCTGTACAGGCAATATCTTTGTTTATTTCTGTAAACGCTAATGTTCCATTGTGTGCAAAACGTGATGTTACTGAAAGTATCATCTCCAACAATGGTAGAACACTCATAAAATTGGTTCCATACTACTCCAAATTATATGGAAAGTAAAATAATATGGTTTATATCAAGTTATCACATAGCATTTTTCAGCAAATTTCAACTCTACACTCTATCGAGCTCAATGCATTACCTTCTATTCTATGCATTTTCTGCTGAGGATAGGACATAACAACTCATTGTGAGCTGGAATTGTATAGATATTGCCTGTATACCTGTCACAGCCATGGAATACTCAAATGCAAGACGAATTCAGGAACCTACCTTATAACATTCAGAGTGGTACAGGCAATATCTTTGTTTAGTTCTGTAAACGCTAATGTTAATTTGTGTACAAAAGGTGATGTTACAGAAAGTATCTTCTCGAACTTTGGTAGAAAACTCATAAAATTGGTTGCATACTACTCTAAGTGATGTGGTAAGTAATATAATTAGTTTTACAGCAAGTTATCAGATAGTAGTTTCCAGCAAAATTCAACTCTACACTCTATTGAGCTGAATGCATTACTTTCTATTCGATGCATTTTGAGTCATGGATGTGTACATAACTACTCGGGGTGAGGTGGAGCGGTAGAAATATTGCAGGTATCCTACTCAGAGCCATGGAATACTCAAATGCAAGGTGAATTCAGGAAGCTACCTCATAACATTTAGAGAGGAACAGTAAATATCTTTGTTTAGTTCTGTAAACGGTAATGTTCCATTGTGTAAAAAAGTTGAAGTTACTAAAAGTAACTTCTCCAACATTGGTAGCACACTCATAAAATTGGTTGCATACTACTCTAAATCATATGGTACGCAAAATAATAAGTTTTACATCAAGTTATCACATAGTAGTTTCCCGCAAAATTCATCTCTACACTCTATTGAGCTGAATGCATTACATTCTATTCTATGCATTTTGAGTTATGGATGTGTACATAACTACTCAGGGTGAGGTGGAACGGTATAAATATTGCAGGTGTTCTACTCAGAGCCATAGAATACTCAAATGCAAGGTGAATTCAGGAAGCTACCTCATAACATTTAGAGTGGAACAGTAAATATCTTTGTTTAGTTCTGTAAACGGTAATGTTCCATTGTGTAAAAAAGTTGGTTACTAAAAGTAACTTCTCCAACATTGGTAGCGCACTCATAAAATTGGTTGCATACTACTATAAATCATATAAGCAAAATAATAAGGTTTACATCAAGTTATCACATAGTAGTTTCTCGCAAAATTCATCTCTACACTCTATTGAGCTGAATGCATTACATTCTATTCTATGCATTTTGAGTTATGGATGTGTACACAACTACTCAGGGTGAGGTGGAACGGTATAAATATTGCATGTATCCTACTCAGAGCCATGGAAAACTCAAATGCAAGGTGAATTCAGCAAGCTACCTCATAACATTTAGAGTGGAACAGTAAATATCTTTGTTTAGTTCTGTAAACGCTAATATTCCATTGTGTACAAAAGATGATGTTACAGAAAGTATCTTCTCGAAGATTGGTAGAACACTCATGAAATTGGTTGCATACTACACTAAGTGATGTGGTAAGTAAAATAATTAGGTTTACATCAAGATAACACATAGTAGTTTCCCGCAAAATTCAACTCTACACTCTACTGAGCTGAAAGCATTACCCTATATTCCATGCATTTTCTGTTAAGGACGAGGACATAACAACTCAGGGTGAGCTGGAATTGTATAGATATTGCCTGTATACTTGTCAGAGCAATGGAATACACAAGTGCAAGATGAATTCAGGAACCTACTTCATAACATTCAGAGTGCTATAGGCAATATCTTTGTTTGTTCTGTAAACGCTAATGGTCCATTGTGTACAAAAGGTGATGTTACAGAAAGTATCTTCTCGAACTTTGGTAGAACACTCATAAAATTGGTTGCATACTACTCTAAATCATTTGGAAAGTAAAATAATGAGGTTTACATCAAGTTATCACATAGCAGTTTTCAGCAAAATTCAATACACTCTATCGAGCTCAATGCATTACCTTCTATGCATTTTCTCTTAAGGATGTGGACATAACAACTCATTGTGAGCTGGATTTGTATAGATATTGCCTGTATACTTCTCAGAGCCATGGAATACTCAAATGCAAGGCGAATTCAGGAATCTACCTCATAACATTCAGAGCTGTACAGGCAATATCTTTGTTTATTTCTGTAAACGCTAATGTTCCATTGTGTGCAAAACGTGATGTTACTGAAAGTATCATCTCCAACAATGGTAGAACACTCATAAAATTGGTTCCATACTACTCCAAATTATATGGAAAGTAAAATAATATGGTTTATATCAAGTTATCACATAGCATTTTTCAGCAAATTTCAACTCTACACTCTATCGAGCTCAATGCATTACCTTCTATTCTATGCATTTTCTGCTGAGGATAGGACATAACAACTCATTGTGAGCTGGAATTGTATAGATGTTGCCTGTATACTTGTCACAGCCATGGAATACTCAAATGCAAGATGAATTCAGGAACCTAGCTCATAACATTCAGAGTGGTATAGGCAATATCTTTGTTTAGTTCTGTAAACGCTAATGTTCATTTGTGTACAAAAGGAGATGTTACAGAAAGTTCCTACTCGAAGATTGGTAGTACCCTCATAAAATTGGTTGCATACTACTCTAAATCATATGGAAAGTAAATTAATAAGGCTTACATCAAGTTATCACATAGCAGTTTTCAGCAAAATTCAACTCTACACTCTATCGAGCTCAATGCATTACCTTCTATTCCATGCATTTTCTGTTAGGGATAGGACATAACAACTCATTGTGAGCCGGAATTGTATAGATATTGCCTGTATACTTGTCAGAGTCATGGAATACTCAAATGCAAGATGTATTCAGGAACCTACCTCATAACATTCAGAGTGGTAGAAGCAATATCTTTGTTTAGTTCTGTAAACGCTAATGTTCCATTGTGTACCGAAGGTGATGTTACAGAAAGTATTTTCTCGAACATTGGTAGAACACTCATAAAATTGGTTGCATACTACTCTAAATCATATGGAAAGTAAAATAACGAGGTTTACATCAAGTTATCACATAGTACTTTTCAGCAAAATTCAACTCTACTCTCTACTGATCTCAATGCATTACCTTCTGTTCCATGCATTTTCTGTTAATGATGTGGACATAACAACTCAGTGTGAGCTGGAATTGTATAGATATTGCCTGTGTACTTGTCACAGCCATGGAATACTCAAATGCAAGGCGAATTCAGGAACCTACCTCATAACATTCAGACTGGTACGGGCAAAATCTTTGTTTAGCTCTTTAAACGCTAATATTCCATTGTGTACAAAAGATGATGTTACAGAAAGTATGTTCTCGAAGATTGGTAGAACACTCATGAAATTGGTTGCATACTACACTAAGTGATGTGGTAAGTAAAATAATTAGGTTTACATCAAGATAACACATAGTAGTTTCCCGCAAAATTCAACTCTACACTCTACTGAGCTGAAAGCATTACCCTATATTCCATGCATTTTCCGTTAAGGACGAGGACATAACAACTCAGGGTGAGCTGGAATTGTATAGATATTGCCTGTATACTTGTCAGAGCAATGGAATACACAAGTGCAAGATGAATTCAGGAACCTACTTCATAACATTCAGAGTGCTATAGGCAATATCTTTGTTTGTTCTGTAAACGCTAATGGTCCATTGTGTACAAAAGGTGATGTTACAGAAAGTATCTTCTCGAACTTTGGTAGAACACTCATAAAATTGGTTGCATACTACTCTAAATCATTTGGAAAGTAAAATAATGAGGTTTACATCAAGTTATCACATAGCAGTTTTCAGCAAAATTCAATACACTCTATCGAGCTCAATGCATTACCTTCTATGCATTTTCTCTTAAGGATGTGGACATAACAACTCATTGTGAGCTGGATTTGTATAGATATTGCCTGTATACTTCTCAGAGCCATGGAATACTCAAATGCAAGGCGAATTCAGGAATCTACCTCATAACATTCAGAGCTGTACAGGCAATATCTTTGTTTATTTCTGTAAACGCTAATGTTCCATTGTGTGCAAAACGTGATGTTACTGAAAGTATCATCTCCAACAATGGTAGAACACTCATAAAATTGGTTCCATACTACTCCAAATTATATGGAAAGTAAAATAATATGGTTTATATCAAGTTATCACATAGCATTTTTCAGCAAATTTCAACTCTACACTCTATCGAGCTCAATGCATTACCTTCTATTCTATGCATTTTCTGCTGAGGATAGGACATAACAACTCATTGTGAGCTGGAATTGTATAGATATTGCCTGTATACCTGTCACAGCCATGGAATACTCAAATGCAAGACGAATTCAGGAACCTACCTTATAACATTCAGAGTGGTACAGGCAATATCTTTGTTTAGTTCTGTAAACGCTAATGTTAATTTGTGTACAAAAGGTGATGTTACAGAAAGTATCTTCTCGAACTTTGGTAGAAAACTCATAAAATTGGTTGCATACTACTCTAAGTGATGTGGTAAGTAATATAATTAGTTTTACAGCAAGTTATCAGATAGTAGTTTCCAGCAAAATTCAACTCTACACTCTATTGAGCTGAATGCATTACTTTCTATTCGATGCATTTTGAGTCATGGATGTGTACATAACTACTCGGGGTGAGGTGGAGCGGTAGAAATATTGCAGGTATCCTACTCAGAGCCATGGAATACTCAAATGCAAGGTGAATTCAGGAAGCTACCTCATAACATTTAGAGAGGAACAGTAAATATCTTTGTTTAGTTCTGTAAACGGTAATGTTCCATTGTGTAAAAAAGTTGAAGTTACTAAAAGTAACTTCTCCAACATTGGTAGCACACTCATAAAATTGGTTGCATACTACTCTAAATCATATGGTACGCAAAATAATAAGTTTTACATCAAGTTATCACATAGTAGTTTCCCGCAAAATTCATCTCTACACTCTATTGAGCTGAATGCATTACATTCTATTCTATGCATTTTGAGTTATGGATGTGTACATAACTACTCAGGGTGAGGTGGAACGGTATAAATATTGCAGGTGTTCTACTCAGAGCCATAGAATACTCAAATGCAAGGTGAATTCAGGAAGCTACCTCATAACATTTAGAGTGGAACAGTAAATATCTTTGTTTAGTTCTGTAAACGGTAATGTTCCATTGTGTAAAAAAGTTGAAGTTACTAAAAGTAACTTCTCCAACATTGGTAGCGCACTCATAAAATTGGTTGCATACTACTATAAATCATATAAGCAAAATAATAAGGTTTACATCAAGTTATCACATAGTAGTTTCTCGCAAAATTCATCTCTACACTCTATTGAGCTGAATGCATTACATTCTATTCTATGCATTTTGAGTTATGGATGTGTACACAACTACTCAGGGTGAGGTGGAACGGTATAAATATTGCATGTATCCTACTCAGAGCCATGGAAAACTCAAATGCAAGGTGAATTCAGCAAGCTACCTCATAACATTTAGAGTGGAACAGTAAATATCTTTGTTTAGTTCTGTAAACGCTAATATTCCATTGTGTACAAAAGATGATGTTACAGAAAGTATCTTCTCGAAGATTGGTAGAACACTCATGAAATTGGTTGCATACTACACTAAGTGATGTGGTAAGTAAAATAATTAGGTTTACATCAAGATAACACATAGTAGTTTCCCGCAAAATTCAACTCTACACTCTACTGAGCTGAAAGCATTACCCTATATTCCATGCATTTTCTGTTAAGGACGAGGACATAACAACTCAGGGTGAGCTGGAATTGTATAGATATTGCCTGTATACTTGTCAGAGCAATGGAATACACAAGTGCAAGATGAATTCAGGAACCTACTTCATAACATTCAGAGTGCTATAGGCAATATCTTTGTTTGTTCTGTAAACGCTAATGGTCCATTGTGTACAAAAGGTGATGTTACAGAAAGTATCTTCTCGAACTTTGGTAGAACACTCATAAAATTGGTTGCATACTACTCTAAATCATTTGGAAAGTAAAATAATGAGGTTTACATCAAGTTATCACATAGCAGTTTTCAGCAAAATTCAATACACTCTATCGAGCTCAATGCATTACCTTCTATGCATTTTCTCTTAAGGATGTGGACATAACAACTCATTGTGAGCTGGATTTGTATAGATATTGCCTGTATACTTCTCAGAGCCATGGAATACTCAAATGCAAGGCGAATTCAGGAATCTACCTCATAACATTCAGAGCTGTACAGGCAATATCTTTGTTTATTTCTGTAAACGCTAATGTTCCATTGTGTGCAAAACGTGATGTTACTGAAAGTATCATCTCCAACAATGGTAGAACACTCATAAAATTGGTTCCATACTACTCCAAATTATATGGAAAGTAAAATAATATGGTTTATATCAAGTTATCACATAGCATTTTTCAGCAAATTTCAACTCTACACTCTATCGAGCTCAATGCATTACCTTCTATTCTATGCATTTTCTGCTGAGGATAGGACATAACAACTCATTGTGAGCTGGAATTGTATAGATGTTGCCTGTATACTTGTCACAGCCATGGAATACTCAAATGCAAGATGAATTCAGGAACCTAGCTCATAACATTCAGAGTGGTATAGGCAATATCTTTGTTTAGTTCTGTAAACGCTAATGTTCATTTGTGTACAAAAGGAGATGTTACAGAAAGTTCCTACTCGAAGATTGGTAGTACCCTCATAAAATTGGTTGCATACTACTCTAAATCATATGGAAAGTAAATTAATAAGGCTTACATCAAGTTATCACATAGCAGTTTTCAGCAAAATTCAACTCTACACTCTATCGAGCTCAATGCATTACCTTCTATTCCATGCATTTTCTGTTAGGGATAGGACATAACAACTCATTGTGAGCCGGAATTGTATAGATATTGCCTGTATACTTGTCAGAGTCATGGAATACTCAAATGCAAGATGTATTCAGGAACCTACCTCATAACATTCAGAGTGGTAGAAGCAATATCTTTGTTTAGTTCTGTAAACGCTAATGTTCCATTGTGTACCGAAGGTGATGTTACAGAAAGTATTTTCTCGAACATTGGTAGAACACTCATAAAATTGGTTGCATACTACTCTAAATCATATGGAAAGTAAAATAACGAGGTTTACATCAAGTTATCACATAGTACTTTTCAGCAAAATTCAACTCTACTCTCTACTGATCTCAATGCATTACCTTCTGTTCCATGCATTTTCTGTTAATGATGTGGACATAACAACTCAGTGTGAGCTGGAATTGTATAGATATTGCCTGTGTACTTGTCACAGCCATGGAATACTCAAATGCAAGGCGAATTCAGGAACCTACCTCATAACATTCAGACTGGTACGGGCAAAATCTTTGTTTAGCTCTTTAAACGCTAATATTCCATTGTGTACAAAAGATGATGTTACAGAAAGTATGTTCTCGAAGATTGGTAGAACACTCATGAAATTGGTTGCATACTACACTAAGTGATGTGGTAAGTAAAATAATTAGGTTTACATCAAGATAACACATAGTAGTTTCCCGCAAAATTCAACTCTACACTCTACTGAGCTGAAAGCATTACCCTATATTCCATGCATTTTCTGTTAAGGACGAGGACATAACAACTCAGGGTGAGCTGGAATTGTATAGATATTGCCTGTATACTTGTCAGAGCAATGGAATACACAAGTGCAAGATGAATTCAGGAACCTACTTCATAACATTCAGAGTGCTATAGGCAATATCTTTGTTTGTTCTGTAAACGCTAATGGTCCATTGTGTACAAAAGGTGATGTTACAGAAAGTATCTTCTCGAACTTTGGTAGAACACTCATAAAATTGGTTGCATACTACTCTAAATCATTTGGAAAGTAAAATAATGAGGTTTACATCAAGTTATCACATAGCAGTTTTCAGCAAAATTCAATACACTCTATCGAGCTCAATGCATTACCTTCTATGCATTTTCTCTTAAGGATGTGGACATAACAACTCATTGTGAGCTGGATTTGTATAGATATTGCCTGTATACTTCTCAGAGCCATGGAATACTCAAATGCAAGGCGAATTCAGGAATCTACCTCATAACATTCAGAGCTGTACAGGCAATATCTTTGTTTATTTCTGTAAACGCTAATGTTCCATTGTGTGCAAAACGTGATGTTACTGAAAGTATCATCTCCAACAATGGTAGAACACTCATAAAATTGGTTCCATACTACTCCAAATTATATGGAAAGTAAAATAATATGGTTTATATCAAGTTATCACATAGCATTTTTCAGCAAATTTCAACTCTACACTCTATCGAGCTCAATGCATTACCTTCTATTCTATGCATTTTCTGCTGAGGATAGGACATAACAACTCATTGTGAGCTGGAATTGTATAGATATTGCCTGTATACCTGTCACAGCCATGGAATACTCAAATGCAAGACGAATTCAGGAACCTACCTTATAACATTCAGAGTGGTACAGGCAATATCTTTGTTTAGTTCTGTAAACGCTAATGTTAATTTGTGTACAAAAGGTGATGTTACAGAAAGTATCTTCTCGAACTTTGGTAGAAAACTCATAAAATTGGTTGCATACTACTCTAAGTGATGTGGTAAGTAATATAATTAGTTTTACAGCAAGTTATCAGATAGTAGTTTCCAGCAAAATTCAACTCTACACTCTATTGAGCTGAATGCATTACTTTCTATTCGATGCATTTTGAGTCATGGATGTGTACATAACTACTCGGGGTGAGGTGGAGCGGTAGAAATATTGCAGGTATCCTACTCAGAGCCATGGAATACTCAAATGCAAGGTGAATTCAGGAAGCTACCTCATAACATTTAGAGAGGAACAGTAAATATCTTTGTTTAGTTCTGTAAACGGTAATGTTCCATTGTGTAAAAAAGTTGAAGTTACTAAAAGTAACTTCTCCAACATTGGTAGCACACTCATAAAATTGGTTGCATACTACTCTAAATCATATGGTACGCAAAATAATAAGTTTTACATCAAGTTATCACATAGTAGTTTCCCGCAAAATTCATCTCTACACTCTATTGAGCTGAATGCATTACATTCTATTCTATGCATTTTGAGTTATGGATGTGTACATAACTACTCAGGGTGAGGTGGAACGGTATAAATATTGCAGGTGTTCTACTCAGAGCCATAGAATACTCAAATGCAAGGTGAATTCAGGAAGCTACCTCATAACATTTAGAGTGGAACAGTAAATATCTTTGTTTAGTTCTGTAAACGGTAATGTTCCATTGTGTAAAAAAGTTGGTTACTAAAAGTAACTTCTCCAACATTGGTAGCGCACTCATAAAATTGGTTGCATACTACTATAAATCATATAAGCAAAATAATAAGGTTTACATCAAGTTATCACATAGTAGTTTCTCGCAAAATTCATCTCTACACTCTATTGAGCTGAATGCATTACATTCTATTCTATGCATTTTGAGTTATGGATGTGTACACAACTACTCAGGGTGAGGTGGAACGGTATAAATATTGCATGTATCCTACTCAGAGCCATGGAAAACTCAAATGCAAGGTGAATTCAGCAAGCTACCTCATAACATTTAGAGTGGAACAGTAAATATCTTTGTTTAGTTCTGTAAACGCTAATATTCCATTGTGTACAAAAGATGATGTTACAGAAAGTATCTTCTCGAAGATTGGTAGAACACTCATGAAATTGGTTGCATACTACACTAAGTGATGTGGTAAGTAAAATAATTAGGTTTACATCAAGATAACACATAGTAGTTTCCCGCAAAATTCAACTCTACACTCTACTGAGCTGAAAGCATTACCCTATATTCCATGCATTTTCTGTTAAGGACGAGGACATAACAACTCAGGGTGAGCTGGAATTGTATAGATATTGCCTGTATACTTGTCAGAGCAATGGAATACACAAGTGCAAGATGAATTCAGGAACCTACTTCATA
Organism: Hemitrygon akajei; assembly: GCF_048418815.1. NCBI lineage: Eukaryota > Metazoa > Chordata > Chondrichthyes > Myliobatiformes > Dasyatidae > Hemitrygon > Hemitrygon akajei. Next base: position 93,986,590 of record NC_133136.1, on the reverse strand, counting down.
ACATTCAGAGTGCTATAGGCAATATCTTTGTTTGTTCTGTAAACGCTAATGGTCCATTGTGTACAAAAGGTGATGTTACAGAAAGTATCTTCTCGAACTTTGGTAGAACACTCATAAAATTGGTTGCATACTACTCTAAATCATTTGGAAAGTAAAATAATGAGGTTTACATCAAGTTATCACATAGCAGTTTTCAGCAAAATTCAATACACTCTATCGAGCTCAATGCATTACCTTCTATGCATTTTCTCTTAAGGATGTGGACATAACAACTCATTGTGAGCTGGATTTGTATAGATATTGCCTGTATACTTCTCAGAGCCATGGAATACTCAAATGCAAGGCGAATTCAGGAATCTACCTCATAACATTCAGAGCTGTACAGGCAATATCTTTGTTTATTTCTGTAAACGCTAATGTTCCATTGTGTGCAAAACGTGATGTTACTGAAAGTATCATCTCCAACAATGGTAGAACACTCATAAAATTGGTTCCATACTACTCCAAATTATATGGAAAGTAAAATAATATGGTTTATATCAAGTTATCACATAGCATTTTTCAGCAAATTTCAACTCTACACTCTATCGAGCTCAATGCATTACCTTCTATTCTATGCATTTTCTGCTGAGGATAGGACATAACAACTCATTGTGAGCTGGAATTGTATAGATGTTGCCTGTATACTTGTCACAGCCATGGAATACTCAAATGCAAGATGAATTCAGGAACCTAGCTCATAACATTCAGAGTGGTATAGGCAATATCTTTGTTTAGTTCTGTAAACGCTAATGTTCATTTGTGTACAAAAGGAGATGTTACAGAAAGTTCCTACTCGAAGATTGGTAGTACCCTCATAAAATTGGTTGCATACTACTCTAAATCATATGGAAAGTAAATTAATAAGGCTTACATCAAGTTATCACATAGCAGTTTTCAGCAAAATTCAACTCTACACTCTATCGAGCTCAATGCATTACCTTCTATTCCATGCATTTTCTGTTAGGGATAGGACATAACAACTCATTGTGAGCCGGAATTGTATAGATATTGCCTGTATACTTGTCAGAGTCATGGAATACTCAAATGCAAGATGTATTCAGGAACCTACCTCATAACATTCAGAGTGGTAGAAGCAATATCTTTGTTTAGTTCTGTAAACGCTAATGTTCCATTGTGTACCGAAGGTGATGTTACAGAAAGTATTTTCTCGAACATTGGTAGAACACTCATAAAATTGGTTGCATACTACTCTAAATCATATGGAAAGTAAAATAACGAGGTTTACATCAAGTTATCACATAGTACTTTTCAGCAAAATTCAACTCTACTCTCTACTGATCTCAATGCATTACCTTCTGTTCCATGCATTTTCTGTTAATGATGTGGACATAACAACTCAGTGTGAGCTGGAATTGTATAGATATTGCCTGTGTACTTGTCACAGCCATGGAATACTCAAATGCAAGGCGAATTCAGGAACCTACCTCATAACATTCAGACTGGTACGGGCAAAATCTTTGTTTAGCTCTTTAAACGCTAATATTCCATTGTGTACAAAAGATGATGTTACAGAAAGTATGTTCTCGAAGATTGGTAGAACACTCATGAAATTGGTTGCATACTACACTAAGTGATGTGGTAAGTAAAATAATTAGGTTTACATCAAGATAACACATAGTAGTTTCCCGCAAAATTCAACTCTACACTCTACTGAGCTGAAAGCATTACCCTATATTCCATGCATTTTCCGTTAAGGACGAGGACATAACAACTCAGGGTGAGCTGGAATTGTATAGATATTGCCTGTATACTTGTCAGAGCAATGGAATACACAAGTGCAAGATGAATTCAGGAACCTACTTCATAACATTCAGAGTGCTATAGGCAATATCTTTGTTTGTTCTGTAAACGCTAATGGTCCATTGTGTACAAAAGGTGATGTTACAGAAAGTATCTTCTCGAACTTTGGTAGAACACTCATAAAATTGGTTGCATACTACTCTAAATCATTTGGAAAGTAAAATAATGAGGTTTACATCAAGTTATCACATAGCAGTTTTCAGCAAAATTCAATACACTCTATCGAGCTCAATGCATTACCTTCTATGCATTTTCTCTTAAGGATGTGGACATAACAACTCATTGTGAGCTGGATTTGTATAGATATTGCCTGTATACTTCTCAGAGCCATGGAATACTCAAATGCAAGGCGAATTCAGGAATCTACCTCATAACATTCAGAGCTGTACAGGCAATATCTTTGTTTATTTCTGTAAACGCTAATGTTCCATTGTGTGCAAAACGTGATGTTACTGAAAGTATCATCTCCAACAATGGTAGAACACTCATAAAATTGGTTCCATACTACTCCAAATTATATGGAAAGTAAAATAATATGGTTTATATCAAGTTATCACATAGCATTTTTCAGCAAATTTCAACTCTACACTCTATCGAGCTCAATGCATTACCTTCTATTCTATGCATTTTCTGCTGAGGATAGGACATAACAACTCATTGTGAGCTGGAATTGTATAGATATTGCCTGTATACCTGTCACAGCCATGGAATACTCAAATGCAAGACGAATTCAGGAACCTACCTTATAACATTCAGAGTGGTACAGGCAATATCTTTGTTTAGTTCTGTAAACGCTAATGTTAATTTGTGTACAAAAGGTGATGTTACAGAAAGTATCTTCTCGAACTTTGGTAGAAAACTCATAAAATTGGTTGCATACTACTCTAAGTGATGTGGTAAGTAATATAATTAGTTTTACAGCAAGTTATCAGATAGTAGTTTCCAGCAAAATTCAACTCTACACTCTATTGAGCTGAATGCATTACTTTCTATTCGATGCATTTTGAGTCATGGATGTGTACATAACTACTCGGGGTGAGGTGGAGCGGTAGAAATATTGCAGGTATCCTACTCAGAGCCATGGAATACTCAAATGCAAGGTGAATTCAGGAAGCTACCTCATAACATTTAGAGAGGAACAGTAAATATCTTTGTTTAGTTCTGTAAACGGTAATGTTCCATTGTGTAAAAAAGTTGAAGTTACTAAAAGTAACTTCTCCAACATTGGTAGCACACTCATAAAATTGGTTGCATACTACTCTAAATCATATGGTACGCAAAATAATAAGTTTTACATCAAGTTATCACATAGTAGTTTCCCGCAAAATTCATCTCTACACTCTATTGAGCTGAATGCATTACATTCTATTCTATGCATTTTGAGTTATGGATGTGTACATAACTACTCAGGGTGAGGTGGAACGGTATAAATATTGCAGGTGTTCTACTCAGAGCCATAGAATACTCAAATGCAAGGTGAATTCAGGAAGCTACCTCATAACATTTAGAGTGGAACAGTAAATATCTTTGTTTAGTTCTGTAAACGGTAATGTTCCATTGTGTAAAAAAGTTGAAGTTACTAAAAGTAACTTCTCCAACATTGGTAGCGCACTCATAAAATTGGTTGCATACTACTATAAATCATATAAGCAAAATAATAAGGTTTACATCAAGTTATCACATAGTAGTTTCTCGCAAAATTCATCTCTACACTCTATTGAGCTGAATGCATTACATTCTATTCTATGCATTTTGAGTTATGGATGTGTACACAACTACTCAGGGTGAGGTGGAACGGTATAAATATTGCATGTATCCTACTCAGAGCCATGGAAAACTCAAATGCAAGGTGAATTCAGCAAGCTACCTCATAACATTTAGAGTGGAACAGTAAATATCTTTGTTTAGTTCTGTAAACGCTAATATTCCATTGTGTACAAAAGATGATGTTACAGAAAGTATCTTCTCGAAGATTGGTAGAACACTCATGAAATTGGTTGCATACTACACTAAGTGATGTGGTAAGTAAAATAATTAGGTTTACATCAAGATAACACATAGTAGTTTCCCGCAAAATTCAACTCTACACTCTACTGAGCTGAAAGCATTACCCTATATTCCATGCATTTTCTGTTAAGGACGAGGACATAACAACTCAGGGTGAGCTGGAATTGTATAGATATTGCCTGTATACTTGTCAGAGCAATGGAATACACAAGTGCAAGATGAATTCAGGAACCTACTTCATAACATTCAGAGTGCTATAGGCAATATCTTTGTTTGTTCTGTAAACGCTAATGGTCCATTGTGTACAAAAGGTGATGTTACAGAAAGTATCTTCTCGAACTTTGGTAGAACACTCATAAAATTGGTTGCATACTACTCTAAATCATTTGGAAAGTAAAATAATGAGGTTTACATCAAGTTATCACATAGCAGTTTTCAGCAAAATTCAATACACTCTATCGAGCTCAATGCATTACCTTCTATGCATTTTCTCTTAAGGATGTGGACATAACAACTCATTGTGAGCTGGATTTGTATAGATATTGCCTGTATACTTCTCAGAGCCATGGAATACTCAAATGCAAGGCGAATTCAGGAATCTACCTCATAACATTCAGAGCTGTACAGGCAATATCTTTGTTTATTTCTGTAAACGCTAATGTTCCATTGTGTGCAAAACGTGATGTTACTGAAAGTATCATCTCCAACAATGGTAGAACACTCATAAAATTGGTTCCATACTACTCCAAATTATATGGAAAGTAAAATAATATGGTTTATATCAAGTTATCACATAGCATTTTTCAGCAAATTTCAACTCTACACTCTATCGAGCTCAATGCATTACCTTCTATTCTATGCATTTTCTGCTGAGGATAGGACATAACAACTCATTGTGAGCTGGAATTGTATAGATATTGCCTGTATACCTGTCACAGCCATGGAATACTCAAATGCAAGACGAATTCAGGAACCTACCTTATAACATTCAGAGTGGTACAGGCAATATCTTTGTTTAGTTCTGTAAACGCTAATGTTAATTTGTGTACAAAAGGTGATGTTACAGAAAGTATCTTCTCGAACTTTGGTAGAAAACTCATAAAATTGGTTGCATACTACTCTAAGTGATGTGGTAAGTAATATAATTAGTTTTACAGCAAGTTATCAGATAGTAGTTTCCAGCAAAATTCAACTCTACACTCTATTGAGCTGAATGCATTACTTTCTATTCGATGCATTTTGAGTCATGGATGTGTACATAACTACTCGGGGTGAGGTGGAGCGGTAGAAATATTGCAGGTATCCTACTCAGAGCCATGGAATACTCAAATGCAAGGTGAATTCAGGAAGCTACCTCATAACATTTAGAGAGGAACAGTAAATATCTTTGTTTAGTTCTGTAAACGGTAATGTTCCATTGTGTAAAAAAGTTGAAGTTACTAAAAGTAACTTCTCCAACATTGGTAGCACACTCATAAAATTGGTTGCATACTACTCTAAATCATATGGTACGCAAAATAATAAGTTTTACATCAAGTTATCACATAGTAGTTTCCCGCAAAATTCATCTCTACACTCTATTGAGCTGAATGCATTACATTCTATTCTATGCATTTTGAGTTATGGATGTGTACATAACTACTCAGGGTGAGGTGGAACGGTATAAATATTGCAGGTGTTCTACTCAGAGCCATAGAATACTCAAATGCAAGGTGAATTCAGGAAGCTACCTCATAACATTTAGAGTGGAACAGTAAATATCTTTGTTTAGTTCTGTAAACGGTAATGTTCCATTGTGTAAAAAAGTTGAAGTTACTAAAAGTAACTTCTCCAACATTGGTAGCGCACTCATAAAATTGGTTGCATACTACTATAAATCATATAAGCAAAATAATAAGGTTTACATCAAGTTATCACATAGTAGTTTCTCGCAAAATTCATCTCTACACTCTATTGAGCTGAATGCATTACATTCTATTCTATGCATTTTGAGTTATGGATGTGTACACAACTACTCAGGGTGAGGTGGAACGGTATAAATATTGCATGTATCCTACTCAGAGCCATGGAAAACTCAAATGCAAGGTGAATTCAGCAAGCTACCTCATAACATTTAGAGTGGAACAGTAAATATCTTTGTTTAGTTCTGTAAACGCTAATATTCCATTGTGTACAAAAGATGATGTTACAGAAAGTATCTTCTCGAAGATTGGTAGAACACTCATGAAATTGGTTGCATACTACACTAAGTGATGTGGTAAGTAAAATAATTAGGTTTACATCAAGATAACACATAGTAGTTTCCCGCAAAATTCAACTCTACACTCTACTGAGCTGAAAGCATTACCCTATATTCCATGCATTTTCTGTTAAGGACGAGGACATAACAACTCAGGGTGAGCTGGAATTGTATAGATATTGCCTGTATACTTGTCAGAGCAATGGAATACACAAGTGCAAGATGAATTCAGGAACCTACTTCATAACATTCAGAGTGCTATAGGCAATATCTTTGTTTGTTCTGTAAACGCTAATGGTCCATTGTGTACAAAAGGTGATGTTACAGAAAGTATCTTCTCGAACTTTGGTAGAACACTCATAAAATTGGTTGCATACTACTCTAAATCATTTGGAAAGTAAAATAATGAGGTTTACATCAAGTTATCACATAGCAGTTTTCAGCAAAATTCAATACACTCTATCGAGCTCAATGCATTACCTTCTATGCATTTTCTCTTAAGGATGTGGACATAACAACTCATTGTGAGCTGGATTTGTATAGATATTGCCTGTATACTTCTCAGAGCCATGGAATACTCAAATGCAAGGCGAATTCAGGAATCTACCTCATAACATTCAGAGCTGTACAGGCAATATCTTTGTTTATTTCTGTAAACGCTAATGTTCCATTGTGTGCAAAACGTGATGTTACTGAAAGTATCATCTCCAACAATGGTAGAACACTCATAAAATTGGTTCCATACTACTCCAAATTATATGGAAAGTAAAATAATATGGTTTATATCAAGTTATCACATAGCATTTTTCAGCAAATTTCAACTCTACACTCTATCGAGCTCAATGCATTACCTTCTATTCTATGCATTTTCTGCTGAGGATAGGACATAACAACTCATTGTGAGCTGGAATTGTATAGATGTTGCCTGTATACTTGTCACAGCCATGGAATACTCAAATGCAAGATGAATTCAGGAACCTAGCTCATAACATTCAGAGTGGTATAGGCAATATCTTTGTTTAGTTCTGTAAACGCTAATGTTCATTTGTGTACAAAAGGAGATGTTACAGAAAGTTCCTACTCGAAGATTGGTAGTACCCTCATAAAATTGGTTGCATACTACTCTAAATCATATGGAAAGTAAATTAATAAGGCTTACATCAAGTTATCACATAGCAGTTTTCAGCAAAATTCAACTCTACACTCTATCGAGCTCAATGCATTACCTTCTATTCCATGCATTTTCTGTTAGGGATAGGACATAACAACTCATTGTGAGCCGGAATTGTATAGATATTGCCTGTATACTTGTCAGAGTCATGGAATACTCAAATGCAAGATGTATTCAGGAACCTACCTCATAACATTCAGAGTGGTAGAAGCAATATCTTTGTTTAGTTCTGTAAACGCTAATGTTCCATTGTGTACCGAAGGTGATGTTACAGAAAGTATTTTCTCGAACATTGGTAGAACACTCATAAAATTGGTTGCATACTACTCTAAATCATATGGAAAGTAAAATAACGAGGTTTACATCAAGTTATCACATAGTACTTTTCAGCAAAATTCAACTCTACTCTCTACTGATCTCAATGCATTACCTTCTGTTCCATGCATTTTCTGTTAATGATGTGGACATAACAACTCAGTGTGAGCTGGAATTGTATAGATATTGCCTGTGTACTTGTCACAGCCATGGAATACTCAAATGCAAGGCGAATTCAGGAACCTACCTCATAACATTCAGACTGGTACGGGCAAAATCTTTGTTTAGCTCTTTAAACGCTAATATTCCATTGTGTACAAAAGATGATGTTACAGAAAGTATGTTCTCGAAGATTGGTAGAACACTCATGAAATTGGTTGCATACTACACTAAGTGATGTGGTAAGTAAAATAATTAGGTTTACATCAAGATAACACATAGTAGTTTCCCGCAAAATTCAACTCTACACTCTACTGAGCTGAAAGCATTACCCTATATTCCATGCATTTTCCGTTAAGGACGAGGACATAACAACTCAGGGTGAGCTGGAATTGTATAGATATTGCCTGTATACTTGTCAGAGCAATGGAATACACAAGTGCAAGATGAATTCAGGAACCTACTTCATAACATTCAGAGTGCTATAGGCAATATCTTTGTTTGTTCTGTAAACGCTAATGTTAATTTGTGTACAAAAGGTGATGTTACAGAAAGTATCTTCTCGAACTTTGGTAGAAAACTCATAAAATTGGTTGCATACTACTCTAAGTGATGTGGTAAGTAAAATAATTAGTTTTACAGCAAGTTATCAGATAGTAGTTTCCAGCAAAATTCAACTCTACACTCTATTGAGCTGAATGCATTACTTTCTATTCGATGCATTTTGAGTCATGGATGTGTACATAACTACTCGGGGTGAGGTGGAGCGGTAGAAATATTGCAGGTATCCTACTCAGAGCCATGGAATACTCAAATGCAAGGTGAATTCAGGAAGCTACCTCATAACATTTAGAGAGGAACAGTAAATATCTTTGTTTAGTTCTGTAAACGGTAATGTTCCATTGTGTAAAAAAGTTGAAGTTACTAAAAGTAACTTCTCCAACATTGGTAGCACACTCATAAAATTGGTTGCATACTACTCTAAATCATATGGTACGCAAAATAATAAGTTTTACATCAAGTTATCACATAGTAGTTTCCCGCAAAATTCATCTCTACACTCTATTGAGCTGAATGCATTACATTCTATTCTATGCATTTTGAGTTATGGATGTGTACATAACTACTCAGGGTGAGGTGGAACGGTATAAATATTGCAGGTGTTCTACTCAGAGCCATAGAATACTCAAATGCAAGGTGAATTCAGGAAGCTACCTCATAACATTTAGAGTGGAACAGTAAATATCTTTGTTTAGTTCTGTAAACGGTAATGTTCCATTGTGTAAAAAAGTTGAAGTTACTAAAAGTAACTTCTCCAACATTGGTAGCGCACTCATAAAATTGGTTGCATACTACTATAAATCATATAAGCAAAATAATAAGGTTTACATCAAGTTATCACATAGTAGTTTCTCGCAAAATTCATCTCTACACTCTATTGAGCTGAATGCATTACATTCTATTCTATGCATTTTGAGTTATGGATGTGTACACAACTACTCAGGGTGAGGTGGAACGGTATAAATATTGCATGTATCCTACTCAGAGCCATGGAAAACTCAAATGCAAGGTGAATTCAGCAAGCTACCTCATAACATTTAGAGTGGAACAGTAAATATCTTTGTTTAGTTCTGTAAACGCTAATATTCCATTGTGTACAAAAGATGATGTTACAGAAAGTATCTTCTCGAAGATTGGTAGAACACTCATGAAATTGGTTGCATACTACACTAAGTGATGTGGTAAGTAAAATAATTAGGTTTACATCAAGATAACACATAGTAGTTTCCCGCAAAATTCAACTCTACACTCTACTGAGCTGAAAGCATTACCCTATATTCCATGCATTTTCTGTTAAGGACGAGGACATAACAACTCAGGGTGAGCTGGAATTGTATAGATATTGCCTGTATACTTGTCAGAGCAATGGAATACACAAGTGCAAGATGAATTCAGGAACCTACTTCATAACATTCAGAGTGCTATAGGCAATATCTTTGTTTGTTCTGTAAACGCTAATGGTCCATTGTGTACAAAAGGTGATGTTACAGAAAGTATCTTCTCGAACTTTGGTAGAACACTCATAAAATTGGTTGCATACTACTCTAAATCATTTGGAAAGTAAAATAATGAGGTTTACATCAAGTTATCACATAGCAGTTTTCAGCAAAATTCAATACACTCTATCGAGCTCAATGCATTACCTTCTATGCATTTTCTCTTAAGGATGTGGACATAACAACTCATTGTGAGCTGGATTTGTATAGATATTGCCTGTATACTTCTCAGAGCCATGGAATACTCAAATGCAAGGCGAATTCAGGAATCTACCTCATAACATTCAGAGCTGTACAGGCAATATCTTTGTTTATTTCTGTAAACGCTAATGTTCCATTGTGTGCAAAACGTGATGTTACTGAAAGTATCATCTCCAACAATGGTAGAACACTCATAAAATTGGTTCCATACTACTCCAAATTATATGGAAAGTAAAATAATATGGTTTATATCAAGTTATCACATAGCATTTTTCAGCAAATTTCAACTCTACACTCTATCGAGCTCAATGCATTACCTTCTATTCTATGCATTTTCTGCTGAGGATAGGACATAACAACTCATTGTGAGCTGGAATTGTATAGATATTGCCTGTATACCTGTCACAGCCATGGAATACTCAAATGCAAGACGAATTCAGGAACCTACCTTATAACATTCAGAGTGGTACAGGCAATATCTTTGTTTAGTTCTGTAAACGCTAATGTTAATTTGTGTACAAAAGGTGATGTTACAGAAAGTATCTTCTCGAACTTTGGTAGAAAACTCATAAAATTGGTTGCATACTAAGTGATGTGGTAAGTAAAATAATTAGTTTTACAGCAAGTTATCAGATAGTAGTTTCCAGCAAAATTCAACTCTACACTCTATTGAGCTGAATGCATTACTTTCTATTCGATGCATTTTGAGTCATGGATGTGTACATAACTACTCGGGGTGAGGTGGAGCGGTAGAAATATTGCAGGTATCCTACTCAGAGCCATGGAATACTCAAATGCAAGGTGAATTCAGGAAGCTACCTCATAACATTTAGAGAGGAACAGTAAATATCTTTGTTTAGTTCTGTAAACGGTAATGTTCCATTGTGTAAAAAAGTTGAAGTTACTAAAAGTAACTTCTCCAACATTGGTAGCACACTCATAAAATTGGTTGCATACTACTCTAAATCATATGGTACGCAAAATAATAAGTTTTACATCAAGTTATCACATAGTAGTTTCCCGCAAAATTCATCTCTACACTCTATTGAGCTGAATGCATTACATTCTATTCTATGCATTTTGAGTTATGGATGTGTACATAACTACTCAGGGTGAGGTGGAACGGTATAAATATTGCAGGTGTTCTACTCAGAGCCATAGAATACTCAAATGCAAGGTGAATTCAGGAAGCTACCTCATAACATTTAGAGTGGAACAGTAAATATCTTTGTTTAGTTCTGTAAACGGTAATGTTCCATTGTGTAAAAAAGTTGAAGTTACTAAAAGTAACTTCTCCAACATTGGTAGCGCACTCATAAAATTGGTTGCATACTACTATAAATCATATAAGCAAAATAATAAGGTTTACATCAAGTTATCACATAGTAGTTTCTCGCAAAATTCATCTCTACACTCTATTGAGCTGAATGCATTACATTCTATTCTATGCATTTTGAGTTATGGATGTGTACACAACTACTCAGGGTGAGGTGGAACGGTATAAATATTGCATGTATCCTACTCAGAGCCATGGAAAACTCAAATGCAAGGTGAATTCAGCAAGCTACCTCATAACATTTAGAGTGGAACAGTAAATATCTTTGTTTAGTTCTGTAAACGCTAATATTCCATTGTGTACAAAAGATGATGTTACAGAAAGTATCTTCTCGAAGATTGGTAGAACACTCATGAAATTGGTTGCATACTACACTAAGTGATGTGGTAAGTAAAATAATTAGGTTTACATCAAGATAACACATAGTAGTTTCCCGCAAAATTCAACTCTACACTCTACTGAGCTGAAAGCATTACCCTATATTCCATGCATTTTCTGTTAAGGACGAGGACATAACAACTCAGGGTGAGCTGGAATTGTATAGATATTGCCTGTATACTTGTCAGAGCAATGGAATACACAAGTGCAAGATGAATTCAGGAACCTACTTCATAACATTCAGAGTGCTATAGGCAATATCTTTGTTTGTTCTGTAAACGCTAATGGTCCATTGTGTACAAAAGGTGATGTTACAGAAAGTATCTTCTCGAACTTTGGTAGAACACTCATAAAATTGGTTGCATACTACTCTAAATCATTTGGAAAGTAAAATAATGAGGTTTACATCAAGTTATCACATAGCAGTTTTCAGCAAAATTCAATACACTCTATCGAGCTCAATGCATTACCTTCTATGCATTTTCTCTTAAGGATGTGGACATAACAACTCATTGTGAGCTGGATTTGTATAGATATTGCCTGTATACTTCTCAGAGCCATGGAATACTCAAATGCAAGGCGAATTCAGGAATCTACCTCATAACATTCAGAGCTGTACAGGCAATATCTTTGTTTATTTCTGTAAACGCTAATGTTCCATTGTGTGCAAAACGTGATGTTACTGAAAGTATCATCTCCAACAATGGTAGAACACTCATAAAATTGGTTCCATACTACTCCAAATTATATGGAAAGTAAAATAATATGGTTTATATCAAGTTATCACATAGCATTTTTCAGCAAATTTCAACTCTACACTCTATCGAGCTCAATGCATTACCTTCTATTCTATGCATTTTCTGCTGAGGATAGGACATAACAACTCATTGTGAGCTGGAATTGTATAGATATTGCCTGTATACCTGTCACAGCCATGGAATACTCAAATGCAAGACGAATTCAGGAACCTACCTTATAACATTCAGAGTGGTACAGGCAATATCTTTGTTTAGTTCTGTAAACGCTAATGTTAATTTGTGTACAAAAGGTGATGTTACAGAAAGTATCTTCTCGAACTTTGGTAGAAAACTCATAAAATTGGTTGCATACTACTCTAAGTGATGTGGTAAGTAAAATAATTAGTTTTACAGCAAGTTATCAGATAGTAGTTTCCAGCAAAATTCAACTCTACACTCTATTGAGCTGAATGCATTACTTTCTATTCGATGCATTTTGAGTCATGGATGTGTACATAACTACTCGGGGTGAGGTGGAGCGGTAGAAATATTGCAGGTATCCTACTCAGAGCCATGGAATACTCAAATGCAAGGTGAATTCAGGAAGCTACCTCATAACATTTAGAGAGGAACAGTAAATATCTTTGTTTAGTTCTGTAAACGGTAATGTTCCATTGTGTAAAAAAGTTGAAGTTACTAAAAGTAACTTCTCCAACATTGGTAGCACACTCATAAAATTGGTTGCATACTACTCTAAATCATATGGTACGCAAAATAATAAGTTTTACATCAAGTTATCACATAGTAGTTTCCCGCAAAATTCATCTCTACACTCTATTGAGCTGAATGCATTACATTCTATTCTATGCATTTTGAGTTATGGATGTGTACATAACTACTCAGGGTGAGGTGGAACGGTATAAATATTGCAGGTGTTCTACTCAGAGCCATAGAATACTCAAATGCAAGGTGAATTCAGGAAGCTACCTCATAACATTTAGAGTGGAACAGTAAATATCTTTGTTTAGTTCTGTAAACGGTAATGTTCCATTGTGTAAAAAAGTTGAAGTTACTAAAAGTAACTTCTCCAACATTGGTAGCGCACTCATAAAATTGGTTGCATACTACTATAAATCATATAAGCAAAATAATAAGGTTTACATCAAGTTATCACATAGTAGTTTCTCGCAAAATTCATCTCTACACTCTATTGAGCTGAATGCATTACATTCTATTCTATGCATTTTGAGTTATGGATGTGTACACAACTACTCAGGGTGAGGTGGAACGGTATAAATATTGCATGTATCCTACTCAGAGCCATGGAAAACTCAAATGCAAGGTGAATTCAGCAAGCTACCTCATAACATTTAGAGTGGAACAGTAAATATCTTTGTTTAGTTCTGTAAACGCTAATATTCCATTGTGTACAAAAGATGATGTTACAGAAAGTATCTTCTCGAAGATTGGTAGAACACTCATGAAATTGGTTGCATACTACACTAAGTGATGTGGTAAGTAAAATAATTAGGTTTACATCAAGATAACATAGTAGTTTCCCGCAAAATTCAACTCTACACTCTACTGAGCTGAAAGCATTACCCTATATTCCATGCATTTTCTGTTAAGGACGAGGACATAACAACTCAGGGTGAGCTGGAATTGTATAGATATTGCCTGTATACTTGTCAGAGCAAGGGAATACACAAGTGCAAGATGAATTCAGGAACCTACTTCATAACATTCAGAGTGCTATAGGCAATATCTTTGTTTGTTCTGTAAACGCTAATGGTCCATTGTGTACAAAAGGTGATGTTACAGAAAGTATCTTCTCGAACTTTGGTAGAACACTCATAAAATTGGTTGCATACTACTCTAAATCATTTGGAAAGTAAAATAATGAGGTTTACATCAAGTTATCACATAGCAGTTTTCAGCAAAATTCAATACACTCTATCGAGCTCAATGCATTACCTTCTATGCATTTTCTCTTAAGGATGTGGACATAACAACTCATTGTGAGCTGGATTTGTATAGATATTGCCTGTATACTTCTCAGAGCCATGGAATACTCAAATGCAAGGCGAATTCAGGAATCTACCTCATAACATTCAGAGCTGTACAGGCAATATCTTTGTTTATTTCTGTAAACGCTAATGTTCCATTGTGTGCAAAACGTGATGTTACTGAAAGTATCATCTCCAACAATGGTAGAACACTCATAAAATTGGTTCCATACTACTCCAAATTATATGGAAAGTAAAATAATATGGTTTATATCAAGTTATCACATAGCATTTTTCAGCAAATTTCAACTCTACACTCTATCGAGCTCAATGCATTACCTTCTATTCTATGCATTTTCTGCTGAGGATAGGACATAACAACTCATTGTGAGCTGGAATTGTATAGATGTTGCCTGTATACTTGTCACAGCCATGGAATACTCAAATGCAAGATGAATTCAGGAACCTAGCTCATAACATTCAGAGTGGTATAGGCAATATCTTTGTTTAGTTCTGTAAACGCTAATGTTCATTTGTGTACAAAAGGAGATGTTACAGAAAGTTCCTACTCGAAGATTGGTAGTACCCTCATAAAATTGGTTGCATACTACTCTAAATCATATGGAAAGTAAATTAATAAGGCTTACATCAAGTTATCACATAGCAGTTTTCAGCAAAATTCAACTCTACACTCTATCGAGCTCAATGCATTACCTTCTATTCCATGCATTTTCTGTTAGGGATAGGACATAACAACTCATTGTGAGCCGGAATTGTATAGATATTGCCTGTATACTTGTCAGAGTCATGGAATACTCAAATGCAAGATGTATTCAGGAACCTACCTCATAACATTCAGAGTGGTAGAAGCAATATCTTTGTTTAGTTCTGTAAACGCTAATGTTCCATTGTGTACCGAAGGTGATGTTACAGAAAGTATTTTCTCGAACATTGGTAGAACACTCATAAAATTGGTTGCATACTACTCTAAATCATATGGAAAGTAAAATAACGAGGTTTACATCAAGTTATCACATAGTACTTTTCAGCAAAATTCAACTCTACTCTCTACTGATCTCAATGCATTACCTTCTGTTCCATGCATTTTCTGTTAATGATGTGGACATAACAACTCAGTGTGAGCTGGAATTGTATAGATATTGCCTGTGTACTTGTCACAGCCATGGAATACTCAAATGCAAGGCGAATTCAGGAACCTACCTCATAACATTCAGACTGGTACGGGCAAAATCTTTGTTTAGCTCTTTAAACGCTAATATTCCATTGTGTACAAAAGATGATGTTACAGAAAGTATGTTCTCGAAGATTGGTAGAACACTCATGAAATTGGTTGCATACTACACTAAGTGATGTGGTAAGTAAAATAATTAGGTTTACATCAAGATAACACATAGTAGTTTCCCGCAAAATTCAACTCTACACTCTACTGAGCTGAAAGCATTACCCTATATTCCATGCATTTTCCGTTAAGGACGAGGACATAACAACTCAGGGTGAGCTGGAATTGTATAGATATTGCCTGTATACTTGTCAGAGCAATGGAATACACAAGTGCAAGATGAATTCAGGAACCTACTTCATAACATTCAGAGTGCTATAGGCAATATCTTTGTTTGTTCTGTAAACGCTAATGTTAATTTGTGTACAAAAGGTGATGTTACAGAAAGTATCTTCTCGAACTTTGGTAGAAAACTCATAAAATTGGTTGCATACTACTCTAAGTGATGTGGTAAGTAAAATAATTAGTTTTACAGCAAGTTATCAGATAGTAGTTTCCAGCAAAATTCAACTCTACACTCTATTGAGCTGAATGCATTACTTTCTATTCGATGCATTTTGAGTCATGGATGTGTACATAACTACTCGGGGTGAGGTGGAGCGGTAGAAATATTGCAGGTATCCTACTCAGAGCCATGGAATACTCAAATGCAAGGTGAATTCAGGAAGCTACCTCATAACATTTAGAGAGGAACAGTAAATATCTTTGTTTAGTTCTGTAAACGGTAATGTTCCATTGTGTAAAAAAGTTGAAGTTACTAAAAGTAACTTCTCCAACATTGGTAGCACACTCATAAAATTGGTTGCATACTACTCTAAATCATATGGTACGCAAAATAATAAGTTTTACATCAAGTTATCACATAGTAGTTTCCCGCAAAATTCATCTCTACACTCTATTGAGCTGAATGCATTACATTCTATTCTATGCATTTTGAGTTATGGATGTGTACATAACTACTCAGGGTGAGGTGGAACGGTATAAATATTGCAGGTGTTCTACTCAGAGCCATAGAATACTCAAATGCAAGGTGAATTCAGGAAGCTACCTCATAACATTTAGAGTGGAACAGTAAATATCTTTGTTTAGTTCTGTAAACGGTAATGTTCCATTGTGTAAAAAAGTTGAAGTTACTAAAAGTAACTTCTCCAACATTGGTAGCGCACTCATAAAATTGGTTGCATACTACTATAAATCATATAAGCAAAATAATAAGGTTTACATCAAGTTATCACATAGTAGTTTCTCGCAAAATTCATCTCTACACTCTATTGAGCTGAATGCATTACATTCTATTCTATGCATTTTGAGTTATGGATGTGTACACAACTACTCAGGGTGAGGTGGAACGGTATAAATATTGCATGTATCCTACTCAGAGCCATGGAAAACTCAAATGCAAGGTGAATTCAGCAAGCTACCTCATAACATTTAGAGTGGAACAGTAAATATCTTTGTTTAGTTCTGTAAACGCTAATATTCCATTGTGTACAAAAGATGATGTTACAGAAAGTATCTTCTCGAAGATTGGTAGAACACTCATGAAATTGGTTGCATACTACACTAAGTGATGTGGTAAGTAAAATAATTAGGTTTACATCAAGATAACACATAGTAGTTTCCCGCAAAATTCAACTCTACACTCTACTGAGCTGAAAGCATTACCCTATATTCCATGCATTTTCTGTTAAGGACGAGGACATAACAACTCAGGGTGAGCTGGAATTGTATAGATATTGCCTGTATACTTGTCAGAGCAATGGAATACACAAGTGCAAGATGAATTCAGGAACCTACTTCATAACATTCAGAGTGCTATAGGCAATATCTTTGTTTGTTCTGTAAACGCTAATGGTCCATTGTGTACAAAAGGTGATGTTACAGAAAGTATCTTCTCGAACTTTGGTAGAACACTCATAAAATTGGTTGCATACTACTCTAAATCATTTGGAAAGTAAAATAATGAGGTTTACATCAAGTTATCACATAGCAGTTTTCAGCAAAATTCAATACACTCTATCGAGCTCAATGCATTACCTTCTATGCATTTTCTCTTAAGGATGTGGACATAACAACTCATTGTGAGCTGGATTTGTATAGATATTGCCTGTATACTTCTCAGAGCCATGGAATACTCAAATGCAAGGCGAATTCAGGAATCTACCTCATAACATTCAGAGCTGTACAGGCAATATCTTTGTTTATTTCTGTAAACGCTAATGTTCCATTGTGTGCAAAACGTGATGTTACTGAAAGTATCATCTCCAACAATGGTAGAACACTCATAAAATTGGTTCCATACTACTCCAAATTATATGGAAAGTAAAATAATATGGTTTATATCAAGTTATCACATAGCATTTTTCAGCAAATTTCAACTCTACACTCTATCGAGCTCAATGCATTACCTTCTATTCTATGCATTTTCTGCTGAGGATAGGACATAACAACTCATTGTGAGCTGGAATTGTATAGATATTGCCTGTATACCTGTCACAGCCATGGAATACTCAAATGCAAGACGAATTCAGGAACCTACCTTAGAACATTCAGAGTGGTACAGGCAATATCTTTGTTTAGTTCTGTAAACGCTAATGTTAATTTGTGTACAAAAGGTGATGTTACAGAAAGTATCTTCTCGAACTTTGGTAGAAAACTCATAAAATTGGTTGCATACTACTCTAAGTGATGTGGTAAGTAATATAATTAGTTTTACAGCAAGTTATCAGATAGTAGTTTCCAGCAAAATTCAACTCTACACTCTATTGAGCTGAATGCATTACTTTCTATTCGATGCATTTTGAGTCATGGATGTGTACATAACTACTCGGGGTGAGGTGGAGCGGTAGAAATATTGCAGGTATCCTACTCAGAGCCATGGAATACTCAAATGCAAGGTGAATTCAGGAAGCTACCTCATAACATTTAGAGAGGAACAGTAAATATCTTTGTTTAGTTCTGTAAACGGTAATGTTCCATTGTGTAAAAAAGTTGAAGTTACTAAAAGTAACTTCTCCAACATTGGTAGCACACTCATAAAATTGGTTGCATACTACTCTAAATCATATGGTACGCAAAATAATAAGTTTTACATCAAGTTATCACATAGTAGTTTCCCGCAAAATTCATCTCTACACTCTATTGAGCTGAATGCATTACATTCTATTCTATGCATTTTGAGTTATGGATGTGTACATAACTACTCAGGGTGAGGTGGAACGGTATAAATATTGCAGGTGTTCTACTCAGAGCCATAGAATACTCAAATGCAAGGTGAATTCAGGAAGCTACCTCATAACATTTAGAGTGGAACAGTAAATATCTTTGTTTAGTTCTGTAAACGGTAATGTTCCATTGTGTAAAAAAGTTGAAGTTACTAAAAGTAACTTCTCCAACATTGGTAGCGCACTCATAAAATTGGTTGCATACTACTATAAATCATATAAGCAAAATAATAAGGTTTACATCAAGTTATCACATAGTAGTTTCTCGCAAAATTCATCTCTACACTCTATTGAGCTGAATGCATTACATTCTATTCTATGCATTTTGAGTTATGGATGTGTACACAACTACTCAGGGTGAGGTGGAACGGTATAAATATTGCATGTATCCTACTCAGAGCCATGGAAAACTCAAATGCAAGGTGAATTCAGCAAGCTACCTCATAACATTTAGAGTGGAACAGTAAATATCTTTGTTTAGTTCTGTAAACGCTAATATTCCATTGTGTACAAAAGATGATGTTACAGAAAGTATCTTCTCGAAGATTGGTAGAACACTCATGAAATTGGTTGCATACTACACTAAGTGATGTGGTAAGTAAAATAATTAGGTTTACATCAAGATAACACATAGTAGTTTCCCGCAAAATTCAACTCTACACTCTACTGAGCTGAAAGCATTACCCTATATTCCATGCATTTTCTGTTAAGGACGAGGACATAACAACTCAGGGTGAGCTGGAATTGTATAGATATTGCCTGTATACTTGTCAGAGCAATGGAATACACAAGTGCAAGATGAATTCAGGAACCTACTTCATAACATTCAGAGTGCTATAGGCAATATCTTTGTTTGTTCTGTAAACGCTAATGGTCCATTGTGTACAAAAGGTGATGTTACAGAAAGTATCTTCTCGAACTTTGGTAGAACACTCATAAAATTGGTTGCATACTACTCTAAATCATTTGGAAAGTAAAATAATGAGGTTTACATCAAGTTATCACATAGCAGTTTTCAGCAAAATTCAATACACTCTATCGAGCTCAATGCATTACCTTCTATGCATTTTCTCTTAAGGATGTGGACATAACAACTCATTGTGAGCTGGATTTGTATAGATATTGCCTGTATACTTCTCAGAGCCATGGAATACTCAAATGCAAGGCGAATTCAGGAATCTACCTCATAACATTCAGAGCTGTACAGGCAATATCTTTGTTTATTTCTGTAAACGCTAATGTTCCATTGTGTGCAAAACGTGATGTTACTGAAAGTATCATCTCCAACAATGGTAGAACACTCATAAAATTGGTTCCATACTACTCCAAATTATATGGAAAGTAAAATAATATGGTTTATATCAAGTTATCACATAGCATTTTTCAGCAAATTTCAACTCTACACTCTATCGAGCTCAATGCATTACCTTCTATTCTATGCATTTTCTGCTGAGGATAGGACATAACAACTCATTGTGAGCTGGAATTGTATAGATGTTGCCTGTATACTTGTCACAGCCATGGAATACTCAAATGCAAGATGAATTCAGGAACCTAGCTCATAACATTCAGAGTGGTATAGGCAATATCTTTGTTTAGTTCTGTAAACGCTAATGTTCATTTGTGTACAAAAGGAGATGTTACAGAAAGTTCCTACTCGAAGATTGGTAGTACCCTCATAAAATTGGTTGCATACTACTCTAAATCATATGGAAAGTAAATTAATAAGGCTTACATCAAGTTATCACATAGCAGTTTTCAGCAAAATTCAACTCTACACTCTATCGAGCTCAATGCATTACCTTCTATTCCATGCATTTTCTGTTAGGGATAGGACATAACAACTCATTGTGAGCCGGAATTGTATAGATATTGCCTGTATACTTGTCAGAGTCATGGAATACTCAAATGCAAGATGTATTCAGGAACCTACCTCATAACATTCAGAGTGGTAGAAGCAATATCTTTGTTTAGTTCTGTAAACGCTAATGTTCCATTGTGTACCGAAGGTGATGTTACAGAAAGTATTTTCTCGAACATTGGTAGAACACTCATAAAATTGGTTGCATACTACTCTAAATCATATGGAAAGTAAAATAACGAGGTTTACATCAAGTTATCACATAGTACTTTTCAGCAAAATTCAACTCTACTCTCTACTGATCTCAATGCATTACCTTCTGTTCCATGCATTTTCTGTTAATGATGTGGACATAACAACTCAGTGTGAGATGGAATTGTATAGATATTGCCTGTGTACTTGTCACAGCCATGGAATACTCAAATGCAAGGCGAATTCAGGAACCTACCTCATAACATTCAGACTGGTACGGGCAAAATCTTTGTTTAGCTCTTTAAACGCTAATATTCCATTGTGTACAAAAGATGATGTTACAGAAAGTATGTTCTCGAAGATTGGTAGAACACTCATGAAATTGGTTGCATACTACACTAAGTGATGTGGTAAGTAAAATAATTAGGTTTACATCAAGATAACACATAGTAGTTTCCCGCAAAATTCAACTCTACACTCTACTGAGCTGAAAGCATTACCCTATATTCCATGCATTTTCCGTTAAGGACGAGGACATAACAACTCAGGGTGAGCTGGAATTGTATAGATATTGCCTGTATACTTGTCAGAGCAATGGAATACACAAGTGCAAGATGAATTCAGGAACCTACTTCATAACATTCAGAGTGCTATAGGCAATATCTTTGTTTGTTCTGTAAACGCTAATGTTAATTTGTGTACAAAAGGTGATGTTACAGAAAGTATCTTCTCGAACTTTGGTAGAAAACTCATAAAATTGGTTGCATACTACTCTAAGTGATGTGGTAAGTAAAATAATTAGTTTTACAGCAAGTTATCAGATAGTAGTTTCCAGCAAAATTCAACTCTACACTCTATTGAGCTGAATGCATTACTTTCTATTCGATGCATTTTGAGTCATGGATGTGTACATAACTACTCGGGGTGAGGTGGAGCGGTAGAAATATTGCAGGTATCCTACTCAGAGCCATGGAATACTCAAATGCAAGGTGAATTCAGGAAGCTACCTCATAACATTTAGAGAGGAACAGTAAATATCTTTGTTTAGTTCTGTAAACGGTAATGTTCCATTGTGTAAAAAAGTTGAAGTTACTAAAAGTAACTTCTCCAACATTGGTAGCACACTCATAAAATTGGTTGCATACTACTCTAAATCATATGGTACGCAAAATAATAAGTTTTACATCAAGTTATCACATAGTAGTTTCCCGCAAAATTCATCTCTACACTCTATTGAGCTGAATGCATTACATTCTATTCTATGCATTTTGAGTTATGGATGTGTACATAACTACTCAGGGTGAGGTGGAACGGTATAAATATTGCAGGTGTTCTACTCAGAGCCATAGAATACTCAAATGCAAGGTGAATTCAGGAAGCTACCTCATAACATTTAGAGTGGAACAGTAAATATCTTTGTTTAGTTCTGTAAACGGTAATGTTCCATTGTGTAAAAAAGTTGAAGTTACTAAAAGTAACTTCTCCAACATTGGTAGCGCACTCATAAAATTGGTTGCATACTACTATAAATCATATAAGCAAAATAATAAGGTTTACATCAAGTTATCACATAGTAGTTTCTCGCAAAATTCATCTCTACACTCTATTGAGCTGAATGCATTACATTCTATTCTATGCATTTTGAGTTATGGATGTGTACACAACTACTCAGGGTGAGGTGGAACGGTATAAATATTGCATGTATCCTACTCAGAGCCATGGAAAACTCAAATGCAAGGTGAATTCAGCAAGCTACCTCATAACATTTAGAGTGGAACAGTAAATATCTTTGTTTAGTTCTGTAAACGCTAATATTCCATTGTGTACAAAAGATGATGTTACAGAAAGTATCTTCTCGAAGATTGGTAGAACACTCATGAAATTGGTTGCATACTACACTAAGTGATGTGGTAAGTAAAATAATTAGGTTTACATCAAGATAACACATAGTAGTTTCCCGCAAAATTCAACTCTACACTCTACTGAGCTGAAAGCATTACCCTATATTCCATGCATTTTCTGTTAAGGACGAGGACATAACAACTCAGGGTGAGCTGGAATTGTATAGATATTGCCTGTATACTTGTCAGAGCAATGGAATACACAAGTGCAAGATGAATTCAGGAACCTACTTCATAACATTCAGAGTGCTATAGGCAATATCTTTGTTTGTTCTGTAAACGCTAATGGTCCATTGTGTACAAAAGGTGATGTTACAGAAAGTATCTTCTCGAACTTTGGTAGAACACTCATAAAATTGGTTGCATACTACTCTAAATCATTTGGAAAGTAAAATAATGAGGTTTACATCAAGTTATCACATAGCAGTTTTCAGCAAAATTCAATACACTCTATCGAGCTCAATGCATTACCTTCTATGCATTTTCTCTTAAGGATGTGGACATAACAACTCATTGTGAGCTGGATTTGTATAGATATTGCCTGTATACTTCTCAGAGCCATGGAATACTCAAATGCAAGGCGAATTCAGGAATCTACCTCATAACATTCAGAGCTGTACAGGCAATATCTTTGTTTATTTCTGTAAACGCTAATGTTCCATTGTGTGCAAAACGTGATGTTACTGAAAGTATCATCTCCAACAATGGTAGAACACTCATAAAATTGGTTCCATACTACTCCAAATTATATGGAAAGTAAAATAATATGGTTTATATCAAGTTATCACATAGCATTTTTCAGCAAATTTCAACTCTACACTCTATCGAGCTCAATGCATTACCTTCTATTCTATGCATTTTCTGCTGAGGATAGGACATAACAACTCATTGTGAGCTGGAATTGTATAGATATTGCCTGTATACCTGTCACAGCCATGGAATACTCAAATGCAAGACGAATTCAGGAACCTACCTTATAACATTCAGAGTGGTACAGGCAATATCTTTGTTTAGTTCTGTAAACGCTAATGTTAATTTGTGTACAAAAGGTGATGTTACAGAAAGTATCTTCTCGAACTTTGGTAGAAAACTCATAAAATTGGTTGCATACTACTCTAAGTGATGTGGTAAGTAAAATAATTAGTTTTACAGCAAGTTATCAGATAGTAGTTTCCAGCAAAATTCAACTCTACACTCTATTGAGCTGAATGCATTACTTTCTATTCGATGCATTTTGAGTCATGGATGTGTACATAACTACTCGGGGTGAGGTGGAGCGGTAGAAATATTGCAGGTATCCTACTCATAGCCATGGAATACTCAAATGCAAGGTGAATTCAGGAAGCTACCTCATAACATTTAGAGAGGAACAGTAAATATCTTTGTTTAGTTCTGTAAACGGTAATGTTCCATTGTGTAAAAAAGTTGAAGTTACTAAAAGTAACTTCTCCAACATTGGTAGCACACTCATAAAATTGGTTGCATACTACTCTAAATCATATGGTACGCAAAATAATAAGTTTTACATCAAGTTATCACATAGTAGTTTCCCGCAAAATTCATCTCTACACTCTATTGAGCTGAATGCATTACATTCTATTCTATGCATTTTGAGTTATGGATGTGTACATAACTACTCAGGGTGAGGTGGAACGGTATAAATATTGCAGGTGTTCTACTCAGAGCCATAGAATACTCAAATGCAAGGTGAATTCAGGAAGCTACCTCATAACATTTAGAGTGGAACAGTAAATATCTTTGTTTAGTTCTGTAAACGGTAATGTTCCATTGTGTAAAAAAGTTGAAGTTACTAAAAGTAACTTCTCCAACATTGGTAGCGCACTCATAAAATTGGTTGCATACTACTATAAATCATATAAGCAAAATAATAAGGTTTACATCAAGTTATCACATAGTAGTTTCTCGCAAAATTCATCTCTACACTCTATTGAGCTGAATGCATTACATTCTATTCTATGCATTTTGAGTTATGGATGTGTACACAACTACTCAGGGTGAGGTGGAACGGTATAAATATTGCATGTATCCTACTCAGAGCCATGGAAAACTCAAATGCAAGGTGAATTCAGCAAGCTACCTCATAACATTTAGAGTGGAACAGTAAATATCTTTGTTTAGTTCTGTAAACGCTAATATTCCATTGTGTACAAAAGATGATGTTACAGAAAGTATCTTCTCGAAGATTGGTAGAACACTCATGAAATTGGTTGCATACTACACTAAGTGATGTGGTAAGTAAAATAATTAGGTTTACATCAAGATAACACATAGTAGTTTCCCGCAAAATTCAACTCTACACTCTACTGAGCTGAAAGCATTACCCTATATTCCATGCATTTTCTGTTAAGGACGAGGACATAACAACTCAGGGTGAGCTGGAATTGTATAGATATTGCCTGTATACTTGTCAGAGCAATGGAATACACAAGTGCAAGATGAATTCAGGAACCTACTTCATAACATTCAGAGTGCTATAGGCAATATCTTTGTTTGTTCTGTAAACGCTAATGGTCCATTGTGTACAAAAGGTGATGTTACAGAAAGTATCTTCTCGAACTTTGGTAGAACACTCATAAAATTGGTTGCATACTACTCTAAATCATTTGGAAAGTAAAATAATGAGGTTTACATCAAGTTATCACATAGCAGTTTTCAGCAAAATTCAATACACTCTATCGAGCTCAATGCATTACCTTCTATGCATTTTCTCTTAAGGATGTGGACATAACAACTCATTGTGAGCTGGATTTGTATAGATATTGCCTGTATACTTCTCAGAGCCATGGAATACTCAAATGCAAGGCGAATTCAGGAATCTACCTCATAACATTCAGAGCTGTACAGGCAATATCTTTGTTTATTTCTGTAAACGCTAATGTTCCATTGTGTGCAAAACGTGATGTTACTGAAAGTATCATCTCCAACAATGGTAGAACACTCATAAAATTGGTTCCATACTACTCCAAATTATATGGAAAGTAAAATAATATGGTTTATATCAAGTTATCACATAGCATTTTTCAGCAAATTTCAACTCTACACTCTATCGAGCTCAATGCATTACCTTCTATTCTATGCATTTTCTGCTGAGGATAGGACATAACAACTCATTGTGAGCTGGAATTGTATAGATGTTGCCTGTATACTTGTCACAGCCATGGAATACTCAAATGCAAGATGAATTCAGGAACCTAGCTCATAACATTCAGAGTGGTATAGGCAATATCTTTGTTTAGTTCTGTAAACGCTAATGTTCATTTGTGTACAAAAGGAGATGTTACAGAAAGTTCCTACTCGAAGATTGGTAGTACCCTCATAAAATTGGTTGCATACTACTCTAAATCATATGGAAAGTAAATTAATAAGGCTTACATCAAGTTATCACATAGCAGTTTTCAGCAAAATTCAACTCTACACTCTATCGAGCTCAATGCATTACCTTCTATTCCATGCATTTTCTGTTAGGGATAGGACATAACAACTCATTGTGAGCCGGAATTGTATAGATATTGCCTGTATACTTGTCAGAGTCATGGAATACTCAAATGCAAGATGTATTCAGGAACCTACCTCATAACATTCAGAGTGGTAGAAGCAATATCTTTGTTTAGTTCTGTAAACGCTAATGTTCCATTGTGTACCGAAGGTGATGTTACAGAAAGTATTTTCTCGAACATTGGTAGAACACTCATAAAATTGGTTGCATACTACTCTAAATCATATGGAAAGTAAAATAACGAGGTTTACATCAAGTTATCACATAGTACTTTTCAGCAAAATTCAACTCTACTCTCTACTGATCTCAATGCATTACCTTCTGTTCCATGCATTTTCTGTTAATGATGTGGACATAACAACTCAGTGTGAGCTGGAATTGTATAGATATTGCCTGTGTACTTGTCACAGCCATGGAATACTCAAATGCAAGGCGAATTCAGGAACTTACCTCATAACATTCAGACTGGTACGGGCAAAATCTTTGTTTAGCTCTTTAAACGCTAATATTCCATTGTGTACAAAAGATGATGTTACAGAAAGTATGTTCTCGAAGATTGGTAGAACACTCATGAAATTGGTTGCATACTACACTAAGTGATGTGGTAAGTAAAATAATTAGGTTTACATCAAGATAACACATAGTAGTTTCCCGCAAAATTCAACTCTACACTCTACTGAGCTGAAAGCATTACCCTATATTCCATGCATTTTCTGTTAAGGACGAGGACATAACAACTCAGGGTGAGCTGGAATTGTATAGATATTGCCTGTATACTTGTCAGAGCAATGGAAAACACAAGTGCAAGATGAATTCAGGAACCTACTTCATAACATTCAGAGTGCTATAGGCAATATCTTTGTTTGTTCTGTAAACGCTAATGGTCCATTGTGTACAAAAGGTGATGTTACAGAAAGTATCTTCTCGAACTTTGGTAGAACACTCATAAAATTGGTTGCATACTACTCTAAATCATTTGGACAGTAAAATAATGAGGTTTACATCAAGTTATCACATAGCAGTTTTCAGCAAAATTCAACTCTACACTCTATCGAGCTCAATGCATTACCTTCTATTCCATGCATTTTCTGTTAGGGATAGGACATAACAACTCATTGTGAGCCGGAATTGTATAGATATTGCCTGTATACTTGTCAGAGTCATGGAATACTCAAATGCAAGATGTATTCAGGAACCTACCTCATAACATTCAGAGTGGTAGAAGCAATATCTTTGTTTAGTTCTGTAAACGCTAATGTTCCATTGTGTACAAAACGTGATGTTACAGAAAGTATTTTCTCGAACATTGGTAGAACACTCATAAAATTGGTTGCATACTACTCTAAGTGATGTGGTAAGTAAAATAATTAGTTTTACAGCAAGTTATCAGATAGTAGTTTCCAGCAAAATTCAACTCTACACTCTATCGAGCTCATGCATTACCTTCTATTCTATGCATTTTCTCTTAAGGATGTGGACATAACAACTCATTGTGAGCTGGAATTGTATAGATATTGCCTGTATACTTGTCAGAGCCATGGAATACTAAAATGCAAGATGAATTCAGGAACCTACCTCATAACATTCAGACTGGTACGGGCAAAATCTTTGTTTAGCTCTTTAAACGCTAATATTCCTTTGTGTACAAAAGGTGATGTTACAGAAAGTATGTTCTCGAAGATTGGTAGAACACTCATGAAATTGGTTGCCTACTACTCTAAATTATATGGAAAGTAAAATAATAAGGTTTACATCAAGTTAGCGCATAGCAGTTTTCAGCAAAATTCAGCTCTACACTCTATCGACCTCAATGCATTACCTTCTATTCTATGTTTTTTCTGTTAAGGATAGGACATAACAACTCATTGTGAGCTGGAATTGTATAGATATTGCCTGTATACTCGTCAGAGCCATGGAATACTCATATGCAAGACGAATTAAGAGACCTACCTCATAACATTCAGAGCGGTACAGGCAATATCTTTGTTTAGCTCTGTAAACTTTAATGTTCCATTGTGTACAAAACGTGATGTTACTGAAAGTATCTTCCCGACCATTGGTAGAACACTCATAAAATTGGTTCCATACTACTCTAAATCATACGGAAAGTAAAATAATAAGGTTTACATCAAGTTCTCACATAGCAGTTTTCAGCAAAATTCAACTCTACACTCTATTGAGCTGAATGCATTACTTTCTATTCGATGCATTTTGAGTCATGGATGTGTACATAACTACTCGGGGTGAGGTGGAGCGGTAGAAATATTGCAGGTATCCTACTCAGAGCCATGGAATACTCAAATGCAAGGTGAATTCAGGAAGCTACCTCATAACATTTAGAGAGGAACAGTAAATATCTTTGTTTAGTTCTGTAAACGGTAATGTTCCATTGTGTAAAAAAGTTGAAGTTACTAAAAGTAACTTCTCCAACATTGGTAGCACACTCATAAAATTGGTTGCATACTACTCTAAATCATATGGTACGCAAAATAATGTTTTACATCAAGTTATCACATAGTAGTTTCCCGCAAAATTCATCTCTACACTCTATTGAGCTGAATGCATTACATTCTATTCTATGCATTTTGAGTTATGGATGTGTACATAACTACTCAGGGTGAGGTGGAACGGTATAAATATTGCAGGTGTTCTACTCAGAGCCATAGAATACTCAAATGCAAGGTGAATTCAGGAAGCTACCTCATAACATTTAGAGTGGAACAGTAAATATCTTTGTTTAGTTCTGTAAACGGTAATGTTCCATTGTGTAAAAAAGTTGAAGTTACTAAAAGTAACTTCTCGAAGATTGGTAGAACACTCATGAAATTGGTTGCATACTACACTAAGTGATGTGGTAAGTAAAATAATTAGGTTTACATCAAGATAACACATAGTAGTTTCCCGCAAAATTCAACTCTACACTCTACTGAGCTGAAAGCATTACCCTATATTCCATGCATTTTCTGTTAAGGACGAGGACATAACAACTCAGGGTGAGCTGGAATTGTATAGATATTGCCTGTATACTTGTCAGAGCAATGGAATACACAAATGCAAGGTGAATTCAGGAAGCTACCTCATAACATTTAGAGTGGAACAGTAAATATCTTTGTTTAGTTCTGTAAACGCTAATGGTCCGTTGTGTACAAAAGGTGATGTTACAGAAAGTATCTTCTCGAACTTTGGTAGAACACTCATAAAATTGGTTGCATACTACTCTAAATCATTTGGAAAGTAAAATAATGAGGTTTACATCAAGTTATCACATAGCAGTTTTCAGCAAAATTCAATACACTCTATCGAGCTCAATGCATTACCTTCTATGCATTTTCTCTTAAGGATGTGGACATAACAACTCATTGTGAGCTGGATTTGTATAGATATTGCCTGTATACTTGTCAGAGCCATGGAATACTAAAATGCAAGATGAATTCAGGAACCTACCTCATAACATTCAGACTGGTACGGGCAAAATCTTTGTTTAGCTCTTTAAACGCTAATATTCCTTTGTGTACAAAAGGTGATGTTACAGAAAGTATGTTCTCGAAGATTGGTAGAACACTCATGAAATTGGTTGCCTACTACTCTAAATTATATGGAAAGTAAAATAATAAGGTTTACATCAAGTTAGCGCATAGCAGTTTTCAGCAAAATTCAGCTCTACACTCTATCGACCTCAATGCATTACCTTCTATTCTATGTTTTTTCTGTTAAGGATAGGACATAACAACTCATTGTGAGCTGGAATTGTATAGATATTGCCTGTATACTCGTCAGAGCCATGGAATACTCATATGCAAGACGAATTAAGAGACCTACCTCATAACATTCAGAGCGGTACAGGCAATATCTTTGTTTAGCTCTGTAAACTTTAATGTTCCATTGTGTACAAAACGTGATGTTACTGAAAGTATCTTCCCGACCATTGGTAGAACACTCATAAAATTGGTTCCATACTACTCTAAATCATACGGAAAGTAAAATAATAAGGTTTACATCAAGTTCTCACATAGCAGTTTTCAGCAAAATTCAACTCTACACTCTATTGAGCTGAATGCATTACTTTCTATTCGATGCATTTTGAGTCATGGATGTGTACATAACTACTCGGGGTGAGGTGGAGCGGTAGAAATATTGCAGGTATCCTACTCAGAGCCATGGAATACTCAAATGCAAGGTGAATTCAGGAAGCTACCTCATAACATTTAGAGAGGAACAGTAAATATCTTTGTTTAGTTCTGTAAACGGTAATGTTCCATTGTGTAAAAAAGTTGAAGTTACTAAAAGTAACTTCTCCAACATTGGTAGCACACTCATAAAATTAGTTGCATACTACTCTAAATCATATGGTACGCAAAATAATGTTTTACATCAAGTTATCACATAGTAGTTTCCCGCAAAATTCATCTCTACACTCTATTGAGCTGAATGCATTACATTCTATTCTATGCATTTTGAGTTATGGATGTGTACATAACTACTCAGGGTGAGGTGGAACGGTATAAATATTGCAGGTGTTCTACTCAGAGCCATAGAATACTCAAATGCAAGGTGAATTCAGGAAGCTACCTCATAACATTTAGAGTGGAACAGTAAATATCTTTGTTTAGTTCTGTAAACGGTAATGTTCCATTGTGTAAAAAAGTTGAAGTTACTAAAAGTAACTTCTCGAAGATTGGTAGAACACTCATGAAATTGGTTGCATACTACACTAAGTGATGTGGTAAGTAAAATAATTAGGTTTACATCAAGATAACACATAGTAGTTTCCCGCAAAATTCAACTCTACACTCTACTGAGCTGAAAGCATTACCCTATATTCCATGCATTTTCTGTTAAGGACGAGGACATAACAACTCAGGGTGAGCTGGAATTGTATAGATATTGCCTGTATACTTGTCAGAGCAATGGAATACACAAATGCAAGGTGAATTCAGGAAGCTACCTCATAACATTTAGAGTGGAACAGTAAATATCTTTGTTTAGTTCTGTAAACGCTAATGGTCCGTTGTGTACAAAAGGTGATGTTACAGAAAGTATCTTCTCGAACTTTGGTAGAACACTCATAAAATTGGTTGCATACTACTCTAAATCATTTGGAAAGTAAAATAATGAGGTTTACATCAAGTTATCACATAGCAGTTTTCAGCAAAATTCAATACACTCTATCGAGCTCAATGCATTACCTTCTATGCATTTTCTCTTAAGGATGTGGACATAACAACTCATTGTGAGCTGGATTTGTATAGATATTGCCTGTATACTTCTCAGAGCCATGGAATACTCAAATGCAAGGCGAATTCAGGAATCTACCTCATAACATTCAGAGCTGTACAGGCAATATCTTTGTTTATTTCTGTAAACGCTAATGTTCCATTGTGTGCAAAACGTGATGTTACTGAAAGTATCATCTCCAACAATGGTAGAACACTCATAAAATTGGTTCCATACTACTCCAAATTATATGGAAAGTAAAATAATATGGTTTATATCAAGTTATCACATAGCAGTTTTCAGCAAATTTCAACTCTACACTCTATCGAGCTCAATGCATTACCTTCTATTCTATGCATTTTCTGCTGAGGATAGGACATAACAACTCATTGTGAGCTGGAATTGTATAGATGTTGCCTGTATACTTGTCACAGCCATGGAATACTCAAATGCAAGATGAATTCAGGAACCTAGCTCATAAAATTCAGAGTGGTATAGGCAATATCTTTGTTTGTTCTGTAAACGCTAATGGTCCGTTGTGTACAAAAGGTGATGTTACAGAAAGTATCTTCTCGAAATTTGGTAGAACACTCATAAAATTGGTTGCATACTACTCTAAATCATTTGGAAAGTAAAATAATGAGGTTTACATCAAGTTATCACATAGCAGTTTTCAGCAAAATTCAATACACTCTATCGAGCTCAATGCATTACCTTCTATGCATTTTCTCTTAAGGATGTGGACATAACAACTCATTGTGAGCTGGATTTGTATAGATATTGCCTGTATACTTCTCAGAGCCATGGAATACTCAAATGCAAGGCGAATTCAGGAATCTACCTCATAACATTCAGAGCTGTACAGGCAATATCTTTGTTTATTTCTGTAAACGCTAATGTTCCATTGTGTGCAAAACGTGATGTTACTGAAAGTATCATCTCCAACAATGGTAGAACACTCATAAAATTGGTTCCATACTACTCCAAATTATATGGAAAGTAAAATAATATGGTTTATATCAAGTTATCACATAGCAGTTTTCAGCAAATTTCAACTCTACACTCTATCGAGCTCAATGCATTACCTTCTATTCTATGCATTTTCTGCTGAGGATAGGACATAACAACTCATTGTGAGCTGGAATTGTATAGATGTTGCCTGTATACTTGTCACAGCCATGGAATACTCAAATGCAAGATGAATTCAGGAACCTAGCTCATAACATTCAGAGTGGTATAGGCAATATCTTTGTTTAGTTCTGTAAACGCTAATGTTCATTTGTGTACAAAAGGAGATGTTACAGAAAGTTCCTACTCGAAGATTGGTAGTACCCTCATAAAATTGGTTGCATACTACTCTAAATCATATGGAAAGTAAATTAATAAGGCTTACATCAAGTTATCACATAGCAGTTTTCAGCAAAATTCCTCTACACTCTATCGAGCTCAATGCATTACCTTCTATTCCATGCATTTTCTGTTAGGGATAGGACATAACAACTCATTGTGAGCCGGAATTGTATAGATATTGCCTGTATACTTGTCAGAGTCATGGAATACTCAAATGCAAGATGTATTCAGGAACCTACCTCATAACATTCAGAGTGGTAGAAGCAATATCTTTGTTTAGTTCTGTAAACGCTAATGTTCCATTGTGTACCGAAGGTGATGTTACAGAAAGTATTTTCTCGAACATTGGTAGAACACATAAAATTGGTTGCATACTACTCTAAATCATATGGAAAGTAAAATAACGAGGTTTACATCAAGTTATCACATAGTACTTTTCAGCAAAATTCAACTCTACACTCTATCGAGCTCAATGCATTACCTTCTATTCTATGCATTTTCTGTTGAGGATAGGACATAACAACTCATTGTGAGCTGGAATTGTATAGATATTGCCTGTATACTTGTCAGAGTCATGGAATACTCAAGTGCAAGATGAATTCAGGAACCTACCTCATAACATTCAGAGTGGTACAGGCAATATCTTTGTTTAGCTCTGTAAACTTTAATGTTCCATTGTGTACAAAACGTGATGTTACTGAAAGTATCTTCCCGACCATTGGTAGAACACTCATAAAATTGGTTCCATACTACTCTAAATCATACGGAAAGTAAAATAATAAGGTTTACATCAAGTTCTCACATAGCAGTTTTCAGCAAAATTCAACTCTACACTCTATCGATCTCAATGCATTACCTTCTATTCTATGCATTTTCTCTTAAAGATGTGGACATAACAACTCATTGTGAGCTGGAATTGTATAGATATTGCCTGTATACCTGTCACAGCCATGGAATACTCAAATGCAAGACGAATTCAGGAACCTACCTTATAACATTCAGAGTGGTACAGGCAATATCTTTGTTTAGTTCTGTAAACGCTAATGTTAATTTGTGTACAAAAGGTGATGTTACAGAAAGTATCTTCTCGAACTTTGGTAGAAAACTCATAAAATTGGTTGCATACTACTCTAAGTGATGTGGTAAGTAAAATAATTAGTTTTACAGCAAGTTATCAGATAGTAGTTTCCAGCAAAATTCAACTCTACACTCTATCGAGCTCATGCATTACCTTCTATTCTATGCATTTTCTCTTAAGGATGTGGACATAACAACTCATTGTGAGCTGGAATTGTATAGATATTGCCTGTATACTTGTCAGAGCCATGGAATACTAAAATGCAAGATGAATTCAGGAACCTACCTCATAACATTCAGACCGGTACAGGCAAAATCTTTGTTTAGCTCTTTAAACGCTAATATTCCTTTGTGTACAAAAGGTGATGTTACAGAAAGTATGTTCTCGAAGATTGGTAGAACACTCATAAAATTGGTTGCATACTACTCTAAGTGATGTGGTAAGTAAAATAATTAGTTTTACAGCAAGTTATCAGATAGTAGTTTCCAGCAAAATTCAACTCTACACTCTATTGAGCTGAATGCATTACTTTCTATTCGATGCATTTTGAGTTATGGATGTGTACATAACTACTCAGGGTGAGGTGGAACGGTATAAATATTGCAGGTGTTCTACTCAGAGCCATAGAATACTCAAATGCAAGGTGAATTCAGGAAGCTACCTCATAACATTTAGAGTGGAACAGTAAATATCTTTGTTTAGTTCTGTAAACGGTAATGTTCCATTGTGTAAAAAAGTTGAAGTTACTAAAAGTAACTTCTCCAACATTGGTAGCGCACTCATAAAATTGGTTGCATACTACTATAAATCATATAAGCAAAATAATAAGGTTTACATCAAGTTATCACATAGTAGTTTCTCGCAAAATTCATCTCTACACTCTATTGAGCTGAATGCATTACATTCTATTCTATGCATTTTGAGTTATGGATGTGTACACAACTACTCAGGGTGAGGTGGAACGGTATAAATATTGCATGTATCCTACTCAGAGCCATGGAAAACTCAAATGCAAGGTGAATTCAGCAAGCTACCTCATAACATTTAGAGTGGAACAGTAAATATCTTTGTTTAGTTCTGTAAACGCTAATATTCCATTGTGTACAAAAGATGATGTTACAGAAAGTATCTTCTCGAAGATTGGTAGAACACTCATGAAATTGGTTGCATACTACACTAAGTGATGTGGTAAGTAAAATAATTAGGTTTACATCAAGATAACACATAGTAGTTTCCCGCAAAATTCAACTCTACACTCTACTGAGCTGAAAGCATTACCCTATATTCCATGCATTTTCTGTTAAGGACGAGGACATAACAACTCAGGGTGAGCTGGAATTGTATAGATATTGCCTGTATACTTGTCAGAGCAATGGAATACACAAGTGCAAGATGAATTCAGGAACCTACTTCATAACATTCAGAGTGCTATAGGCAATATCTTTGTTTAGTTCTGTAAACTTTAATGTTCCATTGTGTACAAAACGTGATGTTACTGAAAGTATCTTCCCGACCATTGGTAGAACACTCATAAAATTGGTTCCATACTACTCTAAATCATACGGAAAGTAAAATAATAAGGTTTACATCAAGTTCTCACATAGCAGTTTTCAGCAAAATTCAACTCTACACTCTATCGATCTCAATGCATTACCTTCTATTCTATGCATTTTCTCTTAACGATGTGGACATAACAACTCATTGTGAGCTGGAATTGTATAGATATTGCCTGTATACCTGTCACAGCCATGGAATACTCAAATGCAAGACGAATTCAGGAACCTACCTTATAACATTCAGAGTGGTACAGGCAATATCTTTGTTTAGTTCTGTAAACGCTAATGTTAATTTGTGTACAAAAGGTGATGTTACAGAAAGTATCTTCTCGAACTTTGGTAGAAAACTCATAAAATTGGTTGCATACTCTAAGTGATGTGGTAAGTAAAATAATTAGTTTTACAGCAAGTTATCAGATAGTAGTTTCCAGCAAAATTCAACTCTACACTCTATCGAGCTCATGCATTACCTTCTATTCTATGCATTTTCTCTTAAGGATGTGGACATAACAACTCATTGTGAGCTGGAATTGTATAGATATTGCCTGTATACTTGTCAGAGCCATGGAATACTAAAATGCAAGATGAATTCAGGAACCTACCTCATAACATTCAGACCGGTACAGGCAAAATCTTTGTTTAGCTCTTTAAACGCTAATATTCCTTTGTGTACAAAAGGTGATGTTACAGAAAGTATGTTCTCGAAGATTGGTAGAACACTCATAAAATTGGTTCCATACTACTCTAAGTGATGTGGTAAGTAAAATAATTAGTTTTACAGCAAGTTATCAGATAGTAGTTTCCAGCAAAATTCAACTCTACACTCTATTGAGCTGAATGCATTACTTTCTATTCGATGCATTTTGAGTTATGGATGTGTACATAACTACTCGGGGTGAGGTGGAGCGGTAGAAATATTGCAGGTATCCTACTCAGAGCCATGGAATACTCAAATGCAAGGTGAATTCAGGAAGCTACCTCATAACATTTAGAGAGGAACAGTAAATATCTTTGTTTAGTTCTGTAAACGGTAATGTTCCATTGTGTAAAAAAGTTGAAGTTACTAAAAGTAACTTCTCCAACATTGGTAGCACACTCATAAAATTGGTTGCATACTACTCTAAATCATATGGTACGCAAAATAATGTTTTACATCAAGTTATCACATAGTAGTTTCCCGCAAAATTCATCTCTACACTCTATTGAGCTGAATGCATTACATTCTATTCTATGCATTTTGAGTTATGGATGTGTACATAACTACTCAGGGTGAGGTGGAACGGTATAAATATTGCAGGTGTTCTACTCAGAGCCATAGAATACTCAAATGCAAGGTGAATTCAGGAAGCTACCTCATAACATTTAGAGTGGAACAGTAAATATCTTTGTTTAGTTCTGTAAACGGTAATGTTCCATTGTGTAAAAAAGTTGAAGTTACTAAAAGTAACTTCTCGAAGATTGGTAGAACACTCATGAAATTGGTTGCATACTACACTAAGTGATGTGGTAAGTAAAATAATTAGGTTTACATCAAGATAACACATAGTAGTTTCCCGCAAAATTCAATTCTACACTCTACTGAGCTGAAAGCATTACCCTATATTCCATGCATTTTCTGTTAAGGACGATGACATAACAACTCAGGGTGAGCTGGAATTGTATAGATATTGCCTGTATACTTGTCAGAGCAATGGAATACACAAGTGCAAGATGAATTCAGGAACCTACTTCATAACATTCAAAGTGCTATAGGCAATATCTTTGTTTGTTCTGTAAACGCTAATAGTCCATTGTGTACAAAAGGTGATGTTACAGAAAGTATCTTCTCGAACTTTGGTAGAACACTCATAAAATTGGTTGCATACTACTCTAAATCATTTGGAAAGTAAAATAATGAGGTTTACATCAAGTTATCACATAGCAGTTTTCAGCAAAATTCAATACACTCTATCGAGCTCAATGCATTACCTTCTATGCATTTTCTCTTAAGGATGTGGACATAACAACTCATTGTGAGCTGGATTTGTATAGATATTGCCTGTAAACTTCTCAGAGCCATGGAATACTCAAATGCAAGGCGAATTCAGGAATCTACCTCATAACATTCAGAGCTGTACAGGCAATATCTTTGTTTATTTCTGTAAACGCTAATGTTCCATTGTGTGCAAAACGTGATGTTACTGAAAGTATCATCTCCAACAATGGTAGAACACTCATAAAATTGGTTTCATACTACTCTAAATCATACGGAAAGTAAAATAATAAGGTTTACATCAAGTTCTCACATAGCAGTTTTCAGCAAAATTCAACTCTACACTATCGATCTCAATGCATTACCTTCTATTCTATGCATTTTCTCTTAAAGATGTGGACATAACAACTCATTGTGAGCTGGAATTGTATAGATATTGCCTGTATACCTGTCACAGCCATGGAATACTCAAATGCAAGACGAATTCAGGAACCTACCTTATAACATTCAGAGTGGTACAGGCAATATCTTTGTTTAGTTCTGTAAACGCTAATGTTAATTTGTGTACAAAAGGTGATGTTACAGAAAGTATCTTCTCGAACTTTGGTAGAAAACTCATAAAATTGGTTGCATACTACTCTAAGTGATGTGGTAAGTAAAATAATTAGTTTTACAGCAAGTTATCAGATAGTAGTTTCCAGCAAAATTCAACTCTACACTCTATCGAGCTCATGCATTACCTTCTATTCTATGCATTTTCTCTTAAGGATGTGGAAATAACAACTCATTGTGAGCTGGAATTGTATAGATATTGCCTGTATACTTGTCAGAGCCATGGAATACTAAAATGCAAGGCGAATTCAGGAATCTACCTCATAACATTCAGAGCTGTACAGGCAATATCTTTGTTTATTTCTGTAAACGCTAATGTTCATTTGTGTACAAAAGGAGATGTTACAGAAAGTTCCTACTCGAAGATTGGTAGTACCCTCATAAAATTGGTTGCATACTACTCTAAATCATATGGAAAGTAAAATAACGAGGTTTACATCAAGTTATCACATAGTACTTTTCAGCAAAATTCAACTCTACACTCTATCGAGCTCAATGCATTACCTTCTATTCTATGCATTTTCTGTTGAGGATAGGACATAACAACTCATTGTGAGCTGGAATTGTATAGATATTGCCTGTATACTTGTCAGAGTCATGGAATACTCAAATGCAAGATGAATTCAGGAACCTACCTCATAACATTCAGAGTGGTACAGGCAATATCTTTGTTTAGCTCTGTAAACTTTAATGTTCCATTGTGTACAAAACGTGATGTTACTGAAAGTATCTTCCCGACCATTGGTAGAACACTCATAAAATTGGTTCCATACTACTCTAAATCATACGGAAAGTAAAATAATAAGGTTTACATCAAGTTCTCACATAGCAGTTTTCAGCAAAATTCAACTCTACACTATCGAGCTCATGCATTACCTTCTATTCTATGCATTTTCTCTTAAGGATGTGGACATAACAACTCATTGTGAGCTGGAATTGTATAGATATTGCCTGTATACTTGTCAGAGCCATGGAATACTAAAATGCAAGATGAATTCAGGAACCTATCTCATAACATTCAGACTGGTACAGGCAAAATCTTTGTTTAGCTCTTTAAACGCTAATATTCCTTTGTGTACAAAAGGTGATGTTACAGAAAGTATGTTCTCGAAGATTGGTAGAACACTCATAAAATTGGTTGCATACTACTCTAAGTGATGTGGTAAGTAAAATAATTAGTTTTACAGCAAGTTATCAGATAGTAGTTTCCAGCAAAATTCAACTCTACACTCTATTGAGCTGAATGCATTACTTTCTATTCGATGCATTTTGAGTCATGGATGTGTACATAACTACTCGGGGTGAGGTGGAGCGGTAGAAATATTGCAGGTATCCTACTCAGAGCCATGGAATACTCAAATGCAAGGTGAATTCAGGAAGCTACCTCATAACATTTAGAGAGGAACAGTAAATATCTTTGTTTAGTTCTGTAAACGGTAATGTTCCATTGTGTAAAAAAGTTGAAGTTACTAAAAGTAACTTCTCCAACATTGGTAGCACACTCATAAAATTGGTTGCATACTACTCTAAATCATATGGTACGCAAAATAATGTTTTACATCAAGTTATCACATAGTAGTTTCCCGCAAAATTCATCTCTACACTCTATTGAGCTGAATGCATTACATTCTATTCTATGCATTTTGAGTTATGGATGTGTACATAACTACTCGGGGTGAGGTGGAGCGGTAGAAATATTGCAGGTATCCTACTCAGAGCCATGGAATACTCAAATGCAAGGTGAATTCAGGAAGCTACCTCATAACATTTAGAGAGGAACAGTAAATATCTTTGTTTAGTTCTGTAAACGGTAATGTTCCATTGTGTAAAAAAGTTGAAGTTACTAAAAGTAACTTCTCCAACATTGGTAGCACACTCATAAAATTGGTTGCATACTACTCTAAATCATATGGTACGCAAAATAATAAGTTTTACATCAAGTTATCACATAGTAGTTTCCCGCAAAATTCATCTCTACACTCTATTGAGCTGAATGCATTACATTCTATTCTATGCATTTTGAGTTATGGATGTGTACATAACTACTCAGGGTGAGGTGGAACGGTATAAATATTGCAGGTGTTCTACTCAGAGCCATAGAATACTCAAATGCAAGCTGAATTCAGGAAGCTACCTCATAACATTTAGAGTGGAACAGTAAATATCTTTGTTTAGTTCTGTAAACGGTAATGTTCCATTGTGTAAAAAAGTTGAAGTTACTAAAAGTAACTTCTCGAAGATTGGTAGAACACTCATGAAATTGGTTGCATACTACACTAAGTGATGTGGTAAGTAAAATAATTAGGTTTACATCAAGATAACACATAGTAGTTTCCCGCAAAATTCAACTCTACACTCTACTGAGCTGAAAGCATTACCCTATATTCCATGCATTTTCTGTTAAGGACGAGGACATAACAACTCATTGTGAGCTGGAATTGTATAGATATTGCCTGTATACCTGTCACAGCCATGGAATACTCAAATGCAAGACGAATTCAGGAACCTACCTTATAACATTCAGAGTGGTACAGGCAATATCTTTGTTTAGTTCTGTAAACGCTAATGTTAATTTGTGTACAAAAGGTGATGTTACAGAAAGTATCTTCTCGAACTTTGGTAGAAAACTCATAAAATTGGTTGCATACTACTCTAAGTGATGTGGTAAGTAAAATAATTAGTTTTACAGCAAGTTATCAGATAGTAGTTTCCAGCAAAATTCAACTCTACACTCTATTGAGCTGAATGCATTACTTTCTATTCGATGCATTTTGAGTCATGGATGTGTACATAACTACTCGGGGTGAGGTGGAGCGGTAGAAATATTGCAGGTATCCTACTCAGAGCCATGGAATACTCAAATGCAAGGTGAATTCAGGAAGCTACCTCATAACATTTAGAGAGGAACAGTAAATATCTTTGTTTAGTTCTGTAAACGGTAATGTTCCATTGTGTAAAAAAGTTGAAGTTACTAAAAGTAACTTCTCCAACATTGGTAGCACACTCATAAAATTGGTTGCATACTACTCTAAATCATATGGTACGCAAAATAATAAGTTTTACATCAAGTTATCACATAGTAGTTTCCCGCAAAATTCATCTCTACACTCTATTGAGCTGAATGCATTACATTCTATTCTATGCATTTTGAGTTATGGATGTGTACATAACTACTCAGGGTGAGGTGGAACGGTATAAATATTGCAGGTGTTCTACTCAGAGCCATAGAATACTCAAATGCAAGGTGAATTCAGGAAGCTACCTCATAACATTTAGAGTGGAACAGTAAATATCTTTGTTTAGTTCTGTAAACGGTAATGTTCCATTGTGTAAAAAAGTTGAAGTTACTAAAAGTAACTTCTCCAACATTGGTAGCGCACTCATAAAATTGGTTGCATACTACTATAAATCATATAAGTAAAATAATTAGGTTTACATCAAGATAACACATAGTAGTTTCCCGCAAAATTCAACTCTACACTCTACTGAGCTGAAAGCATTACCCTATATTCCATGCATTTTCTGTTAAGGACGAGGAAATAACAACTCAGGGTGAGCTGGAATTGTATAGATATTGCCTGTATACTTGTCAGAGCAATGGAATACACAAGTGCAAGATGAATTCAGGAACCTACTTCATAACATTCAGAGTGCTATAGGCAATATCTTTGTTTGTTCTGTAAACGCTAATGGTCCATTGTGTACAAAAGGTGATGTTACAGAAAGTATCTTCTCGAACTTTGGTAGAACACTCATAAAATTGGTTGCATACTACTCTAAATCATTTGGAAAGTAAAATAATGAGGTTTACATCAAGTTATCACATAGCAGTTTTCAGCAAAATTCAATACACTATCGAGCTCAATGCATTACCTTCTATGCATTTTCTCTTAAGGATGTGGACATAACAACTCATTGTGAGCTGGATTTGTATAGATATTGCCTGTATACTTCTCAGAGCCATGGAATACTCAAATGCAAGGCGAATTCAGGAATCTACCTCATAACATTCAGAGCTGTACAGGCAATATCTTTGTTTATTTCTGTAAACGCTAATGTTCCATTGTGTGCAAAACGTGATGTTACTGAAAGTATCATCTCCAACAATGGTAGAACACTCATAAAATTGGTTCCATACTACTCCAAATTATATGGAAAGTAAAATAATATGGTTTATATCAAGTTATCACATAGCATTTTTCAGCAAATTTCAACTCTACACTCTATCGAGCTCAATGCATTACCTTCTATTCTATGCATTTTCTGCTGAGGATAGGACATAACAACTCATTGTGAGCTGGAATTGTATAGATATTGCCTGTATACTTGTCAGAGCCATGGAATACTAAAATGCAAGATGAATTCAGGAACCTACCTCATAACATTCAGACTGGTACGGGTAAAATCTTTGTTTAGCTCTTTAAACGCTAATATTCCTTTGTGTACAAAAGGTGATGTTACAGAAAGTATGTTCTCGAAGATTGGTAGAACACTCATGAAATTGGTTGCATACTACTCTAAATCATATGGAAAGTAAATTAATAAGGCTTACATCAAGTTATCACATAGCAGTTTTCAGCAAAATTCAGCTCTACACTCTATCGACCTCAATGCATTACCTTCTATTCTATGTTTTTTCTGTTAAGGATAGGACATAACAACTCATTGTGAGCTGGAATTGTATAGATATTGCCTGTATACTCGTCAGAGCCATGGAATACTCATATGCAAGACGAATTAAGAGACCTACCTCATAACATTCAGAGCGGTACAGGCAATATCTTTGTTTAGCTCTGTAAACTTTAATGTTCCATTGTGTACAAAACGTGATGTTACTGAAAGTATCTTCCCGACCATTGGTAGAACACTCATAAAATTGGTTCCATACTACTCTAAGTGATGTGGTAAGTAAAATAATTAGTTTTACAGCAAGTTATCAGATAGTAGTTTCCAGCAAAATTCAACTCTACACTCTATTGAGCTGAATGCATTACTTTCTATTCGATGCATTTTGAGTCATGGATGTGTACATAACTACTCGGGGTGAGGTGGAGCGGTAGAAATATTGCAGGTATCCTACTCAGAGCCATGGAATACTCAAATGCAAGGTGAATTCAGGAAGCTACCTCATAACATTTAGAGAGGAACAGTAAATATCTTTGTTTAGTTCTGTAAACGGTAATGTTCCATTGTGTAAAAAAGTTGAAGTTACTAAAAGTAACTTCTCCAACATTGGTAGCACACTCATAAAATTGGTTGCATACTACTCTAAATCATATGGTACGCAAAATAATAAGTTTTACATCAAGTTATCACATAGTAGTTTCCCGCAAAATTCATCTCTACACTCTATTGAGCTGAATGCATTACATTCTATTCTATGCATTTTGAGTTATGGATGTGTACACAACTACTCAGGGTGAGGTGGAACGGTATAAATATTGCATGTATCCTACTCAGAGCCATGGAAAACTCAAATGCAAGGTGAATTCAGCAAGCTACCTCATAACATTTAGAGTGGAACAGTAAATATCTTTGTTTAGTTCTGTAAACGCTAATATTCCATTGTGTACAAAAGATGATGTTACAGAAAGTATCTTCTCGAAGATTGGTAGAACACTCATGAAATTGGTTGCATACTACACTAAGTGATGTGGTAAGTAAAATAATTAGGTTTACATCAAGATAACACATAGTAGTTTCCCGCAAAATTCAACTCTACACTCTACTGAGCTGAAAGCATTACCCTAGATTCCATGCATTTTCTGTTAAGGACGAGGACATAACAACTCAGGGTGAGCTGGAATTGTAGAATATTGCCTGTATACTTGTCAGAGCAATGGAATACACAAGTGCAAGATGAATTCAGGAACCTACTTCATAACATTCAGAGTGCTATAGGCAATATCTTTGTTTGTTCTGTAAACGCTAATGGTCCATTGTGTACAAAAGGTGATGTTACAGAAAGTATCTTCTCGAACTTTGGTAGAACACTCATAAAATTGGTTGCATACTACTCTAAATCATTTGGAAAGTAAAATAATGAGGTTTACATCAAGTTATCACATAGCAGTTTTCAGCAAAATTCAATACACTCTATCGAGCTCAATGCATT
Source organism: Hemitrygon akajei (assembly GCF_048418815.1). Lineage (NCBI taxonomy): Eukaryota > Metazoa > Chordata > Chondrichthyes > Myliobatiformes > Dasyatidae > Hemitrygon > Hemitrygon akajei. The sequence goes on along the minus strand of NC_133136.1, from coordinate 93,942,229 downwards.
ACCTTCTATGCATTTTCTCTTAAGGATGTGGACATAACAACTCATTGTGAGCTGGATTTGTATAGATATTGCCTGTATACTTCTCAGAGCCATGGAATACTCAAATGCAAGGCGAATTCAGGAATCTACCTCATAACATTCAGAGCTGTACAGGCAATATCTTTGTTTATTTCTGTAAACGCTAATGTTCCATTGTGTGCAAAACGTGATGTTACTGAAAGTATCATCTCCAACAATGGTAGAACACTCATAAAATTGGTTCCATACTACTCCAAATTATATGGAAAGTAAAATAATATGGTTTATATCAAGTTATCACATAGCATTTTTCAGCAAATTTCAACTCTACACTCTATCGAGCTCAATGCATTACCTTCTATTCTATGCATTTTCTGCTGAGGATAGGACATAACAACTCATTGTGAGCTGGAATTGTATAGATGTTGCCTGTATACTTGTCACAGCCATGGAATACTCAAATGCAAGATGAATTCAGGAACCTAGCTCATAACATTCAGAGTGGTATAGGCAATATCTTTGTTTAGTTCTGTAAACGCTAATGTTCATTTGTGTACAAAAGGAGATGTTACAGAAAGTTCCTACTCGAAGATTGGTAGTACCCTCATAAAATTGGTTGCATACTACTCTAAATCATATGGAAAGTAAATTAATAAGGCTTACATCAAGTTATCACATAGCAGTTTTCAGCAAAATTCAACTCTACACTCTATCGAGCTCAATGCATTACCTTCTATTCCATGCATTTTCTGTTAGGGATAGGACATAACAACTCATTGTGAGCCGGAATTGTATAGATATTGCCTGTATACTTGTCAGAGTCATGGAATACTCAAATGCAAGATGTATTCAGGAACCTACCTCATAACATTCAGAGTGGTAGAAGCAATATCTTTGTTTAGTTCTGTAAACGCTAATGTTCCATTGTGTACCGAAGGTGATGTTACAGAAAGTATTTTCTCGAACATTGGTAGAACACTCATAAAATTGGTTGCATACTACTCTAAATCATATGGAAAGTAAAATAACGAGGTTTACATCAAGTTATCACATAGTACTTTTCAGCAAAATTCAACTCTACTCTCTACTGATCTCAATGCATTACCTTCTGTTCCATGCATTTTCTGTTAATGATGTGGACATAACAACTCAGTGTGAGCTGGAATTGTATAGATATTGCCTGTGTACTTGTCACAGCCATGGAATACTCAAATGCAAGGCGAATTCAGGAATCTACCTCATGACATTCAGAGCGGTACAGGCAATATCTTTGTTTAGTTCTGTAAACGCTAATGTTCCATTGTGTACAAAACGTGATGTTACAGAAAGTACCTTCTCGAACTTTGGTAGAAAACTCATAAAATTGGTTGCATACTACTCTAAGTGATGTGGTAAGTAAAATAATTAGTTTTACAGCAAGTTATCAGATAGTAGTTTCCAGCAAAATTCAACTCTACACTCTATCGAGCTCATGCATTACCTTCTATTCTATGCATTTTCTCTTAAGGATGTGGACATAACAACTCATTGTGAGCTGGAATTGTATAGATATTGCCTGTATACTTGTCAGAGCCATGGAATACTAAAATGCAAGATGAATTCAGGAACCTACCTCATAACATTCAGACTGGTACGGGCAAAATCTTTGTTTAGCTCTTTAAACGCTAATATTCCTTTGTGTACAAAAGGTGATGTTACAGAAAGTATGTTCTCGAAGATTGGTAGAACACTCATGAAATTGGTTGCCTACTACTCTAAATTATATGGAAAGTAAAATAATAAGGTTTACATCAAGTTAGCGCATAGCAGTTTTCAGCAAAATTCAGCTCTACACTCTATCGACCTCAATGCATTACCTTCTATTCTATGTTTTTTCTGTTAAGGATAGGACATAACAACTCATTGTGAGCTGGAATTGTATAGATATTGCCTGTATACTCGTCAGAGCCATGGAATACTCATATGCAAGACGAATTAAGAGACCTACCTCATAACATTCAGAGCGGTACAGGCAATATCTTTGTTTAGCTCTGTAAACTTTAATGTTCCATTGTGTACAAAACGTGATGTTACTGAAAGTATCTTCCCGACCATTGGTAGAACACTCATAAAATTGGTTCCATACTACTCTAAATCATACGGAAAGTAAAATAATAAGGTTTACATCAAGTTCTCACATAGCAGTTTTCAGCAAAATTCAACTCTACACTCTATCGATCTCAATGCATTACCTTCTATTCTATGCATTTTCTCTTAAAGATGTGGACATAACAACTCATTGTGAGCTGGAATTGTATAGATATTGCCTGTATACCTGTCACAGCCATGGAATACTCAAATGCAAGACGAATTCAGGAACCTACCTTATAACATTCAGAGTGGTACAGGCAATATCTTTGTTTAGTTCTGTAAACGCTAATGTTAATTTGTGTACAAAAGGTGATGTTACAGAAAGTATCTTCTCGAACTTTGGTAGAAAACTCATAAAATTGGTTGCATACTACTCTAAGTGATGTGGTAAGTAAAATAATTAGTTTTACAGCAAGTTATCAGATAGTAGTTTCCAGCAAAATTCAACTCTACACTCTATTGAGCTGAATGCATTACTTTCTATTCGATGCATTTTGAGTCATGGATGTGTACATAACTACTCGGGGTGAGGTGGAGCGGTAGAAATATTGCAGGTATCCTACTCAGAGCCATGGAATACTCAAATGCAAGGTGAATTCAGGAAGCTACCTCATAACATTTTGAGAGGAACAGTAAATATCTTTGTTTAGTTCTGTAAACGGTAATGTTCCATTGTGTAAAAAAGTTGAAGTTACTAAAAGTAACTTCTCCAACATTGGTAGCACACTCATAAAATTGGTTGCATACTACTCTAAATCATATGGTACGCAAAATAATAAGTTTTACATCAAGTTATCACATAGTAGTTTCCCGCAAAATTCATCTCTACACTCTATTGAGCTGAATGCATTACATTCTATTCTATGCATTTTGAGTTATGGATGTGTACATAACTACTCAGGGTGAGGTGGAACGGTATAAATATTGCAGGTGTTCTACTCAGAGCCATAGAATACTCAAATGCAAGGTGAATTCAGGAAGCTACCTCATAACATTTAGAGTGGAACAGTAAATATCTTTGTTTAGTTCTGTAAACGGTAATGTTCCATTGTGTAAAAAAGTTGAAGTTACTAAAAGTAACTTCTCCAACATTGGTAGCGCACTCATAAAATTGGTTGCATACTACTATAAATCATATAAGCAAAATAATAAGGTTTACATCAAGTTATCACATAGTAGTTTCTCGCAAAATTCATCTCTACACTCTATTGAGCTGAATGCATTACATTCTATTCTATGCATTTTGAGTTATGGATGTGTACACAACTACTCAGGGTGAGGTGGAACGGTATAAATATTGCATGTATCCTACTCAGAGCCATGGAAAACTCAAATGCAAGGTGAATTCAGCAAGCTACCTCATAACATTTAGAGTGGAACAGTAAATATCTTTGTTTAGTTCTGTAAACGCTAATATTCCATTGTGTACAAAAGATGATGTTACAGAAAGTATCTTCTCGAAGATTGGTAGAACACTCATGAAATTGGTTGCATACTACACTAAGTGATGTGGTAAGTAAAATAATTAGGTTTACATCAAGATAACACATAGTAGTTTCCCGCAAAATTCAACTCTACACTCTACTGAGCTGAAAGCATTACCCTATATTCCATGCATTTTCTGTAAAGGACGAGGACATAACAACTCAGGGTGAGCTGGAATTGTATAGATATTGCCTGTATACTTGTCAGAGCAATGGAATACACAAGTGCAAGATGAATTCAGGAACCTACTTCATAACATTCAGAGTGCTATAGGCAATATCTTTGTTTGTTCTGTAAACGCTAATGGTCCATTGTGTACAAAAGGTGATGTTACAGAAAGTATCTTCTCGAACTTTGGTAGAACACTCATAAAATTGGTTGCATACTACTCTAAATCATTTGGAAAGTAAAATAATGAGGTTTACATCAAGTTATCACATAGCAGTTTTCAGCAAAATTCAATACACTATCGAGCTCAATGCATTACCTTCTATGCATTTTCTCTTAAGGATGTGGACATAACAACTCATTGTGAGCTGGATTTGTATAGATATTGCCTGTATACTTGTCAGAGCCATGGAATACTAAAATGCAAGGCGAATTCAGGAATCTACCTCATAACATTCAGACTGGTACGGGCAAAATCTTTGTTTAGCTCTTTAAACGCTAATATTCCTTTGTGTACAAAAGGTGATGTTACAGAAAGTATGTTCTCGAAGATTGGTAGAACACTCATGAAATTGGTTGCCTACTACTCTAAATTATATGGAAATTAAAATAATAAGGTTTACATCAAGTTAGCGCATAGCAGTTTTCAGCAAAATTCAGCTCTACACTCTATCGACCTCAATGCATTACCTTCTATTCTATGTTTTTTCTGTTAAGGATAGGACATAACAACTCATTGTGAGCTGGAATTGTATAGATATTGCCTGTATACTCGTCAGAGCCATGGAATACTCATATGCAAGACGAATTAAGAGACCTACCTCATAACATTCAGAGCGGTACAGGCAATATCTTTGTTTAGCTCTGTAAACTTTAATGTTCCATTGTGTACAAAACGTGATGTTACTGAAAGTATCTTCCCGACCATTGGTAGAACACTCATAAAATTGGTTCCATACTACTCTAAATCATACGGAAAGTAAAATAATAAGGTTTACATCAAGTTCTCACATAGCAGTTTTCAGCAAAATTCAACTCTACACTCTATCGATCTCAATGCATTACCTTCTATTCTATGCATTTTCTCTTAAAGATGTGGACATAACAACTCATTGTGAGCTGGAATTGTATAGATATTGCCTGTATACCTGTCACAGCCATGGAATACTCAAATGCAAGACGAATTCAGGAACCTACCTTATAACATTCAGAGTGGTACAGGCAATATCTTTGTTTAGTTCTGTAAACGCTAATGTTAATTTGTGTACAAAAGGTGATGTTACAGAAAGTATCTTCTCGAACTTTGGTAGAAAACTCATAAAATTGGTTGCATACTACTCTAAGTGATGTGGTAAGTAAAATAATTAGTTTTACAGCAAGTTATCAGATAGTAGTTTCCAGCAAAATTCAACTCTACACTCTATTGAGCTGAATGCATTACTTTCTATTCGATGCATTTTGAGTCATGGATGTGTACATAACTACTCGGGGTGAGGTGGAGCGGTAGAAATATTGCAGGTATCCTACTCAGAGCCATGGAATACTCAAATGCAAGGTGAATTCAGGAAGCTACCTCATAACATTTAGAGAGGAACAGTAAATATCTTTGTTTAGTTCTGTAAACGGTAATGTTCCATTGTGTAAAAAAGTTGAAGTTACTAAAAGTAACTTCTCCAACATTGGTAGCACACTCATAAAATTGGTTGCATACTACTCTAAATCATATGGTACGCAAAATAATAAGTTTTACATCAAGTTATCACATAGTAGTTTCCCGCAAAATTCATCTCTACACTCTATTGAGCTGAATGCATTACATTCTATTCTATGCATTTTGAGTTATGGATGTGTACATAACTACTCAGGGTGAGGTGGAACGGTATAAATATTGCAGGTGTTCTACTCAGAGCCATAGAATACTCAAATGCAAGGTGAATTCAGGAAGCTACCTCATAACATTTAGAGTGGAACAGTAAATATCTTTGTTTAGTTCTGTAAACGGTAATGTTCCATTGTGTAAAAAAGTTGAAGTTACTAAAAGTAACTTCTCCAACATTGGTAGAACACTCATGAAATTGGTTGCATACTACACTAAGTGATGTGGTAAGTAAAATAATTAGGTTTACATCAAGATAACACATAGTAGTTTCCCGCAAAATTCAACTCTACACTCTACTGAGCTGAAAGCATTACCCTATATTCCATGCATTTTCTGTTAAGGACGAGGACATAACAACTCAGGGTGAGCTGGAATTGTATAGATATTGCCTGTATACTTGTCAGAGCAATGGAATACACAAGTGCAAGATGAATTCAGGAACCTACTTCATAACATTCAGAGTGCTATAGGCAATATCTTTGTTCTGTAAACGCTAATGGTCCATTGTGTACAAAAGGTGATGTTACAGAAAGTATCTTCTCGAACTTTGGTAGAACACTCATAAAATTGGTTGCATACTACTCTAAATCATTTGGAAAGTAAAATAATGAGGTTTACATCAAGTTATCACATAGCAGTTTTCAGCAAAATTCAATACACTCTATCGAGCTCAATGCATTACCTTCTATGCATTTTCTCTTAAGGATGTGGACATAACAACTCATTGTGAGCTGGATTTGTATAGATATTGCCTGTATACTTCTCAGAGCCATGGAATACTCAAATGCAAGGCGAATTCAGGAATCTACCTCATAACATTCAGAGCTGTACAGGCAATATCTTTGTTTATTTCTGTAAACGCTAATGTTCCATTGTGTGCAAAACGTGATGTTACTGAAAGTATCATCTCCAACAATGGTAGAACACTCATAAAATTGGTTCCATACTACTCCAAATTATATGGAAAGTAAAATAATATGGTTTATATCAAGTTATCACATAGCATTTTTCAGCAAATTTCAACTCTACACTCTATCGAGCTCAATGCATTACCTTCTATTCTATGCATTTTCTGCTGAGGATAGGACATAACAACTCATTGTGAGCTGGAATTGTATAGATGTTGCCTGTATACTTGTCACAGCCATGGAATACTCAAATGCAAGATGAATTCAGGAACCTAGCTCATAACATTCAGAGTGGTATAGGCAATATCTTTGTTTAGTTCTGTAAACGCTAATGTTCATTTGTGTACAAAAGGAGATGTTACAGAAAGTTCCTACTCGAAGATTGGTAGTACCCTCATAAAATTGGTTGCATACTACTCTAAATCATATGGAAAGTAAATTAATAAGGCTTACATCAAGTTATCACATAGCAGTTTTCAGCAAAATTCAACTCTACACTCTATCGAGCTCAATGCATTACCTTCTATTCTATGCATTTTCTGCTGAGGATAGGACATAACAACTCATTGTGAGCTGGAATTGTATAGATGTTGCCTGTATACTTGTCACAGCCATGGAATACTCAAATGCAAGATGAATTCAGGAACCTAGCTCATAACATTCAGAGTGGTATAGGCAATATCTTTGTTTAGTTCTGTAAACGCTAATGTTCATTTGTGTACAAAAGGAGATGTTACAGAAAGTTCCTACTCGAAGATTGGTAGTACCCTCATAAAATTGGTTGCATACTACTCTAAGTGATGTGGTAAGTAAAATAATTAGTTTTACAGCAAGTTATCAGATAGTAGTTTCCAGCAAAATTCAACTCTACACTCTATCGAGCTCATGCATTACCTTCTATTCTATGCATTTTCTCTTAAGGATGTGGACATAACAACTCATTGTGAGCTGGAATTGTATAGATATTGCCTGTATACTTGTCAGAGCCATGGAATACTAAAATGCAAGATGAATTCAGGAACCTACCTCATAACATTCAGACTGGTACGGGCAAAATCTTTGTTTAGCTCTTTAAACGCTAATATTCCTTTGTGTACAAAAGGTGATGTTACAGAAAGTATGTTCTCGAAGATTGGTAGAACACTCATGAAATTGGTTGCCTACTACTCTAAATTATATGGAAAGTAAAATAATAAGGTTTACATCAAGTTAGCGCATAGCAGTTTTCAGCAAAATTCAGCTCTACACTCTATCGACCTCAATGCATTACCTTCTATTCTATGTTTTTTCTGTTAAGGATAGGACATAACAACTCATTGTGAGCTGGAATTGTATAGATATTGCCTGTATACTCGTCAGAGCCATGGAATACTCATATGCAAGACGAATTAAGAGACCTACCTCATAACATTCAGAGCGGTACAGGCAATATCTTTGTTTAGCTCTGTAAACTTTAATGTTCCATTGTGTACAAAACGTGATGTTACTGAAAGTATCTTCCCGACCATTGGTAGAACACTCATAAAATTGGTTCCATACTACTCTAAATCATACGGAAAGTAAAATAATAAGGTTTACATCAAGTTCTCACATAGCAGTTTTCAGCAAAATTCAACTCTACACTCTATCGATCTCAATGCATTACCTTCTATTCTATGCATTTTCTCTTAAAGATGTGGACATAACAACTCATTGTGAGCTGGAATTGTATAGATATTGCCTGTATACCTGTCACAGCCATGGAATACTCAAATGCAAGACGAATTCAGGAACCTACCTTATAACATTCAGAGTGGTACAGGCAATATCTTTGTTTAGTTCTGTAAACGCTAATGTTAATTTGTGTACAAAAGGTGATGTTACAGAAAGTATCTTCTCGAACTTTGGTAGAAAACTCATAAAATTGGTTGCATACTACTCTAAGTGATGTGGTAAGTAAAATAATTAGTTTTACAGCAAATTATCAGATAGTAGTTTCCAGCAAAATTCAACTCTACACTCTATTGAGCTGAATGCATTACTTTCTATTCGATGCATTTTGAGTCATGGATGTGTACATAACTACTCGGGGTGAGGTGGAGCGGTAGAAATATTGCAGGTATCCTACTCAGAGCCATGGAATACTCAAATGCAAGGTGAATTCAGGAAGCTACCTCATAACATTTAGAGAGGAACAGTAAATATCTTTGTTTAGTTCTGTAAACGGTAATGTTCCATTGTGTAAAAAAGTTGAAGTTACTAAAAGTAACTTCTCCAACATTGGTAGCACACTCATAAAATTGGTTGCATACTACTCTAAATCATATGGTACGCAAAATAATAAGTTTTACATCAAGTTATCACATAGTAGTTTCCCGCAAAATTCATCTCTACACTCTATTGAGCTGAATGCATTACATTCTATTCTATGCATTTTGAGTTATGGATGTGTACATAACTACTCAGGGTGAGGTGGAACGGTATAAATATTGCAGGTGTTCTACTCAGAGCCATAGAATACTCAAATGCAAGGTGAATTCAGGAAGCTACCTCATAACATTTAGAGTGGAACAGTAAATATCTTTGTTTAGTTCTGTAAACGGTAATGTTCCATTGTGTAAAAAAGTTGAAGTTACTAAAAGTAACTTCTCCAACATTGGTAGCGCACTCATAAAATTGGTTGCATACTACTATAAATCATATAAGCAAAATAATAAGGTTTACATCAAGTTATCACATAGTAGTTTCTCGCAAAATTCATCTCTACACTCTATTGAGCTGAATGCATTACATTCTATTCTATGCATTTTGAGTTATGGATGTGTACATAACTACTCAGGGTGAGGTGGAACGGTATAAATATTGCAGGTGTTCTACTCAGAGCCATAGAATACTCAAATGCAAGGTGAATTCAGGAAGCTACCTCATAACATTTAGAGTGGAACAGTAAATATCTTTGTTTAGTTCTGTAAACGGTAATGTTCCATTGTGTAAAAAAGTTGAAGTTACTAAAAGTAACTTCTCCAACATTGGTAGCGCACTCATAAAATTGGTTGCATACTACTATAAATCATATAAGCAAAATAATAAGGTTTACATCAAGTTATCACATAGTAGTTTCTCGCAAAATTCATCTCTACACTCTATTGAGCTGAATGCATTACATTCTATTCTATGCATTTTGAGTTATGGATGTGTACACAACTACTCAGGGTGAGGTGGAACGGTATAAATATTGCATGTATCCTACTCAGAGCCATGGAAAACTCAAATGCAAGGTGAATTCAGCAAGCTACCTCATAACATTTAGAGTGGAACAGTAAATATCTTTGTTTAGTTCTGTAAACGCTAATATTCCATTGTGTACAAAAGATGATGTTACAGAAAGTATCTTCTCGAAGATTGGTAGAACACTCATGAAATTGGTTGCATACTACACTAAGTGATGTGGTAAGTAAAATAATTAGGTTTACATCAAGATAACACATAGTAGTTTCCCGCAAAATTCAACTCTACACTCTACTGAGCTGAAAGCATTACCCTATATTCCATGCATTTTCTGTTAGGGATAGGACATAACAACTCATTGTGAGCCGGAATTGTATAGATATTGCCTGTATACTTGTCAGAGTCATGGAATACTCAAATGCAAGATGTATTCAGGAACCTACCTCATAACATTCAGAGTGGTAGAAGCAATATCTTTGTTTAGTTCTGTAAACGCTAATGTTCCATTGTGTACCGAAGGTGATGTTACAGAAAGTATTTTCTCGAACATTGGTAGAACACTCATAAAATTGGTTGCATACTACTCTAAATCATATGGAAAGTAAAATAACGAGGTTTACATCAAGTTATCACATAGTACTTTTCAGCAAAATTCAACTCTACTCTCTACTGATCTCAATGCATTACCTTCTGTTCCATGCATTTTCTGTTAATGATGTGGACATAACAACTCAGTGTGAGCTGGAATTGTATAGATATTGCCTGTGTACTTGTCACAGCCATGGAATACTCAAATGCAAGGCGAATTCAGGAATCTACCTCATGACATTCAGAGCGGTACAGGCAATATCTTTGTTTAGTTCTGTAAACGCTAATGTTCCATTGTGTACAAAACGTGATGTTACAGAAAGTACCTTCTCGAACTTTGGTAGAAAACTCATAAAATTGGTTGCATACTACTCTAAGTGATGTGGTAAGTAAAATAATTAGTTTTACAGCAAGTTATCAGATAGTAGTTTCCAGCAAAATTCAACTCTACACTCTATCGAGCTCATGCATTACCTTCTATTCTATGCATTTTCTCTTAAGGATGTGGACATAACAACTCATTGTGAGCTGGAATTGTATAGATATTGCCTGTATACTTGTCAGAGCCATGGAATACTAAAATGCAAGATGAATTCAGGAACCTACCTCATAACATTCAGACTGGTACGGGCAAAATCTTTGTTTAGCTCTTTAAACGCTAATATTCCTTTGTGTACAAAAGGTGATGTTACAGAAAGTATGTTCTCGAAGATTGGTAGAACACTCATGAAATTGGTTGCCTACTACTCTAAATTATATGGAAAGTAAAATAATAAGGTTTACATCAAGTTAGCGCATAGCAGTTTTCAGCAAAATTCAGCTCTACACTCTATCGACCTCAATGCATTACCTTCTATTCTATGTTTTTTCTGTTAAGGATAGGACATAACAACTCATTGTGAGCTGGAATTGTATAGATATTGCCTGTATACTCGTCAGAGCCATGGAATACTCATATGCAAGACGAATTAAGAGACCTACCTCATAACATTCAGAGCGGTACAGGCAATATCTTTGTTTAGCTCTGTAAACTTTAATGTTCCATTGTGTACAAAACGTGATGTTACTGAAAGTATCTTCCCGACCATTGGTAGAACACTCATAAAATTGGTTCCATACTACTCTAAATCATACGGAAAGTAAAATAATAAGGTTTACATCAAGTTCTCACATAGCAGTTTTCAGCAAAATTCAACTCTACACTCTATCGATCTCAATGCATTACCTTCTATTCTATGCATTTTCTCTTAAAGATGTGGACATAACAACTCATTGTGAGCTGGAATTGTATAGATATTGCCTGTATACCTGTCACAGCCATGGAATACTCAAATGCAAGACGAATTCAGGAACCTACCTTATAACATTCAGAGTGGTACAGGCAATATCTTTGTTTAGTTCTGTAAACGCTAATGTTAATTTGTGTACAAAAGGTGATGTTACAGAAAGTATCTTCTCGAACTTTGGTAGAAAACTCATAAAATTGGTTGCATACTACTCTAAGTGATGTGGTAAGTAAAATAATTAGTTTTACAGCAAGTTATCAGATAGTAGTTTCCAGCAAAATTCAACTCTACACTCTATTGAGCTGAATGCATTACTTTCTATTCGATGCATTTTGAGTCATGGATGTGTACATAACTACTCGGGGTGAGGTGGAGCGGTAGAAATATTGCAGGTATCCTACTCAGAGCCATGGAATACTCAAATGCAAGGTGAATTCAGGAAGCTACCTCATAACATTTAGAGAGGAACAGTAAATATCTTTGTTTAGTTCTGTAAACGGTAATGTTCCATTGTGTAAAAAAGTTGAAGTTACTAAAAGTAACTTCTCCAACATTGGTAGCACACTCATAAAATTGGTTGCATACTACTCTAAATCATATGGTACGCAAAATAATAAGTTTTACATCAAGTTATCACATAGTAGTTTCCCGCAAAATTCATCTCTACACTCTATTGAGCTGAATGCATTACATTCTATTCTATGCATTTTGAGTTATGGATGTGTACATAACTACTCAGGGTGAGGTGGAACGGTATAAATATTGCAGGTGTTCTACTCAGAGCCATAGAATACTCAAATGCAAGGTGAATTCAGGAAGCTACCTCATAACATTTAGAGTGGAACAGTAAATATCTTTGTTTAGTTCTGTAAACGGTAATGTTCCATTGTGTAAAAAAGTTGAAGTTACTAAAAGTAACTTCTCCAACATTGGTAGCGCACTCATAAAATTGGTTGCATACTACTATAAATCATATAAGCAAAATAATAAGGTTTACATCAAGTTATCACATAGTAGTTTCTCGCAAAATTCATCTCTACACTCTATTGAGCTGAATGCATTACATTCTATTCTATGCATTTTGAGTTATGGATGTGTACACAACTACTCAGGGTGAGGTGGAACGGTATAAATATTGCATGTATCCTACTCAGAGCCATGGAAAACTCAAATGCAAGGTGAATTCAGCAAGCTACCTCATAACATTTAGAGTGGAACAGTAAATATCTTTGTTTAGTTCTGTAAACGCTAATATTCCATTGTGTACAAAAGATGATGTTACAGAAAGTATCTTCTCGAAGATTGGTAGAACACTCATGAAATTGGTTGCATACTACACTAAGTGATGTGGTAAGTAAAATAATTAGGTTTACATCAAGTTATCACATAGTAGTTTCCCGCAAAATTCAACTCTACACTCTACTGAGCTGAAAGCATTACCCTATATTCCATGCATTTTCTGTTAAGGACGAGGACATAACAACTCAGGGTGAGCTGGAATTGTATAGATATTGCCTGTATACTTGTCAGAGCAATGGAATACACAAGTGCAAGATGAATTCAGGAACCTACTTCATAACATTCAGAGTGCTATAGGCAATATCTTTGTTTGTTCTGTAAACGCTAATGGTCCATTGTGTACAAAAGGTGATGTTACAGAAAGTATCTTCTCGAACTTTGGTAGAACACTCATAAAATTGGTTGCATACTACTCTAAATCATTTGGAAAGTAAAATAATGAGGTTTACATCAAGTTATCACATAGCAGTTTTCAGCAAAATTCAATACACTCTATCGAGCTCAATGCATTACCTTCTATGCATTTTCTCTTAAGGATGTGGACATAACAACTCATTGTGAGCTGGATTTGTATAGATATTGCCTGTATACTTCTCAGAGCCATGGAATACTCAAATGCAAGGCGAATTCAGGAATCTACCTCATAACATTCAGAGCTGTACAGGCAATATCTTTGTTTATTTCTGTAAACGCTAATGTTCCATTGTGTGCAAAACGTGATGTTACTGAAAGTATCATCTCCAACAATGGTAGAACACTCATAAAATTGGTTCCATACTACTCCAAATTATATGGAAAGTAAAATAATATGGTTTATATCAAGTTATCACATAGCATTTTTCAGCAAATTTCAACTCTACACTCTATCGAGCTCAATGCATTACCTTCTATTCTATGCATTTTCTGCTGAGGATAGGACATAACAACTCATTGTGAGCTGGAATTGTATAGATGTTGCCTGTATACTTGTCACAGCCATGGAATACTCAAATGCAAGATGAATTCAGGAACCTAGCTCATAACATTCAGAGTGGTATAGGCAATATCTTTGTTTAGTTCTGTAAACGCTAATGTTCCATTGTGTACCGAAGGTGATGTTACAGAAAGTATTTTCTCGAACATTGGTAGAACACTCATAAAATTGGTTGCATACTACTCTAAATCATATGGAAAGTAAAATAACGAGGTTTACATCAAGTTATCACATAGTACTTTTCAGCAAAATTCAACTCTACTCTCTACTGATCTCAATGCATTACCTTCTGTTCCATGCATTTTCTGTTAATGATGTGGACATAACAACTCAGTGTGAGCTGGAATTGTATAGATATTGCCTGTGTACTTGTCACAGCCATGGAATACTCAAATGCAAGGCGAATTCAGGAATCTACCTCATGACATTCAGAGCGGTACAGGCAATATCTTTGTTTAGTTCTGTAAACGCTAATGTTCCATTGTGTACAAAACGTGATGTTACAGAAAGTACCTTCTCGAACTTTGGTAGAAAACTCATAAAATTGGTTGCATACTACTCTAAGTGATGTGGTAAGTAAAATAATTAGTTTTACAGCAAGTTATCAGATAGTAGTTTCCAGCAAAATTCAACTCTACACTCTATCGAGCTCATGCATTACCTTCTATTCTATGCATTTTCTCTTAAGGATGTGGACATAACAACTCATTGTGAGCTGGAATTGTATAGATATTGCCTGTATACTTGTCAGAGCCATGGAATACTAAAATGCAAGATGAATTCAGGAACCTACCTCATAACATTCAGACTGGTACGGGCAAAATCTTTGTTTAGCTCTTTAAACGCTAATATTCCTTTGTGTACAAAAGGTGATGTTACAGAAAGTATGTTCTCGAAGATTGGTAGAACACTCATGAAATTGGTTGCCTACTACTCTAAATTATATGGAAAGTAAAATAATAAGGTTTACATCAAGTTAGCGCATAGCAGTTTTCAGCAAAATTCAGCTCTACACTCTATCGACCTCAATGCATTACCTTCTATTCTATGTTTTTTCTGTTAAGGATAGGACATAACAACTCATTGTGAGCTGGAATTGTATAGATATTGCCTGTATACTCGTCAGAGCCATGGAATACTCATATGCAAGACGAATTAAGAGACCTACCTCATAACATTCAGAGCGGTACAGGCAATATCTTTGTTTAGCTCTGTAAACTTTAATGTTCCATTGTGTACAAAACGTGATGTTACTGAAAGTATCTTCCCGACCATTGGTAGAACACTCATAAAATTGGTTCCATACTACTCTAAATCATTTGGAAAGTAAAATAATGAGGTTTACATCAAGTTATCACATAGCAGTTTTCAGCAAAATTCAATACACTCTATCGAGCTCAATGCATTACCTTCTATGCATTTTCTCTTAAGGATGTGGACATAACAACTCATTGTGAGCTGGATTTGTATAGATATTGCCTGTATACTTCTCAGAGCCATGGAATACTCAAATGCAAGGCGAATTCAGGAATCTACCTCATAACATTCAGAGCTGTACAGGCAATATCTTTGTTTATTTCTGTAAACGCTAATGTTCCATTGTGTGCAAAACGTGATGTTACTGAAAGTATCATCTCCAACAATGGTAGAACACTCATAACATTGGTTCCATACTACTCTAAATCATGTGGAAAGTAAATTAATAAGGCTTACATCAAGTTATCACATAGCAGTTTTCAGCAAAATTCAACTCTACACTCTATCGAGCTCAATGCATTACCTTCTATTCCATGCATTTTCTGTTAGGGATAGGACATAACAACTCATTGTGAGCCGGAATTGTATAGATATTGCCTGTATACTTGTCAGAGTCATGGAATACTCAAATGCAAGATGTATTCAGGAACCTACCTCATAACATTCAGAGTGGTAGAAGCAATATCTTTGTTTAGTTCTGTAAACGCTAATGTTCCATTGTGTACCGAAGGTGATGTTACAGAAAGTATTTTCTCGAACATTGGTAGAACACTCATAAAATTGGTTGCATACTACTCTAAATCATATGGAAAGTAAAATAACGAGGTTTACATCAAGTTATCACATAGTACTTTTCAGCAAAATTCAACTCTACTCTCTACTGATCTCAATGCATTACCTTCTGTTCCATGCATTTTCTGTTAATGATGTGGACATAACAACTCAGTGTGAGCTGGAATTGTATAGATATTGCCTGTGTACTTGTCACAGCCATGGAATACTCAAATGCAAGGCGAATTCAGGAATCTACCTCATGACATTCAGAGCGGTACAGGCAATATCTTTGTTTAGTTCTGTAAACGCTAATGTTCCATTGTGTACAAAACGTGATGTTACAGAAAGTACCTTCTCGAACTTTGGTAGAAAACTCATAAAATTGGTTGCATACTACTCTAAGTGATGTGGTAAGTAAAATAATTAGTTTTACAGCAAGTTATCAGATAGTAGTTTCCAGCAAAATTCAACTCTACACTCTATCGAGCTCATGCATTACCTTCTATTCTATGCATTTTCTCTTAAGGATGTGGACATAACAACTCATTGTGAGCTGGAATTGTATAGATATTGCCTGTATACTTGTCAGAGCCATGGAATACTAAAATGCAAGATGAATTCAGGAACCTACCTCATAACATTCAGACTGGTACGGGCAAAATCTTTGTTTAGCTCTTTAAACGCTAATATTCCTTTGTGTACAAAAGGTGATGTTACAGAAAGTATGTTCTCGAAGATTGGTAGAACACTCATGAAATTGGTTGCCTACTACTCTAAATTATATGGAAAGTAAAATAATAAGGTTTACATCAAGTTAGCGCATAGCAGTTTTCAGCAAAATTCAGCTCTACACTCTATCGACCTCAATGCATTACCTTCTATTCTATGTTTTTTCTGTTAAGGATAGGACATAACAACTCATTGTGAGCTGGAATTGTATAGATATTGCCTGTATACTCGTCAGAGCCATGGAATACTCATATGCAAGACGAATTAAGAGACCTACCTCATAACATTCAGAGCGGTACAGGCAATATCTTTGTTTAGCTCTGTAAACTTTAATGTTCCATTGTGTACAAAACGTGATGTTACTGAAAGTATCTTCCCGACCATCGGTAGAACACTCATAAAATTGGTTCCATACTACTCTAAATCATACGGAAAGTAAAATAATAAGGTTTACATCAAGTTCTCACATAGCAGTTTTCAGCAAAATTCAACTCTACACTCTATCGATCTCAATGCATTACCTTCTATTCTATGCATTTTCTCTTAAAGATGTGGACATAACAACTCATTGTGAGCTGGAATTGTATAGATATTGCCTGTATACCTGTCACAGCCATGGAAAACTCAAATGCAAGACGAATTCAGGAACCTACCTTATAACATTCAGAGTGGTACAGGCAATATCTTTGTTTAGTTCTGTAAACGCTAATGTTAATTTGTGTACAAAAGGTGATGTTACAGAAAGTATCTTCTCGAACTTTGGTAGAAAACTCATAAAATTGGTTGCATACTACTCTAAGTGATGTGGTAAGTAAAATAATTAGTTTTACAGCAAGTTTATCAGATAGTAGTTTCCAGCAAAATTCAACTCTACACTCTATTGAGCTGAATGCATTACTTTCTATTCGATGCATTTTGAGTCATGGATGTGTATATAACTACTCGGGGTGAGGTGGAGCGGTAGAAATATTGCAGGTATCCTACTCAGAGCCATGGAATACTCAAATGCAAGGTGAATTCAGGAAGCTACCTCATAACATTTAGAGAGGAACAGTAAATATCTTTGTTTAGTTCTGTAAACGGTAATGTTCCATTGTGTAAAAAAGTTGAAGTTACTAAAAGTAACTTCTCCAACATTGGTAGCACACTCATAAAATTGGTTGCATACTACTCTAAATCATATGGTACGCAAAATAATAAGTTTTACATCAAGTTATCACATAGTAGTTTCCCGCAAAATTCATCTCTACACTCTATTGAGCTGAATGCATTACATTCTATTCTATGCATTTTGAGTTATGGATGTGTACATAACTACTCAGGGTGAGGTGGAACGGTATAAATATTGCAGGTGTTCTACTCAGAGCCATAGAATACTCAAATGCAAGGTGAATTCAGGAAGCTACCTCATAACATTTAGAGTGGAACAGTAAATATCTTTGTTTAGTTCTGTAAACGGTAATGTTCCATTGTGTAAAAAAGTTGAAGTTACTAAAAGTAACTTCTCCAACATTGGTAGCGCACTCATAAAATTGGTTGCATACTACTATAAATCATATAAGCAAAATAATAAGGTTTACATCAAGTTATCACATAGTAGTTTCTCGCAAAATTCATCTCTACACTCTATTGAGCTGAATGCATTACATTCTATTCTATGCATTTTGAGTTATGGATGTGTACACAACTACTCAGGGTGAGGTGGAACGGTATAAATATTGCATGTATCCTACTCAGAGCCATGGAAAACTCAAATGCAAGGTGAATTCAGCAAGCTACCTCATAACATTTAGAGTGGAACAGTAAATATCTTTGTTTAGTTCTGTAAACGCTAATATTCCATTGTGTACAAAAGATGATGTTACAGAAAATATCTTCTCGAAGATTGGTAGAACACTCATGAAATTGGTTGCATACTACACTAAGTGATGTGGTAAGTAAAATAATTAGGTTTACATCAAGATAACACATAGTAGTTTCCCGCAAAATTCAACTCTACACTCTACTGAGCTGAAAGCATTACCCTATATTCCATGCATTTTCTGTAAAGGACGAGGACATAACAACTCAGGGTGAGCTGGAATTGTATAGATATTGCCTGTATACTTGTCAGAGCAATGGAATACACAAGTGCAAGATGAATTCAGGAACCTACTTCATAACATTCAGAGTGCTACAGGCAATATCTTTGTTTGTTCTGTAAACGCTAATGGTCCATTGTGTACAAAAGGTGATGTTACAGAAAGTATCTTCTCGAACTTTGGTAGAACACTCATAAAATTGGTTGCATACTACTCTAAATCATTTGGAAAGTAAAATAATGAGGTTTACATCAAGTTATCACATAGCAGTTTTCAGCAAAATTCAATACACTATCGAGCTCAATGCATTACCTTCTATGCATTTTCTCTTAAGGATGTGGACATAACAACTCATTGTGAGCTGGATTTGTATAGATATTGCCTGTATACTTGTCAGAGCCATGGAATACTAAAATGCAAGGCGAATTCAGGAATCTACCTCATAACATTCAGACTGGTACGGGCAAAATCTTTGTTTAGCTCTTTAAACGCTAATATTCCTTTGTGTACAAAAGGTGATGTTACAGAAAGTATGTTCTCGAAGATTGGTAGAACACTCATGAAATTGGTTGCCTACTACTCTAAATTATATGGAAAGTAAAATAATAAGGTTTACATCAAGTTAGCGCATAGCAGTTTTCAGCAAAATTCAGCTCTACACTCTATCGACCTCAATGCATTACCTTCTATTCTATGTTTTTTCTGTTAAGGATAGGACATAACAACTCATTGTGAGCTGGAATTGTATAGATATTGCCTGTATACTCGTCAGAGCCATGGAATACTCATATGCAAGACGAATTAAGAGACCTACCTCATAACATTCAGAGCGGTACAGGCAATATCTTTGTTTAGCTCTGTAAACTTTAATGTTCCATTGTGTACAAAACGTGATGTTACTGAAAGTATCTTCCCGACCATTGGTAGAACACTCATAAAATTGGTTCCATACTACTCTAAATCATACGGAAAGTAAAATAATAAGGTTTACATCAAGTTCTCACATAGCAGTTTTCAGCAAAATTCAACTCTACACTCTATCGATCTCAATGCATTACCTTCTATTCTATGCATTTTCTCTTAAAGATGTGGACATAACAACTCATTGTGAGCTGGAATTGTATAGATATTGCCTGTATACCTGTCACAGCCATGGAATACTCAAATGCAAGACGAATTCAGGAACCTACCTTATAACATTCAGAGTGGTACAGGCAATATCTTTGTTTAGTTCTGTAAACGCTAATGTTAATTTGTGTACAAAAGGTGATGTTACAGAAAGTATCTTCTCGAACTTTGGTAGAAAACTCATAAAATTGGTTGCATACTACTCTAAGTGATGTGGTAAGTAAAATAATTAGTTTTACAGCAAGTTATCAGATAGTAGTTTCCAGCAAAATTCAACTCTACACTCTATTGAGCTGAATGCATTAGTTTCTATTCGATGCATTTTGAGTCATGGATGTGTACATAACTACTCGGGGTGAGGTGGAGCGGTAGAAATATTGCAGGTATCCTACTCAGAGCCATGGAATACTCAAATGCAAGGTGAATTCAGGAAGCTACCTCATAACATTTAGAGAGGAACAGTAAATATCTTTGTTTAGTTCTGTAAACGGTAATGTTCCATTGTGTAAAAAAGTTGAAGTTACTAAAAGTAACTTCTCCAACATTGGTAGCACACTCATAAAATTGGTTGCATACTACTCTAAATCATATGGTACGCAAAATAATAAGTTTTACATCAAGTTATCACATAGTAGTTTCCCGCAAAATTCATCTCTACACTCTATTGAGCTGAATGCATTACATTCTATTCTATGCATTTTGAGTTATGGATGTGTACATAACTACTCAGGGTGAGGTGGAACGGTATAAATATTGCAGGTGTTCTACTCAGAGCCATAGAATACTCAAATGCACGGTGAATTCAGGAAGCTACCTCATAACATTTAGAGTGGAACAGTAAATATCTTTGTTTAGTTCTGTAAACGGTAATGTTCCATTGTGTAAAAAAGTTGAAGTTACTAAAAGTAACTTCTCCAACATTGGTAGCGCACTCATAAAATTGGTTGCATACTACTATAAATCATATAAGCAAAATAATAAGGTTTACATCAAGTTATCACATAGTAGTTTCTCGCAAAATTCATCTCTACACTCTATTGAGCTGAATGCATTACATTCTATTCTATGCATTTTGAGTTATGGATGTGTACACAACTACTCAGGGTGAGGTGGAACGGTATAAATATTGCATGTATCCTACTCAGAGCCATGGAAAACTCAAATGCAAGGTGAATTCAGCAAGCTACCTCATAACATTTAGAGTGGAACAGTAAATATCTTTGTTTAGTTCTGTAAACGCTAATATTCCATTGTGTACAAAAGATGATGTTACAGAAAGTATCTTCTCGAAGATTGGTAGAACACTCATGAAATTGGTTGCATACTACACTAAGTGATGTGGTAAGTAAAATAATTAGGTTTACATCAAGATAACACATAGTAGTTTCCCGCAAAATTCAACTCTACACTCTACTGAGCTGAAAGCATTACCCTATATTCCATGCATTTTCTGTTAAGGACGAGGACATAACAACTCAGGGTGAGCTGGAATTGTATAGATATTGCCTGTATACTTGTCAGAGCAATGGAATACACAAGTGCAAGATGAATTCAGGAACCTACTTCATAACATTCAGAGTGCTATAGGCAATATCTTTGTTTGTTCTGTAAACGCTAATGGTCCATTGTGTACAAAAGGTGATGTTACAGAAAGTATCTTCTCGAACTTTGGTAGAACACTCATAAAATTGGTTGCATACTACTCTAAATCATTTGGAAAGTAAAATAATGAGGTTTACATCAAGTTATCACATAGCAGTTTTCAGCAAAATTCAATACACTCTATCGAGCTCAATGCATTACCTTCTATGCATTTTCTCTTAAGGATGTGGACATAACAACTCATTGTGAGCTGGATTTGTATAGATATTGCCTGTATACTTCTCAGAGCCATGGAATACTCAAATGCAAGGCGAATTCAGGAATCTACCTCATAACATTCAGAGCTGTACAGGCAATATCTTTGTTTATTTCTGTAAACGCTAATGTTCCATTGTGTGCAAAACGTGATGTTACTGAAAGTATCACCTCCAACAATGGTAGAACACTCATAAAATTGGTTCCATACTACTCCAAATTATATGGAAAGTAAAATAATATGGTTTATATCAAGTTATCACATAGCATTTTTCAGCAAATTTCAACTCTACACTCTATCGAGCTCAATGCATTACCTTCTATTCTATGCATTTTCTGCTGAGGATAGGACATAACAACTCATTGTGAGCTGGAATTGTATAGATGTTGCCTGTATACTTGTCACAGCCATGGAATACTCAAATGCAAGATGAATTCAGGAACCTAGCTCATAACATTCAGAGTAGTATAGGCAATATCTTTGTTTAGTTCTGTAAACGCTAATGTTCATTTGTGTACAAAAGGAGATGTTACAGAAAGTTCCTACTCGAAGATTGGTAGTACCCTCATAAAATTGGTTGCATACTACTCTAAATCATATGGAAAGTAAATTAATAAGGCTTACATCAAGTTATCACATAGCAGTTTTCAGCAAAATTCAACTCTACACTCTATCGAGCTCAATGCATTACCTTCTATTCCATGCATTTTCTGTTAGGGATAGGACATAACAACTCATTGTGAGCCGGAATTGTATAGATATTGCCTGTATACTTGTCAGAGTCATGGAATACTCAAATGCAAGATGTATTCAGGAACCTACCTCATAACATTCAGAGTGGTAGAAGCAATATCTTTGTTTAGTTCTGTAAACGCTAATGTTCCATTGTGTACCGAAGGTGATGTTACAGAAAGTATTTTCTCGAACATTGGTAGAACACTCATAAAATTGGTTGCATACTACTCTAAATCATATGGAAAGTAAAATAACGAGGTTTACATCAAGTTATCACATAGTACTTTTCAGCAAAATTCAACTCTACTCTCTACTGATCTCAATGCATTACCTTCTGTTCCATGCATTTTCTGTTAATGATGTGGACATAACAACTCAGTGTGAGCTGGAATTGTATAGATATTGCCTGTGTACTTGTCACAGCCATGGAATACTCAAATGCAAGGCGAATTCAGGAACCTACCTCATAACATTCAGACTGGTACGGGCAAAATCTTTGTTTAGCTCTTTAAACGCTAATATTCCATTGTGTACAAAAGATGATGTTACAGAAAGTATGTTCTCGAAGATTGGTAGAACACTCATGAAATTGGTTGCATACTACACTAAGTGATGTGGTAAGTAAAATAATTAGGTTTACATCAAGATAACACATAGTAGTTTCCCGCAAAATTCAACTCTACACTCTACTGAGCTGAAAGCATTACCCTATATTCCATGCATTTTCCGTTAAGGACGAGGACATAACAACTCAGGGTGAGCTGGAATTGTATAGATATTGCCTGTATACTTGTCAGAGCAATGGAATACACAAGTGCAAGATGAATTCAGGAATCTACTTCATAACATTCAGAGTGCTATAGGCAATATCTTTGTTTGTTCTGTAAACGCTAATGGTCCATTGTGTACAAAAGGTGATGTTACAGAAAGTATCTTCTCGAACTTTGGTAGAACACTCATAAAATTGGTTGCATACTACTCTAAGTGATGTGGTAAGTAAAATAATTAGTTTTACAGCAAGTTATCAGATAGTAGTTTCCAGCAAAATTCAACTCTACACTCTATCGAGCTCATGCATTACCTTCTATTCTATGCATTTTCTCTTAAGGATGTGGACATAACAACTCATTGTGAGCTGGAATTGTATAGATATTGCCTGTATACTTGTCAGAGCCATGGAATACTAAAATGCAAGATGAATTCAGGAACCTACCTCATAACATTCAGACTGGTACGGGCAAAATCTTTGTTTAGCTCTTTAAACGCTAATATTCCTTTGTGTACAAAAGGTGATGTTACAGAAAGTATGTTCTCGAAGATTGGTAGAACACTCATGAAATTGGTTGCCTACTACTCTAAATTATATGGAAAGTAAAATAATAAGGTTTACATCAAGTTAGCGCATAGCAGTTTTCAGCAAAATTCAGCTCTACACTCTATCGACCTCAATGCATTACCTTCTATTCTATGTTTTTTCTGTTAAGGATAGGACATAACAACTCATTGTGAGCTGGAATTGTATAGATATTGCCTGTATACTCGTCAGAGCCATGGAATACTCATATGCAAGACGAATTAAGAGACCTACCTCATAACATTCAGAGCGGTACAGGCAATATCTTTGTTTAGCTCTGTAAACTTTAATGTTCCATTGTGTACAAAACGTGATGTTACTGAAAGTATCTTCCCGACCATTGGTAGAACACTCATAAAATTGGTTCCATACTACTCTAAATCATACGGAAAGTAAAATAATAAGGTTTACATCAAGTTCTCACATAGCAGTTTTCAGCAAAATTCAACTCTACACTCTATCGATCTCAATGCATTACCTTCTATTCTATGCATTTTCTCTTAAAGATGTGGACATAACAACTCATTGTGAGCTGGAATTGTATAGATATTGCCTGTATACCTGTCACAGCCATGGAATACTCAAATGCAAGACGAATTCAGGAACCTACCTTATAACATTCAGAGTGGTACAGGCAATATCTTTGTTTAGTTCTGTAAACGCTAATGTTAATTTGTGTACAAAAGGTGATGTTACAGAAAGTATCTTCTCGAACTTTGGTAGAAAACTCATAAAATTGGTTGCATACTACTCTAAGTGATGTGGTAAGTAAAATAATTAGTTTTACAGCAAGTTATCAGATAGTAGTTTCCAGCAAAATTCAACTCTACACTCTATTGAGCTGAATGCATTACTTTCTATTCGATGCATTTTGAGTCATGGATGTGTACATAACTACTCGGGGTGAGGTGGAGCGGTAGAAATATTGCAGGTATCCTACTCAGAGCCATGGAATACTCAAATGCAAGGTGAATTCAGGAAGCTACCTCATAACATTTAGAGAGGAACAGTAAATATCTTTGTTTAGTTCTGTAAACGGTAATGTTCCATTGTGTAAAAAAGTTGAAGTTACTAAAAGTAACTTCTCCAACATTGGTAGCACACTCATAAAATTGGTTGCATACTACTCTAAATCATATGGTACGCAAAATAATAAGTTTTACATCAAGTTATCACATAGTAGTTTCCCGCAAAATTCATCTCTACACTCTATTGAGCTGAATGCATTACATTCTATTCTATGCATTTTGAGTTATGGATGTGTACATAACTACTCAGGGTGAGGTGGAACGGTATAAATATTGCAGGTGTTCTACTCAGAGCCATAGAATACTCAAATGCAAGGTGAATTCAGGAAGCTACCTCATAACATTTAGAGTGGAACAGTAAATATCTTTGTTTAGTTCTGTAAACGGTAATGTTCCATTGTGTAAAAAAGTTGAAGTTACTAAAAGTAACTTCTCCAACATTGGTAGCGCACTCATAAAATTGGTTGCATACTACTATAAATCATATAAGCAAAATAATAAGGTTTACATCAAGTTATCACATAGTAGTTTCTCGCAAAATTCATCTCTACACTCTATTGAGCTGAATGCATTACATTCTATTCTATGCATTTTGAGTTATGGATGTGTACACAACTACTCAGGGTGAGGTGGAACGGTATAAATATTGCATGTATCCTACTCAGAGCCATGGAAAACTCAAATGCAAGGTGAATTCAGCAAGCTACCTCATAACATTTAGAGTGGAACAGTAAATATCTTTGTTTAGTTCTGTAAACGCTAATATTCCATTGTGTACAAAAGATGATGTTACAGAAAGTATCTTCTCGAAGATTGGTAGAACACTCATGAAATTGGTTGCATACTACACTAAGTGATGTGGTAAGTAAAATAATTAGGTTTACATCAAGATAACACATAGTAGTTTCCCGCAAAATTCAACTCTACACTCTACTGAGCTGAAAGCATTACCCTATATTCCATGCATTTTCTGTTAAGGACGAGGACATAACAACTCAGGGTGAGCTGGAATTGTATAGATATTGCCTGTATACTTGTCAGAGCAATGGAATACACAAGTGCAAGATGAATTCAGGAACCTACTTCATAACATTCAGAGTGCTATAGGCAATATCTTTGTTTGTTCTGTAAACGCTAATGGTCCATTGTGTACAAAAGGTGATGTTACAGAAAGTATCTTCTCGAACTTTGGTAGAACACTCATAAAATTGGTTGCATACTACTCTAAATCATTTGGAAAGTAAAATAATGAGGTTTACATCAAGTTATCACATAGCAGTTTTCAGCAAAATTCAATACACTCTATCGAGCTCAATGCATTACCTTCTATGCATTTTCTCTTAAGGATGTGGACATAACAACTCATTGTGAGCTGGATTTGTATAGATATTGCCTGTATACTTCTCAGAGCCATGGAATACTCAAATGCAAGGCGAATTCAGGAATCTACCTCATAACATTCAGAGCTGTACAGGCAATATCTTTGTTTATTTCTGTAAACGCTAATGTTCCATTGTGTGCAAAACGTGATGTTACTGAAAGTATCACCTCCAACAATGGTAGAACACTCATAAAATTGGTTCCATACTACTCCAAATTATATGGAAAGTAAAATAATATGGTTTATATCAAGTTATCACATAGCATTTTTCAGCAAATTTCAACTCTACACTCTATCGAGCTCAATGCATTACCTTCTATTCTATGCATTTTCTGCTGAGGATAGGACATAACAACTCATTGTGAGCTGGAATTGTATAGATGTTGCCTGTATACTTGTCACAGCCATGGAATACTCAAATGCAAGATGAATTCAGGAACCTAGCTCATAACATTCAGAGTAGTATAGGCAATATCTTTGTTTAGTTCTGTAAACGCTAATGTTCATTTGTGTACAAAAGGAGATGTTACAGAAAGTTCCTACTCGAAGATTGGTAGTACCCTCATAAAATTGGTTGCATACTACTCTAAATCATATGGAAAGTAAATTAATAAGGCTTACATCAAGTTATCACATAGCAGTTTTCAGCAAAATTCAACTCTACACTCTATCGAGCTCAATGCATTACCTTCTATTCCATGCATTTTCTGTTAGGGATAGGACATAACAACTCATTGTGAGCCGGAATTGTATAGATATTGCCTGTATACTTGTCAGAGTCATGGAATACTCAAATGCAAGATGTATTCAGGAACCTACCTCATAACATTCAGAGTGGTAGAAGCAATATCTTTGTTTAGTTCTGTAAACGCTAATGTTCCATTGTGTACCGAAGGTGATGTTACAGAAAGTATTTTCTCGAACATTGGTAGAACACTCATAAAATTGGTTGCATACTACTCTAAATCATATGGAAAGTAAAATAACGAGGTTTACATCAAGTTATCACATAGTACTTTTCAGCAAAATTCAACTCTACTCTCTACTGATCTCAATGCATTACCTTCTGTTCCATGCATTTTCTGTTAATGATGTGGACATAACAACTCAGTGTGAGCTGGAATTGTATAGATATTGCCTGTGTACTTGTCACAGCCATGGAATACTCAAATGCAAGGCGAATTCAGGAACCTACCTCATAACATTCAGACTGGTACGGGCAAAATCTTTGTTTAGCTCTTTAAACGCTAATATTCCATTGTGTACAAAAGATGATGTTACAGAAAGTATGTTCTCGAAGATTGGTAGAACACTCATGAAATTGGTTGCATACTACACTAAGTGATGTGGTAAGTAAAATAATTAGGTTTACATCAAGATAACACATAGTAGTTTCCCGCAAAATTCAACTCTACACTCTACTGAGCTGAAAGCATTACCCTATATTCCATGCATTTTCCGTTAAGGACGAGGACATAACAACTCAGGGTGAGCTGGAATTGTATAGATATTGCCTGTATACTTGTCAGAGCAATGGAATACACAAGTGCAAGATGAATTCAGGAATCTACTTCATAACATTCAGAGTGCTATAGGCAATATCTTTGTTTGTTCTGTAAACGCTAATGGTCCATTGTGTACAAAAGGTGATGTTACAGAAAGTATCTTCTCGAACTTTGGTAGAACACTCATAAAATTGGTTGCATACTACTCTAAGTGATGTGGTAAGTAAAATAATTAGTTTTACAGCAAGTTATCAGATAGTAGTTTCCAGCAAAATTCAACTCTACACTCTATCGAGCTCATGCATTACCTTCTATTCTATGCATTTTCTCTTAAGGATGTGGACATAACAACTCATTGTGAGCTGGAATTGTATAGATATTGCCTGTATACTTGTCAGAGCCATGGAATACTAAAATGCAAGATGAATTCAGGAACCTACCTCATAACATTCAGACTGGTACGGGCAAAATCTTTGTTTAGCTCTTTAAACGCTAATATTCCTTTGTGTACAAAAGGTGATGTTACAGAAAGTATGTTCTCGAAGATTGGTAGAACACTCATGAAATTGGTTGCCTACTACTCTAAATTATATGGAAAGTAAAATAATAAGGTTTACATCAAGTTAGCGCATAGCAGTTTTCAGCAAAATTCAGCTCTACACTCTATCGACCTCAATGCATTACCTTCTATTCTATGTTTTTTCTGTTAAGGATAGGACATAACAACTCATTGTGAGCTGGAATTGTATAGATATTGCCTGTATACTCGTCAGAGCCATGGAATACTCATATGCAAGACGAATTAAGAGACCTACCTCATAACATTCAGAGCGGTACAGGCAATATCTTTGTTTAGCTCTGTAAACTTTAATGTTCCATTGTGTACAAAACGTGATGTTACTGAAAGTATCTTCCCGACCATTGGTAGAACACTCATAAAATTGGTTCCATACTACTCTAAATCATACGGAAAGTAAAATAATAAGGTTTACATCAAGTTCTCACATAGCAGTTTTCAGCAAAATTCAACTCTACACTCTATCGATCTCAATGCATTACCTTCTATTCTATGCATTTTCTCTTAAAGATGTGGACATAACAACTCATTGTGAGCTGGAATTGTATAGATATTGCCTGTATACCTGTCACAGCCATGGAATACTCAAATGCAAGACGAATTCAGGAACCTACCTTATAACATTCAGAGTGGTACAGGCAATATCTTTGTTTAGTTCTGTAAACGCTAATGTTAATTTGTGTACAAAAGGTGATGTTACAGAAAGTATCTTCTCGAACTTTGGTAGAAAACTCATAAAATTGGTTGCATACTACTCTAAGTGATGTGGTAAGTAAAATAATTAGTTTTACAGCAAGTTATCAGATAGTAGTTTCCAGCAAAATTCAACTCTACACTCTATTGAGCTGAATGCATTACTTTCTATTCGATGCATTTTGAGTCATGGATGTGTACATAACTACTCGGGGTGAGGTGGAGCGGTAGAAATATTGCAGGTATCCTACTCAGAGCCATGGAATACTCAAATGCAAGGTGAATTCAGGAAGCTACCTCATAACATTTAGAGAGGAACAGTAAATATCTTTGTTTAGTTCTGTAAACGGTAATGTTCCATTGTGTAAAAAAGTTGAAGTTACTAAAAGTAACTTCTCCAACATTGGTAGCACACTCATAAAATTGGTTGCATACTACTCTAAATCATATGGTACGCAAAATAATAAGTTTTACATCAAGTTATCACATAGTAGTTTCCCGCAAAATTCATCTCTACACTCTATTGAGCTGAATGCATTACATTCTATTCTATGCATTTTGAGTTATGGATGTGTACATAACTACTCAGGGTGAGGTGGAACGGTATAAATATTGCAGGTGTTCTACTCAGAGCCATAGAATACTCAAATGCAAGGTGAATTCAGGAAGCTACCTCATAACATTTAGAGTGGAACAGTAAATATCTTTGTTTAGTTCTGTAAACGGTAATGTTCCATTGTGTAAAAAAGTTGAAGTTACTAAAAGTAACTTCTCCAACATTGGTAGCGCACTCATAAAATTGGTTGCATACTACTATAAATCATATAAGCAAAATAATAAGGTTTACATCAAGTTATCACATAGTAGTTTCTCGCAAAATTCATCTCTACACTCTATTGAGCTGAATGCATTACATTCTATTCTATGCATTTTGAGTTATGGATGTGTACACAACTACTCAGGGTGAGGTGGAACGGTATAAATATTGCATGTATCCTACTCAGAGCCATGGAAAACTCAAATGCAAGGTGAATTCAGCAAGCTACCTCATAACATTTAGAGTGGAACAGTAAATATCTTTGTTTAGTTCTGTAAACGCTAATATTCCATTGTGTACAAAAGATGATGTTACAGAAAGTATCTTCTCGAAGATTGGTAGAACACTCATGAAATTGGTTGCATACTACACTAAGTGATGTGGTAAGTAAAATAATTAGGTTTACATCAAGTTATCACATAGTAGTTTCCCGCAAAATTCAACTCTACACTCTACTGAGCTGAAAGCATTACCCTATATTCCATGCATTTTCTGTTAAGGACGAGGACATAACAACTCAGGGTGAGCTGGAATTGTATAGATATTGCCTGTATACTTGTCAGAGCAATGGAATACACAAGTGCAAGATGAATTCAGGAACCTACTTCATAACATTCAGAGTGCTATAGGCAATATCTTTGTTTGTTCTGTAAACGCTAATGGTCCATTGTGTACAAAAGGTGATGTTACAGAAAGTATCTTCTCGAACTTTGGTAGAACACTCATAAAATTGGTTGCATACTACTCTAAATCATTTGGAAAGTAAAATAATGAGGTTTACATCAAGTTATCACATAGCAGTTTTCAGCAAAATTCAATACACTCTATCGAGCTCAATGCATTACCTTCTATGCATTTTCTCTTAAGGATGTGGACATAACAACTCATTGTGAGCTGGATTTGTATAGATATTGCCTGTATACTTCTCAGAGCCATGGAATACTCAAATGCAAGGCGAATTCAGGAATCTACCTCATAACATTCAGAGCTGTACAGGCAATATCTTTGTTTATTTCTGTAAACGCTAATGTTCCATTGTGTGCAAAACGTGATGTTACTGAAAGTATCATCTCCAACAATGGTAGAACACTCATAAAATTGGTTCCATACTACTCCAAATTATATGGAAAGTAAAATAATATGGTTTATATCAAGTTATCACATAGCATTTTTCAGCAAATTTCAACTCTACACTCTATCGAGCTCAATGCATTACCTTCTATTCTATGCATTTTCTGCTGAGGATAGGACATAACAACTCATTGTGAGCTGGAATTGTATAGATGTTGCCTGTATACTTGTCACAGCCATGGAATACTCAAATGCAAGATGAATTCAGGAACCTAGCTCATAACATTCAGAGTGGTATAGGCAATATCTTTGTTTAGTTCTGTAAACGCTAATGTTCATTTGTGTACAAAAGGAGATGTTACAGAAAGTTCCTACTCGAAGATTGGTAGTACCCTCATAAAATTGGTTGCATACTACTCTAAATCATATGGAAAGTAAATTAATAAGGCTTACATCAAGTTATCACATAGCAGTTTTCAGCAAAATTCAACTCTACACTCTATCGAGCTCAATGCATTACCTTCTATTCCATGCATTTTCTGTTAGGGATAGGACATAACAACTCATTGTGAGCCGGAATTGTATAGATATTGCCTGTATACTTGTCAGAGTCATGGAATACTCAAATGCAAGATGTATTCAGGAACCTACCTCATAACATTCAGAGTGGTAGAAGCAATATCTTTGTTTAGTTCTGTAAACGCTAATGTTCCATTGTGTACCGAAGGTGATGTTACAGAAAGTATTTTCTCGAACATTGGTAGAACACTCATAAAATTGGTTGCATACTACTCTAAATCATATGGAAAGTAAAATAACGAGGTTTACATCAAGTTATCACATAGTACTTTTCAGCAAAATTCAACTCTACTCTCTACTGATCTCAATGCATTACCTTCTGTTCCATGCATTTTCTGTTAATGATGTGGACATAACAACTCAGTGTGAGCTGGAATTGTATAGATATTGCCTGTGTACTTGTCACAGCCATGGAATACTCAAATGCAAGGCGAATTCAGGAATCTACCTCATGACATTCAGAGCGGTACAGGCAATATCTTTGTTTAGTTCTGTAAACGCTAATGTTCCATTGTGTACAAAACGTGATGTTACAGAAAGTACCTTCTCGAACTTTGGTAGAAAACTCATAAAATTGGTTGCATACTACTCTAAGTGATGTGGTAAGTAAAATAATTAGTTTTACAGCAAGTTATCAGATAGTAGTTTCCAGCAAAATTCAACTCTACACTCTATCGAGCTCATGCATTACCTTCTATTCTATGCATTTTCTCTTAAGGATGTGGACATAACAACTCATTGTGAGCTGGAATTGTATAGATATTGCCTGTATACTTGTCAGAGCCATGGAATACTAAAATGCAAGATGAATTCAGGAACCTACCTCATAACATTCAGACTGGTACGGGCAAAATCTTTGTTTAGCTCTTTAAACGCTAATATTCCTTTGTGTACAAAAGGTGATGTTACTGAAAGTATCTTCCCGACCATTGGTAGAACACTCATAAAATTGGTTCCATACTACTCTAAATCATTTGGAAAGTAAAATAATGAGGTTTACATCAAGTTATCACATAGCAGTTTTCAGCAAAATTCAATACACTCTATCGAGCTCAATGCATTACCTTCTATGCATTTTCTCTTAAGGATGTGGACATAACAACTCATTGTGAGCTGGATTTGTATAGATATTGCCTGTATACTTCTCAGAGCCATGGAATACTCAAATGCAAGGCGAATTCAGGAATCTACCTCATAACATTCAGAGCTGTACAGGCAATATCTTTGTTTATTTCTGTAAACGCTAATGTTCCATTGTGTGCAAAACGTGATGTTACTGAAAGTATCATCTCCAACAATGGTAGAACACTCATAAAATTGGTTCCATACTACTCCAAATTATATGGAAAGTAAAATAATATGGTTTATATCAAGTTATCACATAGCATTTTTCAGCAAATTTCAACTCTACACTCTATCGAGCTCAATGCATTACCTTCTATTCTATGCATTTTCTGCTGAGAATAGGACATAACAACTCATTGTGAGCTGGAATTGTATAGATGTTGCCTGTATACTTGTCACAGCCATGGAATACTCAAATGCAAGATGAATTCAGGAACCTAGCTCATAACATTCAGAGTGGTATAGGCAATATCTTTGTTTAGTTCTGTAAACGCTAATGTTCATTTGTGTACAAAAGGAGATGTTACAGAAAGTTCCTACTCGAAGATTGGTAGTACCCTCATAAAATTGGTTGCATACTACTCTAAATCATATGGAAAGTAAATTAATAAGGCTTACATCAAGTTATCACATAGCAGTTTTCAGCAAAATTCAACTCTACACTCTATCGAGCTCAATGCATTACCTTCTATTCCATGCATTTTCTGTTAGGGATAGGACATAACAACTCATTGTGAGCCGGAATTGTATAGATATTGCCTGTATACTTGTCAGAGTCATGGAATACTCAAATGCAAGATGTATTCAGGAACCTACCTCATAACATTCAGAGTGGTAGAAGCAATATCTTTGTTTAGTTCTGTAAACGCTAATGTTCCATTGTGTACCGAAGGTGATGTTACAGAAAGTATTTTCTCGAACATTGGTAGAACACTCATAAAATTGGTTGCATACTACTCTAAATCATATGGAAAGTAAAATAACGAGGTTTACATCAAGTTATCACATAGTACTTTTCAGCAAAATTCAACTCTACTCTCTACTGATCTCAATGCATTACCTTCTGTTCCATGCATTTTCTGTTAATGATGTGGACATAACAACTCAGTGTGAGCTGGAATTGTATAGATATTGCCTGTGTACTTGTCACAGCCATGGAATACTCAAATGCAAGGCGAATTCAGGAATCTACCTCATGACATTCAGAGCGGTACAGGCAATATCTTTGTTTAGTTCTGTAAACGCTAATGTTCCATTGTGTACAAAACGTGATGTTACAGAAAGTACCTTCTCGAACTTTGGTAGAAAACTCATAAAATTGGTTGCATACTACTCTAAGTGATGTGGTAAGTAAAATAATTAGTTTTACAGCAAGTTATCAGATAGTAGTTTCCAGCAAAATTCAACTCTACACTCTATCGAGCTCATGCATTACCTTCTATTCTATGCATTTTCTCTTAAGGATGTGGACATAACAACTCATTGTGAGCTGGAATTGTATAGATATTGCCTGTATACTTGTCAGAGCCATGGAATACTAAAATGCAAGATGAATTCAGGAACCTACCTCATAACATTCAGACTGGTACGGGCAAAATCTTTGTTTAGCTCTTTAAACGCTAATATTCCTTTGTGTACAAAAGGTGATGTTACAGAAAGTATGTTCTCGAAGATTGGTAGAACACTCATGAAATTGGTTGCCTACTACTCTAAATTATATGGAAAGTAAAATAATAAGGTTTACATCAAGTTAGCGCATAGCAGTTTTCAGCAAAATTCAGCTCTACACTCTATCGACCTCAATGCATTACCTTCTATTCTATGTTTTTTCTGTTAAGGATAGGACATAACAACTCATTGTGAGCTGGAATTGTATAGATATTGCCTGTATACTCGTCAGAGCCATGGAATACTCATATGCAAGACGAATTAAGAGACCTACCTCATAACATTCAGAGCGGTACAGGCAATATCTTTGTTTAGCTCTGTAAACTTTAATGTTCCATTGTGTACAAAACGTGATGTTACTGAAAGTATCTTCCCGACCATTGGTAGAACACTCATAAAATTGGTTCCATACTACTCTAAATCATACGGAAAGTAAAATAATAAGGTTTACATCAAGTTCTCACATAGCAGTTTTCAGCAAAATTCAACTCTACACTCTATCGATCTCAATGCATTACCTTCTATTCTATGCATTTTCTCTTAAAGATGTGGACATAACAACTCATTGTGAGCTGGAATTGTATAGATATTGCCTGTATACCTGTCACAGCCATGGAATACTCAAATGCAAGACGAATTCAGGAACCTACCTTATAACATTCAGAGTGGTACAGGCAATATCTTTGTTTAGTTCTGTAAACGCTAATGTTAATTTGTGTACAAAAGGTGATGTTACAGAAAGTATCTTCTCGAACTTTGGTAGAAAACTCATAAAATTGGTTGCATACTACTCTAAGTGATGTGGTAAGTAAAATAATTAGTTTTACAGCAAGTTTATCAGATAGTAGTTTCCAGCAAAATTCAACTCTACACTCTATTGAGCTGAATGCATTACTTTCTATTCGATGCATTTTGAGTCATGGATGTGTATATAACTACTCGGGGTGAGGTGGAGCGGTAGAAATATTGCAGGTATCCTACTCAGAGCCATGGAATACTCAAATGCAAGGTGAATTCAGGAAGCTACCTCATAACATTTAGAGAGGAACAGTAAATATCTTTGTTTAGTTCTGTAAACGGTAATGTTCCATTGTGTAAAAAAGTTGAAGTTACTAAAAGTAAATTCTCCAACATTGGTAGCACACTCATAAAATTGGTTGCATACTACTCTAAATCATATGGTACGCAAAATAATAAGTTTTACATCAAGTTATCACATAGTAGTTTCTCGCAAAATTCATCTCTACACTCTATTGAGCTGAATGCATTACATTCTATTCTATGCATTTTGAGTTATGGATGTGTACACAACTACTCAGGGTGAGGTGGAACGGTATAAATATTGCATGTATCCTACTCAGAGCCATGGAAAACTCAAATGCAAGGTGAATTCAGCAAGCTACCTCATAACATTTAGAGTGGAACAGTAAATATCTTTGTTTAGTTCTGTAAACGCTAATATTCCATTGTGTACAAAAGATGATGTTACAGAAAATATCTTCTCGAAGATTGGTAGAACACTCATGAAATTGGTTGCATACTACACTAAGTGATGTGGTAAGTAAAATAATTAGGTTTACATCAAGATAACACATAGTAGTTTCCCGCAAAATTCAACTCTACACTCTACTGAGCTGAAAGCATTACCCTATATTCCATGCATTTTCTGTAAAGGACGAGGACATAACAACTCAGGGTGAGCTGGAATTGTATAGATATTGCCTGTATACTTGTCAGAGCAATGGAATACACAAGTGCAAGATGAATTCAGGAACCTACTTCATAACATTCAGAGTGCTACAGGCAATATCTTTGTTTGTTCTGTAAACGCTAATGGTCCATTGTGTACAAAAGGTGATGTTACAGAAAGTATCTTCTCGAACTTTGGTAGAACACTCATAAAATTGGTTGCATACTACTCTAAATCATTTGGAAAGTAAAATAATGAGGTTTACATCAAGTTATCACATAGCAGTTTTCAGCAAAATTCAATACACTATCGAGCTCAATGCATTACCTTCTATGCATTTTCTCTTAAGGATGTGGACATAACAACTCATTGTGAGCTGGATTTGTATAGATATTGCCTGTATACTTGTCAGAGCCATGGAATACTAAAATGCAAGGCGAATTCAGGAATCTACCTCATAACATTCAGACTGGTACGGGCAAAATCTTTGTTTAGCTCTTTAAACGCTAATATTCCTTTGTGTACAAAAGGTGATGTTACAGAAAGTATGTTCTCGAAGATTGGTAGAACACTCATGAAATTGGTTGCCTACTACTCTAAATTATATGGAAAGTAAAATAATAAGGTTTACATCAAGTTAGCGCATAGCAGTTTTCAGCAAAATTCAGCTCTACACTCTATCGACCTCAATGCATTACCTTCTATTCTATGTTTTTTCTGTTAAGGATAGGACATAACAACTCATTGTGAGCTGGAATTGTATAGATATTGCCTGTATACTCGTCAGAGCCATGGAATACTCATATGCAAGACGAATTAAGAGACCTACCTCATAACATTCAGAGCGGTACAGGCAATATCTTTGTTTAGCTCTGTAAACTTTAATGTTCCATTCTGTACAAAACGTGATGTTACTGAAAGTATCTTCCCGACCATTGGTAGAACACTCATAAAATTGGTTCCATACTACTCTAAATCATACGGAAAGTAAAATAATAAGGTTTACATCAAGTTCTCACATAGCAGTTTTCAGCAAAATTCAACTCTACACTCTATCGATCTCAATGCATTACCTTCTATTCTATGCATTTTCTCTTAAAGATGTGGACATAACAACTCATTGTGAGCTGGAATTGTATAGATATTGCCTGTATACCTGTCACAGCCATGGAATACTCAAATGCAAGACGAATTCAGGAACCTACCTTATAACATTCAGAGTGGTACAGGCAATATCTTTGTTTAGTTCTGTAAACGCTAATGTTAATTTGTGTACAAAAGGTGATGTTACAGAAAGTATCTTCTCGAACTTTGGTAGAAAACTCATAAAATTGGTTGCATACTACTCTAAGTGATGTGGTAAGTAAAATAATTAGTTTTACAGCAAGTTATCAGATAGTAGTTTCCAGCAAAATTCAACTCTACACTCTATTGAGCTGAATGCATTACTTTCTATTCGATGCATTTTGAGTCATGGATGTGTACATAACTACTCGGGGTGAGGTGGAGCGGTAGAAATATTGCAGGTATCCTACTCAGAGCCATGGAATACTCAAATGCAAGGTGAATTCAGGAAGCTACCTCATAACATTTAGAGAGGAACAGTAAATATCTTTGTTTAGTTCTGTAAACGGTAATGTTCCATTGTGTAAAAAAGTTGAAGTTACTAAAAGTAACTTCTCCAACATTGGTAGCACACTCATAAAATTGGTTGCATACTACTCTAAATCATATGGTACGCAAAATAATAAGTTTTACATCAAGTTATCACATAGTAGTTTCCCGCAAAATTCATCTCTACACTCTATTGAGCTGAATGCATTACATTCTATTCTATGCATTTTGAGTTATGGATGTGTACATAACTACTCAGGGTGAGGTGGAACGGTATAAATATTGCAGGTGTTCTACTCAGAGCCATAGAATACTCAAATGCACGGTGAATTCAGGAAGCTACCTCATAACATTTAGAGTGGAACAGTAAATATCTTTGTTTAGTTCTGTAAACGGTAATGTTCCATTGTGTAAAAAAGTTGAAGTTACTAAAAGTAACTTCTCCAACATTGGTAGCGCACTCATAAAATTGGTTGCATACTACTATAAATCATATAAGCAAAATAATAAGGTTTACATCAAGTTATCACATAGTAGTTTCTCGCAAAATTCATCTCTACACTCTATTGAGCTGAATGCATTACATTCTATTCTATGCATTTTGAGTTATGGATGTGTACACAACTACTCAGGGTGAGGTGGAACGGTATAAATATTGCATGTATCCTACTCAGAGCCATGGAAAACTCAAATGCAAGGTGAATTCAGCAAGCTACCTCATAACATTTAGAGTGGAACAGTAAATATCTTTGTTTAGTTCTGTAAACGCTAATATTCCATTGTGTACAAAAGATGATGTTACAGAAAGTATCTTCTCGAAGATTGGTAGAACACTCATGAAATTGGTTGCATACTACACTAAGTGATGTGGTAAGTAAAATAATTAGGTTTACATCAAGATAACACATAGTAGTTTCCCGCAAAATTCAACTCTACACTCTACTGAGCTGAAAGCATTACCCTATATTCCATGCATTTTCTGTTAAGGACGAGGACATAACAACTCAGGGTGAGCTGGAATTGTATAGATATTGCCTGTATACTTGTCAGAGCAATGGAATACACAAGTGCAAGATGAATTCAGGAACCTACTTCATAACATTCAGAGTGCTATAGGCAATATCTTTGTTTGTTCTGTAAACGCTAATGGTCCATTGTGTACAAAAGGTGATGTTACAGAAAGTATCTTCTCGAACTTTGGTAGAACACTCATAAAATTGGTTGCATACTACTCTAAATCATTTGGAAAGTAAAATAATGAGGTTTACATCAAGTTATCACATAGCAGTTTTCAGCAAAATTCAATACACTCTATCGAGCTCAATGCATTACCTTCTATGCATTTTCTCTTAAGGATGTGGACATAACAACTCATTGTGAGCTGGATTTGTATAGATATTGCCTGTATACTTCTCAGAGCCATGGAATACTCAAATGCAAGGCGAATTCAGGAATCTACCTCATAACATTCAGAGCTGTACAGGCAATATCTTTGTTTATTTCTGTAAACGCTAATGTTCCATTGTGTGCAAAACGTGATGTTACTGAAAGTATCATCTCCAACAATGGTAGAACACTCATAAAATTGGTTCCATACTACTCCAAATTATATGGAAAGTAAAATAATATGGTTTATATCAAGTTATCACATAGCATTTTTCAGCAAATTTCAACTCTACACTCTATCGAGCTCAATGCATTACCTTCTATTCTATGCATTTTCTGCTGAGGATAGGACATAACAACTCATTGTGAGCTGGAATTGTATAGATGTTGCCTGTATACTTGTCACAGCCATGGAATACTCAAATGCAAGATGAATTCAGGAACCTAGCTCATAACATTCAGAGTAGTATAGGCAATATCTTTGTTTAGTTCTGTAAACGCTAATGTTCATTTGTGTACAAAAGGAGATGTTACAGAAAGTTCCTACTCGAAGATTGGTAGTACCCTCATAAAATTGGTTGCATACTACTCTAAATCATATGGAAAGTAAATTAATAAGGCTTACATCAAGTTATCACATAGCAGTTTTCAGCAAAATTCAACTCTACACTCTATCGAGCTCAATGCATTACCTTCTATTCCATGCATTTTCTGTTAGGGATAGGACATAACAACTCATTGTGAGCCGGAATTGTATAGATATTGCCTGTATACTTGTCAGAGTCATGGAATACTCAAATGCAAGATGTATTCAGGAACCTACCTCATAACATTCAGAGTGGTAGAAGCAATATCTTTGTTTAGTTCTGTAAACGCTAATGTTCCATTGTGTACCGAAGGTGATGTTACAGAAAGTATTTTCTCGAACATTGGTAGAACACTCATAAAATTGGTTGCATACTACTCTAAATCATATGGAAAGTAAAATAACGAGGTTTACATCAAGTTATCACATAGTACTTTTCAGCAAAATTCAACTCTACTCTCTACTGATCTCAATGCATTACCTTCTGTTCCATGCATTTTCTGTTAATGATGTGGACATAACAACTCAGTGTGAGCTGGAATTGTATAGATATTGCCTGTGTACTTGTCACAGCCATGGAATACTCAAATGCAAGGCGAATTCAGGAACCTACCTCATAACATTCAGACTGGTACGGGCAAAATCTTTGTTTAGCTCTTTAAACGCTAATATTCCATTGTGTACAAAAGATGATGTTACAGAAAGTATGTTCTCGAAGATTGGTAGAACACTCATGAAATTGGTTGCATACTACACTAAGTGATGTGGTAAGTAAAATAATTAGGTTTACATCAAGATAACACATAGTAGTTTCCCGCAAAATTCAACTCTACACTCTACTGAGCTGAAAGCATTACCCTATATTCCATGCATTTTCCGTTAAGGACGAGGACATAACAACTCAGGGTGAGCTGGAATTGTATAGATATTGCCTGTATACTTGTCAGAGCAATGGAATACACAAGTGCAAGATGAATTCAGGAACCTACTTCATAACATTCAGAGTGCTATAGGCAATATCTTTGTTTGTTCTGTAAACGCTAATGGTCCATTGTGTACAAAAGGTGATGTTACAGAAAGTATCTTCTCGAACTTTGGTAGAACACTCATAAAATTGGTTGCATACTACTCTAAATCATTTGGAAAGTAAAATAATGAGGTTTACATCAAGTTATCACATAGCAGTTTTCAGCAAAATTCAACTCTACACTCTATCGAGCTCAATGCATTACCTTCTATTCCATGCATTTTCTGTTAGGGATAGGACATAACAACTCATTGTGAGCCGGAATTGTATAGATATTGCCTGTATACTTGTCAGAGTCATGGAATACTCAAATGCAAGATGTATTCAGGAACCTACCTCATAACATTCAGAGTGGTAGAAGCAATATCTTTGTTTAGTTCTGTAAACGCTAATGTTCCATTGTGTACCGAAGGTGATGTTACAGAAAGTATTTTCTCGAACATTGGTAGAACACTCATAAAATTGGTTGCATACTACTCTAAGTGATGTGGTAAGTAAAATAATTAGTTTTACAGCAAGTTATCAGATAGTAGTTTCCAGCAAAATTCAACTCTACACTCTATCGAGCTCATGCATTACCTTCTATTCTATGCATTTTCTCTTAAGGATGTGGACATAACAACTCATTGTGAGCTGGAATTGTATAGATATTGCCTGTATACTTGTCAGAGCCATGGAATACTAAAATGCAAGATGAATTCAGGAACCTACCTCATAACATTCAGACTGGTACGGGCAAAATCTTTGTTTAGCTCTTTAAACGCTAATATTCCTTTGTGTACAAAAGGTGATGTTACAGAAAGTATGTTCTCGAAGATTGGTAGAACACTCATGAAATTGGTTGCCTACTACTCTAAATTATATGGAAAGTAAAATAATAAGGTTTACATCAAGTTAGCGCATAGCAGTTTTCAGCAAAATTCAGCTCTACACTCTATCGACCTCAATGCATTACCTTCTATTCTATGTTTTTTCTGTTAAGGATAGGACATAACAACTCATTGTAAGCTGGAATTGTATAGATATTGCCTGTATACTCGTCAGAGCCATGGAATACTCATATGCAAGACGAATTAAGAGACCTACCTCATAACATTCAGAGCGGTACAGGCAATATCTTTGTTTAGCTCTGTAAACTTTAATGTTCCATTGTGTACAAAACGTGATGTTACTGAAAGTATCTTCCCGACCATTGGTAGAACACTCATAAAATTGGTTCCATACTACTCTAAATCATACGGAAAGTAAAATAATAAGGTTTACATCAAGTTCTCACATAGCAGTTTTCAGCAAAATTCAACTCTACACTCTATTGAGCTGAATGCATTACTTTCTATTCGATGCATTTTGAGTCATGGATGTGTACATAACTACTCGGGGTGAGGTGGAGCGGTAGAAATATTGCAGGTATCCTACTCAGAGCCATGGAATACTCAAATGCAAGGTGAATTCAGGAAGCTACCTCATAACATTTAGAGAGGAACAGTAAATATCTTTGTTTAGTTCTGTAAACGGTAATGTTCCATTGTGTAAAAAAGTTGAAGTTACTAAAAGTAACTTCTCCAACATTGGTAGCACACTCATAAAATTGGTTGCATACTACTCTAAATCATATGGTACGCAAAATAATGTTTTACATCAAGTTATCACATAGTAGTTTCCCGCAAAATTCATCTCTACACTCTATTGAGCTGAATGCATTACATTCTATTCTATGCATTTTGAGTTATGGATGTGTACATAACTACTCAGGGTGAGGTGGAACGGTATAAATATTGCAGGTGTTCTACTCAGAGCCATAGAATACTCAAATGCAAGGTGAATTCAGGAAGCTACCTCATAACATTTAGAGTGGAACAGTAAACATCTTTGTTTAGTTCTGTAAACGGTAATGTTCCATTGTGTAAAAAAGTTGAAGTTACTAAAAGTAACTTCTCGAAGATTGGTAGAACACTCATGAAATTGGTTGCATACTACACTAAGTGATGTGGTAAGTAAAATAATTAGGTTTACATCAAGATAACACATAGTAGTTTCCCGCAAAATTCAACTCTACACTCTACTGAGCTGAAAGCATTACCCTATATTCCATGCATTTTCTGTTAAGGACGAGGACATAACAACTCAGGGTGAGCTGGAATTGTATAGATATTGCCAGTATACTTGTCAGAGCAATGGAATACACAAGTGCAAGATGAATTCAGGAACCTACTTCATAACATTCAGAGTGCTATAGGCAATATCTTTGTTTGTTCTGTAAACGCTAATAGTCCATTGTGTACAAAAGGAGATGTTACAGAAAGTTCCTACTCGAAGATTGGTAGTACCCTCATAAAATTGGTTGCATACTACTCTAAATCATATGGTAAGTAAAATAACGAGGTTTACATCAAGTTATCACATAGTACTTTTCAGCAAAATTCAACTCTACACTCTATCGAGCTCAATGCATTACCTTCTATTCTATGCATTTTCTGTTGAGGATAGGACATAACAACTCATTGTGAGCTGGAATTGTATAGATATTGCCTGTATACTTGTCAGAGTCATGGAATACTCAAATGCAAGATGAATTCAGGAACCTACCTCATAACATTCAGAGTGGTACAGGCAATATCTTTGTTTAGCTCTGTAAACTTTAATGTTCCATTGTGTACAAAACGTGATGTTACTGAAAGTATCTTCCCGACCATTGGAAGAACACTCATAAAATTGGTTCCATACTACTCTAAATCATACGGAAAGTAAAATAATAAGGTTTACATCAAGTTCTCACATAGCAGTTTTCAGCAAAATTCAACTCTACACTCTATCGATCTCAATGCATTACCTTCTATTCTATGCATTTTCTCTTAAAGATGTGGACATAACAACTCATTGTGAGCTGGAATTGTATAGATATTGCCTGTATACCTGTCACAGCCATGGAATACTCAAATGCAAGACGAATTCAGGAACCTACCTTATAACATTCAGAGTGGTACAGGCAATATCTTTGTTTAGTTCTGTAAACGCTAATGTTAATTTGTGTACAAAAGGTGATGTTACAGAAAGTATCTTCTCGAACTTTGGTAGAAAACTCATAAAATTGGTTGCATACTACTCTAAGTGATGTGGTAAGTAAAATAATTAGTTTTACAGCAAGTTATCAGATAGTAGTTTCCAGCAAAATTCAACTCTACACTCTATCGAGCTCATGCATTACCTTCTATTCTATGCATTTTCTCTTAAGGATGTGGACATAACAACTCATTGTGAGCTGGAATTGTATAGATATTGCCTGTATACTTGTCAGAGCCATGGAATAC
Source organism: Hemitrygon akajei (assembly GCF_048418815.1). Classification (NCBI taxonomy): domain Eukaryota; kingdom Metazoa; phylum Chordata; class Chondrichthyes; order Myliobatiformes; family Dasyatidae; genus Hemitrygon; species Hemitrygon akajei. The sequence continues at coordinate 93,898,317 of NC_133136.1, read as the reverse complement.
TAAAATGCAAGATGAATTCAGGAACCTACCTCATAACATTCAGACTGGTACAGGCAAAATCTTTGTTTAGCTCTTTAAACGCTAATATTCCTTTGTGTACAAAAGGTGATGTTACAGAAAGTATGTTCTCGAAGATTGGTAGAACACTCATAAAATTGGTTGCATACTACTCTAAGTGATGTGGTAAGTAAAATAATTAGTTTTACAGCAAGTTATCAGATAGTAGTTTCCAGCAAAATTCAACTCTACACTCTATTGAGCTGAATGCATTACTTTCTATTCGATGCATTTTGAGTCATGAATGTGTACATAACTACTCGGGGTGAGGTGGAGCGGTAGAAATATTGCAGGTATCCTACTCAGAGCCATGGAATACTCAAATGCAAGGTGAATTCAGGAAGCTACCTCATAACATTTAGAGAGGAACAGTAAATATCTTTGTTTAGTTCTGTAAACGGTAATGTTCCATTGTGTAAAAAAGTTGAAGTTACTAAAAGTAACTTCTCCAACATTGGTAGCACACTCATAAAATTGGTTGCATACTACTCTAAATCATATGGTACGCAAAATAATGTTTTACATCAAGTTATCACATAGTAGTTTCCCGCAAAATTCATCTCTACACTCTATTGAGCTGAATGCATTACATTCTATTCTATGCATTTTGAGTTATGGATGTGTACATAACTGCTCAGGGTGAGGTGGAACGGTATAAATATTGCAGGTGTTCTACTCAGAGCCATAGAATACTCAAATGCAAGGTGAATTCAGGAAGCTACCTCATAACATTTAGAGTGGAACAGTAAATATCTTTGTTTAGTTCTGTAAACGGTAATGTTCCATTGTGTAAAAAAGTTGAAGTTACTAAAAGTAACTTCTCGAAGATTGGTAGAACACTCATGAAATTGGTTGCATACTACACTAAGTGATGTGGTAAGTAAAATAATTAGGTTTACATCAAGATAACACATAGTAGTTTCCCGCAAAATTCAACTCTACACTCTACTGAGCTGAAAGCATTACCCTATATTCCATGCATTTTCTGTTAAGGACGAGGACATAACAACTCAGGGTGAGCTGGAATTGTATAGATATTGCCTGTATACTTGTCAGAGCAATGGAATACACAAGTGCAAGATGAATTCAGGAACCTACTTCATAACATTCAGAGTGCTATAGGCAATATCTTTGTTTGTTCTGTAAACGCTAATGGTCCGTTGTGTACAAAAGGTGATGTTACAGAAAGTATCTTCTCGAACTTTGGTAGAACACTCATAAAATTGGTTGCATACTACTCTAAATCATTTGGAAAGTAAAATAATGAGGTTTACATCAAGTTATCACATAGCAGTTTTCAGCAAAATTCAATACACTCTATCGAGCTCAATGCATTACCTTCTATGCATTTTCTCTTAAGGATGTGGACATAACAACTCATTGTGAGCTGGATTTGTATAGATATTGCCTGTATACTTCTCAGAGCCATGGAATACTCAAATGCAAGGCGAATTCAGGAATCTACCTCATAACATTCAGAGCTGTACAGGCAATATCTTTGTTTATTTCTGTAAACGCTAATGTTCCATTGTGTGCAAAACGTGATGTTACTGAAAGTATCATCTCCAACAATGGTAGAACACTCATAAAATTGGTTCCATACTACTCCAAATTATATGGAAAGTAAAATAATATGGTTTATATCAAGTTATCACATAGCAGTTTTCAGCAAATTTCAACTCTACACTCTATCGAGCTCAATGCATTACCTTCTATTCTATGCATTTTCTGCTGAGGATAGGACATAACAACTCATTGTGAGCTGGAATTGTATAGATGTTGCCTGTATACTTGTCACAGCCATGGAATACTCAAATGCAAGATGAATTCAGGAACCTAGCTCATAACATTCAGAGTGGTATAGGCAATATCTTTGTTTGTTCTGTAAACGCTAATGGTCCGTTGTGTACAAAAGGTGATGTTACAGAAAGTATCTTCTCGAACTTTGGTAGAACACTCATAAAATTGGTTGCATACTACTCTAAATCATTTGGAAAGTAAAATAATGAGGTTTACATCAAGTTATCACATAGCAGTTTTCAGCAAAATTCAATACACTCTATCGAGCTCAATGCATTACCTTCTATGCATTTTCTCTTAAGGATGTGGACATAACAACTCATTGTGAGCTGGATTTGTATAGATATTGCCTGTATACTTCTCAGAGCCATGGAATACTCAAATGCAAGGCGAATTCAGGAATCTACCTCATAACATTCAGAGCTGTACAGGCAATATCTTTGTTTATTTCTGTAAACGCTAATGTTCCATTGTGTGCAAAACGTGATGTTACTGAAAGTATCATCTCCAACAATGGTAGAACACTCATAAAATTGGTTCCATACTACTCCAAATTATATGGAAAGTAAAATAATATGGTTTATATCAAGTTATCACATAGCAGTTTTCAGCAAATTTCAACTCTACACTCTATCGAGCTCAATGCATTACCTTCTATTCTATGCATTTTCTGCTGAGGATAGGACATAACAACTCATTGTGAGCTGGAATTGTATAGATGTTGCCTGTATACTTGTCACAGCCATGGAATACTCAAATGCAAGATGAATTCAGGAACCTAGCTCATAACATTCAGAGTGGTATAGGCAATATCTTTGTTTAGTTCTGTAAACGCTAATGTTCATTTGTGTACAAAAGGAGATGTTACAGAAAGTTCCTACTCGAAGATTGGTAGTACCCTCATAAAATTGGTTGCATACTACTCTAAATCATATGGAAAGTAAATTAATAAGGCTTACATCAAGTTATCACATAGCAGTTTTCAGCAAAATTCAACTCTACACTCTATCGAGCTCAATGCATTACCTTCTATTCCATGCATTTTCTGTTAGGGATAGGACATAACAACTCATTGTGAGCCGGAATTGTATAGATATTGCCTGTATACTTGTCAGAGTCATGGAATACTCAAATGCAAGATGTATTCAGGAACCTACCTCATAACATTCAGAGTGGTAGAAGCAATATCTTTGTTTAGTTCTGTAAACGCTAATGTTCCATTGTGTACCGAAGGTGATGTTACAGAAAGTATTTTCTCGAACATTGGTAGAACACTCATAAAATTGGTTGCATACTACTCTAAATCATATGGAAAGTAAAATAACGAGGTTTACATCAAGTTATCACATAGTACTTTTCAGCAAAATTCAACTCTACACTCTATCGAGCTCAATGCATTACCTTCTATTCTATGCATTTTCTGTTGAGGATAGGACATAACAACTCATTGTGAGCTGGAATTGTATAGATATTGCCTGTATACTTGTCAGAGTCATGGAATACTCAAATGCAAGATGAATTCAGGAACCTACCTCATAACATTCAGAGTGGTACAGGCAATATCTTTGTTTAGCTCTGTAAACTTTAATGTTCCATTGTGTACAAAACGTGATGTTACTGAAAGTATCTTCCCGACCATTGGTAGAACACTCATAAAATTGGTTCCATACTACTCTAAATCATACGGAAAGTAAAATAATAAGGTTTACATCAAGTTCTCACATAGCAGTTTTCAGCAAAATTCAACTCTACACTCTATCGAGCTCATGCATTACCTTCTATTCTATGCATTTTCTCTTAAGGATGTGGACATAACAACTCATTGTGAGCTGGAATTGTATAGATATTGCCTGTATACTTGTCAGAGCCATGGAATACTAAAATGCAAGATGAATTCAGGAACCTACTTCATAACATTCAGACTGGTACAGGCAAAATCTTTGTTTAGCTCTTTAAACGCTAATATTCCTTTGTGTACAAAAGGTGATGTTACAGAAAGTATGTTCTCGAAGATTGGTAGAACACTCATAAAATTGGTTGCATACTACTCTAAGTGATGTGGTAAGTAAAATAATTAGTTTTACAGCAAGTTATCAGATAGTAGTTTCCAGCAAAATTCAACTCTACACTCTATTGAGCTGAATGCATTACTTTCTATTCGATGCATTTTGAGTCATGGATGTGTACATAACTACTCGGGGTGAGGTGGAGCGGTAGAAATATTGCAGGTATCCTACTCAGAGCCATGGAATACTCAAATGCAAGGTGAATTCAGGAAGCTACCTCATAACATTTAGAGAGGAACAGTAAATATCTTTGTTTAGTTCTGTAAACGGTAATGTTCCATTGTGTAAAAAAGTTGAAGTTACTAAAAGTAACTTCTCCAACATTGGTAGCGCACTCATAAAATTGGTTGCATACTACTATAAATCATATAAGCAAAATAATAAGGTTTACATCAAGTTATCACATAGTAGTTTCTCGCAAAATTCATCTCTACACTCTATTGAGCTGAATGCATTACATTCTATTCTATGCATTTTGAGTTATGGATGTGTACACAACTACTCAGGGTGAGGTGGAACGGTATAAATATTGCATGTATCCTACTCAGAGCCATGGAAAACTCAAATGCAAGGTGAATTCAGCAAGCTACCTCATAACATTTAGAGTGGAACAGTAAATATCTTTGTTTAGTTCTGTAAACGCTAATATTCCATTGTGTACAAAAGATGATGTTACAGAAAGTATCTTCTCGAAGATTGGTAGAACACTCATGAAATTGGTTGCATACTACACTAAGTGATGTGGTAAGTAAAATAATTAGGTTTACATCAAGATAACACATAGTAGTTTCCCGCAAAATTCAACTCTACACTCTACTGAGCTGAAAGCATTACCCTATATTCCATGCATTTTCTGTTAAGGACGAGGACATAACAACTCAGGGTGAGCTGGAATTGTATAGATATTGCCTGTATACTTGTCAGAGCAATGGAATACACAAGTGCAAGATGAATTCAGGAACCTACTTCATAACATTCAGAGTGCTATAGGCAATATCTTTGTTTGTTCTGTAAACGCTAATGGTCCGTTGTGTACAAAAGGTGATGTTACAGAAAGTATCTTCTCGAACTTTGGTAGAACACTCATAAAATTGGTTGCATACTACTCTAAATCATTTGGAAAGTAAAATAATGAGGTTTACATCAAGTTATCACATAGCAGTTTTCAGCAAAATTCAATACACTCTATCGAGCTCAATGCATTACCTTCTATGCATTTTCTCTTAAGGATGTGGACATAACAACTCATTGTGAGCTGGATTTGTATAGATATTGCCTGTATACTTCTCAGAGCCATGGAATACTCAAATGCAAGGCGAATTCAGGAATCTACCTCATAACATTCAGAGCTGTACAGGCAATATCTTTGTTTATTTCTGTAAACGCTAATGTTCCATTGTGTGCAAAACGTGATGTTACTGAAAGTATCATCTCCAACAATGGTAGAACACTCATAAAATTGGTTCCATACTACTCCAAATTATATGGAAAGTAAAATAATATGGTTTATATCAAGTTATCACATAGCAGTTTTCAGCAAATTTCAACTCTACACTCTATCGAGCTCAATGCATTACCTTCTATTCTATGCATTTTCTGCTGAGGATAGGACATAACAACTCATTGTGAGCTGGAATTGTATAGATGTTGCCTGTATACTTGTCACAGCCATGGAATACTCAAATGCAAGATGAATTCAGGAACCTAGCTCATAACATTCAGAGTGGTATAGGCAATATCTTTGTTTAGTTCTGTAAACGCTAATGTTCATTTGTGTACAAAAGGAGATGTTACAGAAAGTTCCTACTCGAAGATTGGTAGTACCCTCATAAAATTGGTTGCATACTACTCTAAATCATATGGAAAGTAAATTAATAAGGCTTACATCAAGTTATCACATAGCAGTTTTCAGCAAAATTCAACTCTACACTCTATCGAGCTCAATGCATTACCTTCTATTCCATGCATTTTCTGTTAGGGATAGGACATAACAACTCATTGTGAGCCGGAATTGTATAGATATTGCCTGTATACTTGTCAGAGTCATGGAATACTCAAATGCAAGATGTATTCAGGAACCTACCTCATAACATTCAGAGTGGTAGAAGCAATATCTTTGTTTAGTTCTGTAAACGCTAATGTTCCATTGTGTACCGAAGGTGATGTTACAGAAAGTATTTTCTCGAACATTGGTAGAACACTCATAAAATTGGTTGCATACTACTCTAAATCATATGGAAAGTAAAATAACGAGGTTTACATCAAGTTATCACATAGTACTTTTCAGCAAAATTCAACTCTACACTCTATCGAGCTCAATGCATTACCTTCTATTCTATGCATTTTCTGTTGAGGATAGGACATAACAACTCATTGTGAGCTGGAATTGTATAGATATTGCCTGTATACTTGTCAGAGTCATGGAATACTCAAATGCAAGATGAATTCAGGAACCTACCTCATAACATTCAGAGTGGTACAGGCAATATCTTTGTTTAGCTCTGTAAACTTTAATGTTCCATTGTGTACAAAACGTGATGTTACTGAAAGTATCTTCCCGACCATTGGTAGAACACTCATAAAATTGGTTCCATACTACTCTAAATCATACGGAAAGTAAAATAATAAGGTTTACATCAAGTTCTCACATAGCAGTTTTCAGCAAAATTCAACTCTACACTCTATCGAGCTCATGCATTACCTTCTATTCTATGCATTTTCTCTTAAGGATGTGGACATAACAACTCATTGTGAGCTGGAATTGTATAGATATTGCCTGTATACTTGTCAGAGCCATGGAATACTAAAATGCAAGATGAATTCAGGAACCTACTTCATAACATTCAGACTGGTACAGGCAAAATCTTTGTTTAGCTCTTTAAACGCTAATATTCCTTTGTGTACAAAAGGTGATGTTACAGAAAGTATGTTCTCGAAGATTGGTAGAACACTCATAAAATTGGTTGCATACTACTCTAAGTGATGTGGTAAGTAAAATAATTAGTTTTACAGCAAGTTATCAGATAGTAGTTTCCAGCAAAATTCAACTCTACACTCTATTGAGCTGAATGCATTACTTTCTATTCGATGCATTTTGAGTCATGGATGTGTACATAACTACTCGGGGTGAGGTGGAGCGGTAGAAATATTGCAGGTATCCTACTCAGAGCCATGGAATACTCAAATGCAAGGTGAATTCAGGAAGCTACCTCATAACATTTAGAGAGGAACAGTAAATATCTTTGTTTAGTTCTGTAAACGGTAATGTTCCATTGTGTAAAAAAGTTGAAGTTACTAAAAGTAACTTCTCCAACATTGGTAGCGCACTCATAAAATTGGTTGCATACTACTATAAATCATATAAGCAAAATAATAAGGTTTACATCAAGTTATCACATAGTAGTTTCTCGCAAAATTCATCTCTACACTCTATTGAGCTGAATGCATTACATTCTATTCTATGCATTTTGAGTTATGGATGTGTACACAACTACTCAGGGTGAGGTGGAACGGTATAAATATTGCATGTATCCTACTCAGAGCCATGGAAAACTCAAATGCAAGGTGAATTCAGCAAGCTACCTCATAACATTTAGAGTGGAACAGTAAATATCTTTGTTTAGTTCTGTAAACGCTAATATTCCATTGTGTACAAAAGATGATGTTACAGAAAGTATCTTCTCGAAGATTGGTAGAACACTCATGAAATTGGTTGCATACTACACTAAGTGATGTGGTAAGTAAAATAATTAGGTTTACATCAAGATAACACATAGTAGTTTCCCGCAAAATTCAACTCTACACTCTACTGAGCTGAAAGCATTACCCTATATTCCATGCATTTTCTGTTAAGGACGAGGACATAACAACTCAGGGTGAGCTGGAATTGTATAGATATTGCCTGTATACTTGTCAGAGCAATGGAATACACAAGTGCAAGATGAATTCAGGAACCTACTTCATAACATTCAGAGTGCTATAGGCAATATCTTTGTTTGTTCTGTAAACGCTAATGGTCCATTGTGTACAAAAGGTGATGTTACAGAAAGTATCTTCTCGAACTTTGGTAGAACACTCATAAAATTGGTTGCATACTACTCTAAATCATTTGGAAAGTAAAATAATGAGGTTTACATCAAGTTATCACATAGCAGTTTTCAGCAAAATTCAATACACTCTATCGAGCTCATGCATTACCTTCTATTCTATGCATTTTCTCTTAAGGATGTGGACATAACAACTCATTGTGAGCTGGAATTGTATAGATATTGCCTGTATACTTGTCAGAGCCATGGAATACTAAAATGCAAGATGAATTCAGGAACCTACTTCATAACATTCAGACTGGTACAGGCAAAATCTTTGTTTAGCTCTTTAAACGCTAATATTCCTTTGTGTACAAAAGGTGATGTTACAGAAAGTATGTTCTCGAAGATTGGTAGAACACTCATAAAATTGGTTCCATACTACTCCAAATTATATGGAAAGTAAAATAATATGGTTTATATCAAGTTATCACATAGCAGTTTTCAGCAAATTTCAACTCTACACTCTATCGAGCTCAATGCATTACCTTCTATTCTATGCATTTTCTGCTGAGGATAGGACATAACAACTCATTGTGAGCTGGAATTGTATAGATGTTGCCTGTATACTTGTCACAGCCATGGAATACTCAAATGCAAGATGAATTCAGGAACCTAGCTCATAACATTCAGAGTGGTATAGGCAATATCTTTGTTTAGTTCTGTAAACGCTAATGTTCATTTGTGTACAAAAGGAGATGTTACAGAAAGTTCCTACTCGAAGATTGGTAGTACCCTCATAAAATTGGTTGCATACTACTCTAAATCATATGGAAAGTAAATTAATAAGGCTTACATCAAGTTATCACATAGCAGTTTTCAGCAAAATTCAACTCTACACTCTATCGAGCTCAATGCATTACCTTCTATTCCATGCATTTTCTGTTAGGGATAGGACATAACAACTCATTGTGAGCCGGAATTGTATAGATATTGCCTGTATACTTGTCAGAGTCATGGAATACTCAAATGCAAGATGTATTCAGGAACCTACCTCATAACATTCAGAGTGGTAGAAGCAATATCTTTGTTTAGTTCTGTAAACGCTAATGTTCCATTGTGTACCGAAGGTGATGTTACAGAAAGTATTTTCTCGAACATTGGTAGAACACTCATAAAATTGGTTGCATACTACTCTAAATCATATGGAAAGTAAAATAACGAGGTTTACATCAAGTTATCACATAGTACTTTTCAGCAAAATTCAACTCTACACTCTATCGAGCTCAATGCATTACCTTCTATTCTATGCATTTTCTGTTGAGGATAGGACATAACAACTCATTGTGAGCTGGAATTGTATAGATATTGCCTGTATACTTGTCAGAGTCATGGAATACTCAAATGCAAGATGAATTCAGGAACCTACCTCATAACATTCAGAGTGGTACAGGCAATATCTTTGTTTAGCTCTGTAAACTTTAATGTTCCATTGTGTACAAAACGTGATGTTACTGAAAGTATCTTCCCGACCATTGGTAGAACACTCATAAAATTGGTTCCATACTACTCTAAATCATACGGAAAGTAAAATAATAAGGTTTACATCAAGTTCTCACATAGCAGTTTTCAGCAAAATTCAACTCTACACTCTATCGAGCTCATGCATTACCTTCTATTCTATGCATTTTCTCTTAAGGATGTGGACATAACAACTCATTGTGAGCTGGAATTGTATAGATATTGCCTGTATACTTGTCAGAGCCATGGAATACTAAAATGCAAGATGAATTCAGGAACCTACTTCATAACATTCAGACTGGTACAGGCAAAATCTTTGTTTAGCGCTTTAAACGCTAATATTCCTTTGTGTACAAAAGGTGATGTTACAGAAAGTATGTTCTCGAAGATTGGTAGAACACTCATAAAATTGGTTGCATACTACTCTAAGTGATGTGGTAAGTAAAATAATTAGTTTTACAGCAAGTTATCAGATAGTAGTTTCCAGCAAAATTCAACTCTACACTCTATTGAGCTGAATGCATTACTTTCTATTCGATGCATTTTGAGTCATGGATGTGTACATAACTACTCGGGGTGAGGTGGAGCGGTAGAAATATTGCAGGTATCCTACTCAGAGCCATGGAATACTCAAATGCAAGGTGAATTCAGGAAGCTACCTCATAACATTTAGAGAGGAACAGTAAATATCTTTGTTTAGTTCTGTAAACGGTAATGTTCCATTGTGTAAAAAAGTTGAAGTTACTAAAAGTAACTTCTCCAACATTGGTAGCACACTCATAAAATTGTTGCATACTACTCTAAATCATATGGTACGCAAAATAATAAGTTTTACATCAAGTTATCACATAGTAGTTTCCCGCAAAATTCATCTCTACACTCTATTGAGCTGAATGCATTACATTCTATTCTATGCATTTTGAGTTATGGATGTGTACATAACTACTCAGGGTGAGGTGGAACGGTATAAATATTGCAGGTGTTCTACTCAGAGCCATAGAATACTCAAATGCAAGGTGAATTCAGGAAGCTACCTCATAACATTTAGAGTGGAACAGTAAATATCTTTGTTTAGTTCTGTAAACGGTAATGTTCCATTGTGTAAAAAAGTTGAAGTTACTAAAAGTAACTTCTCCAACATTGGTAGCGCACTCATAAAATTGGTTGCATACTACTATAAATCATATAAGCAAAATAATAAGGTTTACATCAAGTTATCACATAGTAGTTTCTCGCAAAATTCATCTCTACACTCTATTGAGCTGAATGCATTACATTCTATTCTATGCATTTTGAGTTATGGATGTGTACACAACTACTCAGGGTGAGGTGGAACGGTATAAATATTGCATGTATCCTACTCAGAGCCATGGAAAACTCAAATGCAAGGTGAATTCAGCAAGCTACCTCATAACATTTAGAGTGGAACAGTAAATATCTTTGTTTAGTTCTGTAAACGCTAATATTCCATTGTGTACAAAAGATGATGTTACAGAAAGTATCTTCTCGAAGATTGGTAGAACACTCATGAAATTGGTTGCATACTACACTAAGTGATGTGGTAAGTAAAATAATTAGGTTTACATCAAGATAACACATAGTAGTTTCCCGCAAAATTCAACTCTACACTCTACTGAGCTGAAAGCATTACCCTATATTCCATGCATTTTCTGTTAAGGACGAGGACATAACAACTCAGGGTGAGCTGGAATTGTATAGATATTGCCTGTATACTTGTCAGAGCAATGGAATACACAAGTGCAAGATGAATTCAGGAACCTACTTCATAACATTCAGAGTGCTATAGGCAATATCTTTGTTTGTTCTGTAAACGCTAATGGTCCATTGTGTACAAAAGGTGATGTTACAGAAAGTATCTTCTCGAACTTTGGTAGAACACACATAAAATTGGTTGCATACTACTCTAAATCATTTGGAAAGTAAAATAATGAGGTTTACATCAAGTTATCACATAGCAGTTTTCAGCAAAATTCAATACACTCTATCGAGCTCAATGCATTACCTTCTATGCATTTTCTCTTAAGGATGTGGACATAACAACTCATTGTGAGCTGGATTTGTATAGATATTGCCTGTATACTTCTCAGAGCCATGGAATACTCAAATGCAAGATGAATTCAGGAACCTACCTCATAACATTCAGAGTGGTACAGGCAATATCTTTGTTTAGCTCTGTAAACTTTAATGTTCCATTGTGTACAAAACGTGATGTTACTGAAAGTATCATCCCGACCATTGGTAGAACACTCATAAAATTGGTTCCATACTACTCTAAATCATACGGAAAGTAAAATAATAAGGTTTACATCAAGTTCTCACATAGCAGTTTTCAGCAAAATTCAACTCTACACTCTATCGAGCTCATGCATTACCTTCTATTCTATGCATTTTCTCTTAAGGATGTGGACATAACAACTCATTGTGAGCTGGAATTGTATAGATATTGCCTGTATACTTGTCAGAGCCATGGAATACTAAAATGCAAGATGAATTCAGGAACCTACTTCATAACATTCAGACTGGTACAGGCAAAATCTTTGTTTAGCGCTTTAAACGCTAATATTCCTTTGTGTACAAAAGGTGATGTTACAGAAAGTATGTTCTCGAAGATTGGTAGAACACTCATAAAATTGGTTGCATACTACTCTAAGTGATGTGGTAAGTAAAATAATTAGTTTTACAGCAAGTTATCAGATAGTAGTTTCCAGCAAAATTCAACTCTACACTCTATTGAGCTGAATGCATTACTTTCTATTCGATGCATTTTGAGTCATGGATGTGTACATAACTACTCGGGGTGAGGTGGAGCGGTAGAAATATTGCAGGTATCCTACTCAGAGCCATGGAATACTCAAATGCAAGGTGAATTCAGGAAGCTACCTCATAACATTTAGAGAGGAACAGTAAATATCTTTGTTTAGTTCTGTAAACGGTAATGTTCCATTGTGTAAAAAAGTTGAAGTTACTAAAAGTAACTTCTCCAACATTGGTAGCACACTCATAAAATTGGTGCATACTACTCTAAATCATATGGTACGCAAAATAATAAGTTTTACATCAAGTTATCACATAGTAGTTTCCCGCAAAATTCATCTCTACACTCTATTGAGCTGAATGCATTACATTCTATTCTATGCATTTTGAGTTATGGATGTGTACATAACTACTCAGGGTGAGGTGGAACGGTATAAATATTGCAGGTGTTCTACTCAGAGCCATAGAATACTCAAATGCAAGGTGAATTCAGGAAGCTACCTCATAACATTTAGAGTGGAACAGTAAATATCTTTGTTTAGTTCTGTAAACGGTAATGTTCCATTGTGTAAAAAAGTTGAAGTTACTAAAAGTAACTTCTCCAACATTGGTAGCGCACTCATAAAATTGGTTGCATACTACTATAAATCATATAAGCAAAATAATAAGGTTTACATCAAGTTATCACATAGTAGTTTCTCGCAAAATTCATCTCTACACTCTATTGAGCTGAATGCATTACATTCTATTCTATGCATTTTGAGTTATGGATGTGTACACAACTACTCAGGGTGAGGTGGAACGGTATAAATATTGCATGTATCCTACTCAGAGCCATGGAAAACTCAAATGCAAGGTGAATTCAGCAAGCTACCTCATAACATTTAGAGTGGAACAGTAAATATCTTTGTTTAGTTCTGTAAACGCTAATATTCCATTGTGTACAAAAGATGATGTTACAGAAAGTATCTTCTCGAAGATTGGTAGAACACTCATGAAATTGGTTGCATACTACACTAAGTGATGTGGTAAGTAAAATAATTAGGTTTACATCAAGATAACACATAGTAGTTTCCCGCAAAATTCAACTCTACACTCTACTGAGCTGAAAGCATTACCCTATATTCCATGCATTTTCTGTTAAGGACGAGGACATAACAACTCAGGGTGAGCTGGAATTGTATAGATATTGCCTGTATACTTGTCAGAGCAATGGAATACACAAGTGCAAGATGAATTCAGGAACCTACTTCATAACATTCAGAGTGCTATAGGCAATATCTTTGTTTGTTCTGTAAACGCTAATGGTCCATTGTGTACAAAAGGTGATGTTACAGAAAGTATCTTCTCGAACTTTGGTAGAACACTCATAAAATTGGTTGCATACTACTCTAAATCATTTGGAAAGTAAAATAATGAGGTTTACATCAAGTTATCACATAGCAGTTTTCAGCAAAATTCAATACACTCTATCGAGCTCAATGCATTACCTTCTATGCATTTTCTCTTAAGGATGTGGACATAACAACTCATTGTGAGCTGGATTTGTATAGATATTGCCTGTATACTTCTCAGAGCCATGGAATACTCAAATGCAAGGCGAATTCAGGAATCTACCTCATAACATTCAGAGCTGTACAGGCAATATCTTTGTTTATTTCTGTAAACGCTAATGTTCCATTGTGTGCAAAACGTGATGTTACTGAAAGTATCATCTCCAACAATGGTAGAACACTCATAAAATTGGTTCCATACTACTCCAAATTATATGGAAAGTAAAATAATATGGTTTATATCAAGTTATCACATAGCAGTTTTCAGCAAATTTCAACTCTACACTCTATCGAGCTCAATGCATTACCTTCTATTCTATGCATTTTCTGCTGAGGATAGGACATAACAACTCATTGTGAGCTGGAATTGTATAGATGTTGCCTGTATACTTGTCACAGCCATGGAATACTCAAATGCAAGATGAATTCAGGAACCTAGCTCATAACATTCAGAGTGGTATAGGCAATATCTTTGTTTAGTTCTGTAAACGCTAATGTTCATTTGTGTACAAAAGGAGATGTTACAGAAAGTTCCTACTCGAAGATTGGTAGTACCCTCATAAAATTGGTTGCATACTACTCTAAATCATATGGAAAGTAAATTAATAAGGCTTACATCAAGTTATCACATAGCAGTTTTCAGCAAAATTCAACTCTACACTCTATCGAGCTCAATGCATTACCTTCTATTCCATGCATTTTCTGTTAGGGATAGGACATAACAACTCATTGTGAGCCGGAATTGTATAGATATTGCCTGTATACTTGTCAGAGTCATGGAATACTCAAATGCAAGATGTATTCAGGAACCTACCTCATAACATTCAGAGTGGTAGAAGCAATATCTTTGTTTAGTTCTGTAAACGCTAATGTTCCATTGTGTACCGAAGGTGATGTTACAGAAAGTATTTTCTCGAACATTGGTAGAACACATAAAATTGGTTGCATACTACTCTAAATCATATGGAAAGTAAAATAACGAGGTTTACATCAAGTTATCACATAGTACTTTTCAGCAAAATTCAACTCTACACTCTATCGAGCTCAATGCATTACCTTCTATTCTATGCATTTTCTGTTGAGGATAGGACATAACAACTCATTGTGAGCTGGAATTGTATAGATATTGCCTGTATACTTGTCAGAGTCATGGAATACTCAAGTGCAAGATGAATTCAGGAACCTACCTCATAACATTCAGAGTGGTACAGGCAATATCTTTGTTTAGCTCTGTAAACTTTAATGTTCCATTGTGTACAAAACGTGATGTTACTGAAAGTATCTTCCCGACCATTGGTAGAACACTCATAAAATTGGTTCCATACTACTCTAAATCATACGGAAAGTAAAATAATAAGGTTTACATCAAGTTCTCACATAGCAGTTTTCAGCAAAATTCAACTCTACACTCTATCGATCTCAATGCATTACCTTCTATTCTATGCATTTTCTCTTAAAGATGTGGACATAACAACTCATTGTGAGCTGGAATTGTATAGATATTGCCTGTATACCTGTCACAGCCATGGAATACTCAAATGCAAGACGAATTCAGGAACCTACCTTATAACATTCAGAGTGGTACAGGCAATATCTTTGTTTAGTTCTGTAAACGCTAATGTTAATTTGTGTACAAAAGGTGATGTTACAGAAAGTATCTTCTCGAACTTTGGTAGAAAACTCATAAAATTGGTTGCATACTACTCTAAGTGATGTGGTAAGTAAAATAATTAGTTTTACAGCAAGTTATCAGATAGTAGTTTCCAGCAAAATTCAACTCTACACTCTATCGAGCTCATGCATTACCTTCTATTCTATGCATTTTCTCTTAAGGATGTGGACATAACAACTCATTGTGAGCTGGAATTGTATAGATATTGCCTGTATACTTGTCAGAGCCATGGAATACTAAAATGCAAGATGAATTCAGGAACCTACCTCATAACATTCAGACCGGTACAGGCAAAATCTTTGTTTAGCTCTTTAAACGCTAATATTCCTTTGTGTACAAAAGGTGATGTTACAGAAAGTATGTTCTCGAAGATTGGTAGAACACTCATAAAATTGGTTGCATACTACTCTAAGTGATGTGGTAAGTAAAATAATTAGTTTTACAGCAAGTTATCAGATAGTAGTTTCCAGCAAAATTCAACTCTACACTCTATTGAGCTGAATGCATTACTTTCTATTCGATGCATTTTGAGTCATGGATGTGTACATAACTACTCGGGGTGAGGTGGAGCGGTAGAAATATTGCAGGTATCCTACTCAGAGCCATGGAATACTCAAATGCAAGGTGAATTCAGGAAGCTACCTCATAACATTTAGAGAGGAACAGTAAATATCTTTGTTTAGTTCTGTAAACGGTAATGTTCCATTGTGTAAAAAAGTTGAAGTTACTAAAAGTAACTTCTCCAACATTGGTAGCACACTCATAAAATTGGTTGCATACTACTCTAAATCATATGGTACGCAAAATAATAAGTTTTACATCAAGTTATCACATAGTAGTTTCCCGCAAAATTCATCTCTACACTCTATTGAGCTGAATGCATTACATTCTATTCTATGCATTTTGAGTTATGGATGTGTACATAACTACTCAGGGTGAGGTGGAACGGTATAAATATTGCAGGTGTTCTACTCAGAGCCATAGAATACTCAAATGCAAGGTGAATTCAGGAAGCTACCTCATAACATTTAGAGTGGAACAGTAAATATCTTTGTTTAGTTCTGTAAACGGTAATGTTCCATTGTGTAAAAAAGTTGAAGTTACTAAAAGTAACTTCTCCAACATTGGTAGCGCACTCATAAAATTGGTTGCATACTACTATAAATCATATAAGCAAAATAATAAGGTTTACATCAAGTTATCACATAGTAGTTTCTCGCAAAATTCATCTCTACACTCTATTGAGCTGAATGCATTACATTCTATTCTATGCATTTTGAGTTATGGATGTGTACACAACTACTCAGGGTGAGGTGGAACGGTATAAATATTGCATGTATCCTACTCAGAGCCATGGAAAACTCAAATGCAAGGTGAATTCAGCAAGCTACCTCATAACATTTAGAGTGGAACAGTAAATATCTTTGTTTAGTTCTGTAAACGCTAATATTCCATTGTGTACAAAAGATGATGTTACAGAAAGTATCTTCTCGAAGATTGGTAGAACACTCATGAAATTGGTTGCATACTACACTAAGTGATGTGGTAAGTAAAATAATTAGGTTTACATCAAGATAACACATAGTAGTTTCCCGCAAAATTCAACTCTACACTCTACTGAGCTGAAAGCATTACCCTATATTCCATGCATTTTCTGTTAAGGACGAGGACATAACAACTCAGGGTGAGCTGGAATTGTATAGATATTGCCTGTATACTTGTCAGAGCAATGGAATACACAAGTGCAAGATGAATTCAGGAACCTACTTCATAACATTCAGAGTGCTATAGGCAATATCTTTGTTTGTTCTGTAAACGCTAATGGTCCATTGTGTACAAAAGGTGATGTTACAGAAAGTATCTTCTCGAACTTTGGTAGAACACTCATAAAATTGGTTGCATACTACTCTAAATCATTTGGAAAGTAAAATAATGAGGTTTACATCAAGTTATCACATAGCAGTTTTCAGCAAAATTCAATACACTCTATCGAGCTCAATGCATTACCTTCTATGCATTTTCTCTTAAGGATGTGGACATAACAACTCATTGTGAGCTGGATTTGTATAGATATTGCCTGTATACTTCTCAGAGCCATGGAATACTCAAATGCAAGGCGAATTCAGGAATCTACCTCATAACATTCAGAGCTGTACAGGCAATATCTTTGTTTATTTCTGTAAACGCTAATGTTCCATTGTGTGCAAAACGTGATGTTACTGAAAGTATCATCTCCAACAATGGTAGAACACTCATAAAATTGGTTCCATACTACTCCAAATTATATGGAAAGTAAAATAATATGGTTTATATCAAGTTATCACATAGCAGTTTTCAGCAAATTTCAACTCTACACTCTATCGAGCTCAATGCATTACCTTCTATTCTATGCATTTTCTGCTGAGGATAGGACATAACAACTCATTGTGAGCTGGAATTGCATAGATGTTGCCTGTATACTTGTCACAGCCATGGAATACTCAAATGCAAGATGAATTCAGGAACCTAGCTCATAACATTCAGAGTGGTATAGGCAATATCTTTGTTTAGTTCTGTAAACGCTAATGTTCATTTGTGTACAAAAGGAGATGTTACAGAAAGTTCCTACTCGAAGATTGGTAGTACCCTCATAAAATTGGTTGCATACTACTCTAAATCATATGGAAAGTAAATTAATAAGGCTTACATCAAGTTATCACATAGCAGTTTTCAGCAAAATTCAACTCTACACTCTATCGAGCTCAATGCATTACCTTCTATTCCATGCATTTTCTGTTAGGGATAGGACATAACAACTCATTGTGAGCCGGAATTGTATAGATATTGCCTGTATACTTGTCAGAGTCATGGAATACTCAAATGCAAGATGTATTCAGGAACCTACCTCATAACATTCAGAGTGGTAGAAGCAATATCTTTGTTTAGTTCTGTAAACGCTAATGTTCCATTGTGTACCGAAGGTGATGTTACAGAAAGTATTTTCTCGAACATTGGTAGAACACTCATAAAATTGGTTGCATACTACTCTAAATCATATGGAAAGTAAAATAACGAGGTTTACATCAAGTTATCACATAGTACTTTTCAGCAAAATTCAACTCTACACTCTATCGAGCTCAATGCATTACCTTCTATTCTATGCATTTTCTGTTGAGGATAGGACATAACAACTCATTGTGAGCTGGAATTGTATAGATATTGCCTGTATACTTGTCAGAGTCATGGAATACTCAAGTGCAAGATGAATTCAGGAACCTACCTCATAACATTCAGAGTGGTACAGGCAATATCTTTGTTTAGCTCTGTAAACTTTAATGTTCCATTGTGTACAAAACGTGATGTTACTGAAAGTATCTTCCCGACCATTGGTAGAACACTCATAAAATTGGTTCCATACTACTCTAAATCATACGGAAAGTAAAATAATAAGGTTTACATCAAGTTCTCACATAGCAGTTTTCAGCAAAATTCAACTCTACACTCTATCGATCTCAATGCATTACCTTCTATTCTATGCATTTTCTCTTAAAGATGTGGACATAACAACTCATTGTGAGCTGGAATTGTATAGATATTGCCTGTATACCTGTCACAGCCATGGAATACTCAAATGCAAGACGAATTCAGGAACCTACCTTATAACATTCAGAGTGGTACAGGCAATATCTTTGTTTAGTTCTGTAAACGCTAATGTTAATTTGTGTACAAAAGGTGATGTTACAGAAAGTATCTTCTCGAACTTTGGTAGAAAACTCATAAAATTGGTTGCATACTACTCTAAGTGATGTGGTAAGTAAAATAATTAGTTTTACAGCAAGTTATCAGATAGTAGTTTCCAGCAAAATTCAACTCTACACTCTATCGAGCTCATGCATTACCTTCTATTCTATGCATTTTCTCTTAAGGATGTGGACATAACAACTCATTGTGAGCTGGAATTGTATAGATATTGCCTGTATACTTGTCAGAGCCATGGAATACTAAAATGCAAGATGAATTCAGGAACCTACCTCATAACATTCATACCGGTACAGGCAAAATCTTTGTTTAGCTCTTTAAACGCTAATATTCCTTTGTGTACAAAAGGTGATGTTACAGAAAGTATGTTCTCGAAGATTGGTAGAACACTCATAAAATTGGTTGCATACTACTCTAAGTGATGTGGTAAGTAAAATAATTAGTTTTACAGCAAGTTATCAGATAGTAGTTTCCAGCAAAATTCAACTCTACACTCTATTGAGCTGAATGCATTACTTTCTATTCGATGCATTTTGAGTCATGGATGTGTACATAACTACTCGGGGTGAGGTGGAGCGGTAGAAATATTGCAGGTATCCTACTCAGAGCCATGGAATACTCAAATGCAAGGTGAATTCAGGAAGCTACCTCATAACATTTAGAGAGGAACAGTAAATATCTTTGTTTAGTTCTGTAAACGGTAATGTTCCATTGTGTAAAAAAGTTGAAGTTACTAAAAGTAACTTCTCCAACATTGGTAGCACACTCATAAAATTGGTTGCATACTACTCTAAATCATATGGTACGCAAAATAATAAGTTTTACATCAAGTTATCACATAGTAGTTTCCCGCAAAATTCATCTCTACACTCTATTGAGCTGAATGCATTACATTCTATTCTATGCATTTTGAGTTATGGATGTGTACATAACTACTCAGGGTGAGGTGGAACGGTATAAATATTGCAGGTGTTCTACTCAGAGCCATAGAATACTCAAATGCAAGGTGAATTCAGGAAGCTACCTCATAACATTTAGAGTGGAACAGTAAATATCTTTGTTTAGTTCTGTAAACGGTAATGTTCCATTGTGTAAAAAAGTTGAAGTTACTAAAAGTAACTTCTCCAACATTGGTAGCGCACTCATAAAATTGGTTGCATACTACTATAAATCATATAAGCAAAATAATAAGGTTTACATCAAGTTATCACATAGTAGTTTCTCGCAAAATTCATCTCTACACTCTATTGAGCTGAATGCATTACATTCTATTCTATGCATTTTGAGTTATGGATGTGTACACAACTACTCAGGGTGAGGTGGAACGGTATAAATATTGCATGTATCCTACTCAGAGCCATGGAAAACTCAAATGCAAGGTGAATTCAGCAAGCTACCTCATAACATTTAGAGTGGAACAGTAAATATCTTTGTTTAGTTCTGTAAACGCTAATATTCCATTGTGTACAAAAGATGATGTTACAGAAAGTATCTTCTCGAAGATTGGTAGAACACTCATGAAATTGGTTGCATACTACACTAAGTGATGTGGTAAGTAAAATAATTAGGTTTACATCAAGATAACACATAGTAGTTTCCCGCAAAATTCAACTCTACACTCTACTGAGCTGAAAGCATTACCCTATATTCCATGCATTTTCTGTTAAGGACGAGGACATAACAACTCAGGGTGAGCTGGAATTGTATAGATATTGCCTGTATACTTGTCAGAGCAATGGAATACACAAGTGCAAGATGAATTCAGGAACCTACTTCATAACATTCAGAGTGCTATAGGCAATATCTTTGTTTGTTCTGTAAACGCTAATGGTCCATTGTGTACAAAAGGTGATGTTACAGAAAGTATCTTCTCGAACTTTGGTAGAACACTCATAAAATTGGTTGCATACTACTCTAAATCATTTGGAAAGTAAAATAATGAGGTTTACATCAAGTTATCACATAGCAGTTTTCAGCAAAATTCAATACACTCTATCGAGCTCAATGCATTACCTTCTATGCATTTTCTCTTAAGGATGTGGACATAACAACTCATTGTGAGCTGGATTTGTATAGATATTGCCTGTATACTTCTCAGAGCCATGGAATACTCAAATGCAAGGCGAATTCAGGAATCTACCTCATAACATTCAGAGCTGTACAGGCAATATCTTTGTTTATTTCTGTAAACGCTAATGTTCCATTGTGTGCAAAACGTGATGTTACTGAAAGTATCATCTCCAACAATGGTAGAACACTCATAAAATTGGTTCCATACTACTCCAAATTATATGGAAAGTAAAATAATATGGTTTATATCAAGTTATCACATAGCAGTTTTCAGCAAATTTCAACTCTACACTCTATCGAGCTCAATGCATTACCTTCTATTCTATGCATTTTCTGCTGAGGATAGGACATAACAACTCATTGTGAGCTGGAATTGTATAGATGTTGCCTGTATACTTGTCACAGCCATGGAATACTCAAATGCAAGATGAATTCAGGAACCTAGCTCATAACATTCAGAGTGGTATAGGCAATATCTTTGTTTAGTTCTGTAAACGCTAATGTTCATTTGTGTACAAAAGGAGATGTTACAGAAAGTTCCTACTCGAAGATTGGTAGTACCCTCATAAAATTGGTTGCATACTACTCTAAATCATATGGAAAGTAAATTAATAAGGCTTACATCAAGTTATCACATAGCAGTTTTCAGCAAAATTCAACTCTACACTCTATCGAGCTCAATGCATTACCTTCTATTCCATGCATTTTCTGTTAGGGATAGGACATAACAACTCATTGTGAGCCGGAATTGTATAGATATTGCCTGTATACTTGTCAGAGTCATGGAATACTCAAATGCAAGATGTATTCAGGAACCTACCTCATAACATTCAGAGTGGTAGAAGCAATATCTTTGTTTAGTTCTGTAAACGCTAATGTTCCATTGTGTACCGAAGGTGATGTTACAGAAAGTATTTTCTCGAACATTGGTAGAACACTCATAAAATTGGTTGCATACTACTCTAAATCATATGGAAAGTAAAATAACGAGGTTTACATCAAGTTATCACATAGTACTTTTCAGCAAAATTCAACTCTACACTCTATCGAGCTCAATGCATTACCTTCTATTCTATGCATTTTCTGTTGAGGATAGGACATAACAACTCATTGTGAGCTGGAATTGTATAGATATTGCCTGTATACTTGTCAGAGTCATGGAATACTCAAGTGCAAGATGAATTCAGGAACCTACCTCATAACATTCAGAGTGGTACAGGCAATATCTTTGTTTAGCTCTGTAAACTTTAATGTTCCATTGTGTACAAAACGTGATGTTACTGAAAGTATCTTCCCGACCATTGGTAGAACACTCATAAAATTGGTTCCATACTACTCTAAATCATACGGAAAGTAAAATAATAAGGTTTACATCAAGTTCTCACATAGCAGTTTTCAGCAAAATTCAACTCTACACTCTATCGATCTCAATGCATTACCTTCTATTCTATGCATTTTCTCTTAAAGATGTGGACATAACAACTCATTGTGAGCTGGAATTGTATAGATATTGCCTGTATACCTGTCACAGCCATGGAATACTCAAATGCAAGACGAATTCAGGAACCTACCTTATAACATTCAGAGTGGTACAGGCAATATCTTTGTTTAGTTCTGTAAACGCTAATGTTAATTTGTGTACAAAAGGTGAAGTTACAGAAAGTATCTTCTCGAACTTTGGTAGAAAACTCATAAAATTGGTTGCATACTACTCTAAGTGATGTGGTAAGTAAAATAATTAGTTTTACAGCAAGTTATCAGATAGTAGTTTCCAGCAAAATTCAACTCTACACTCTATCGAGCTCATGCATTACCTTCTATTCTATGCATTTTCTCTTAAGGATGTGGACATAACAACTCATTGTGAGCTGGAATTGTATAGATATTGCCTGTATACTTGTCAGAGCCATGGAATACTAAAATGCAAGATGAATTCAGGAACCTACCTCATAACATTCAGACCGGTACAGGCAAAATCTTTGTTTAGCTCTTTAAACGCTAATATTCCTTTGTGTACAAAAGGTGATGTTACAGAAAGTATGTTCTCGAAGATTGGTAGAACACTCATAAAATTGGTTGCATACTACTCTAAGTGATGTGGTAAGTAAAATAATTAGTTTTACAGCAAGTTATCAGATAGTAGTTTCCAGCAAAATTCAACTCTACACTCTATTGAGCTGAATGCATTACTTTCTATTCGATGCATTTTGAGTCATGGATGTGTACATAACTACTCGGGGTGAGGTGGAGCGGTAGAAATATTGCAGGTATCCTACTCAGAGCCATGGAATACTCAAATGCAAGGTGAATTCAGGAAGCTACCTCATAACATTTAGAGAGGAACAGTAAATATCTTTGTTTAGTTCTGTAAACGGTAATGTTCCATTGTGTAAAAAAGTTGAAGTTACTAAAAGTAACTTCTCCAACATTGGTAGCACACTCATAAAATTGGTTGCATACTACTCTAAATCATATGGTACGCAAAATAATAAGTTTTACATCAAGTTATCACATAGTAGTTTCCCGCAAAATTCATCTCTACACTCTATTGAGCTGAATGCATTACATTCTATTCTATGCATTTTGAGTTATGGATGTGTACATAACTACTCAGGGTGAGGTGGAACGGTATAAATATTGCAGGTGTTCTACTCAGAGCCATAGAATACTCAAATGCAAGGTGAATTCAGGAAGCTACCTCATAACATTTAGAGTGGAACAGTAAATATCTTTGTTTAGTTCTGTAAACGGTAATGTTCCATTGTGTAAAAAAGTTGAAGTTACTAAAAGTAACTTCTCCAACATTGGTAGCGCACTCATAAAATTGGTTGCATACTACTATAAATCATATAAGCAAAATAATAAGGTTTACATCAAGTTATCACATAGTAGTTTCTCGCAAAATTCATCTCTACACTCTATTGAGCTGAATGCATTACATTCTATTCTATGCATTTTGAGTTATGGATGTGTACACAACTACTCAGGGTGAGGTGGAACGGTATAAATATTGCATGTATCCTACTCAGAGCCATGGAAAACTCAAATGCAAGGTGAATTCAGCAAGCTACCTCATAACATTTAGAGTGGAACAGTAAATATCTTTGTTTAGTTCTGTAAACGCTAATATTCCATTGTGTACAAAAGATGATGTTACAGAAAGTATCTTCTCGAAGATTGGTAGAACACTCATGAAATTGGTTGCATACTACACTAAGTGATGTGGTAAGTAAAATAATTAGGTTTACATCAAGATAACACATAGTAGTTTCCCGCAAAATTCAACTCTACACTCTACTGAGCTGAAAGCATTACCCTATATTCCATGCATTTTCTGTTAAGGACGAGGACATAACAACTCAGGGTGAGCTGGAATTGTATAGATATTGCCTGTATACTTGTCAGAGCAATGGAATACACAAGTGCAAGATGAATTCAGGAACCTACTTCATAACATTCAGAGTGCTATAGGCAATATCTTTGTTTGTTCTGTAAACGCTAATGGTCCATTGTGTACAAAAGGTGATGTTACAGAAAGTATCTTCTCGAACTTTGGTAGAACACTCATAAAATTGGTTGCATACTACTCTAAATCATTTGGAAAGTAAAATAATGAGGTTTACATCAAGTTATCACATAGCAGTTTTCAGCAAAATTCAATACACTCTATCGAGCTCAATGCATTACCTTCTATGCATTTTCTCTTAAGGATGTGGACATAACAACTCATTGTGAGCTGGATTTGTATAGATATTGCCTGTATACTTCTCAGAGCCATGGAATACTCAAATGCAAGGCGAATTCAGGAATCTACCTCATAACATTCAGAGCTGTACAGGCAATATCTTTGTTTATTTCTGTAAACGCTAATGTTCCATTGTGTGCAAAACGTGATGTTACTGAAAGTAGCATCTCCAACAATGGTAGAACACTCATAAAATTGGTTCCATACTACTCCAAATTATATGGAAAGTAAAATAATATGGTTTATATCAAGTTATCACATAGCAGTTTTCAGCAAATTTCAACTCTACACTCTATCGAGCTCAATGCATTACCTTCTATTCTATGCATTTTCTGCTGAGGATAGGACATAACAACTCATTGTGAGCTGGAATTGTATAGATGTTGCCTGTATACTTGTCACAGCCATGGAATACTCAAATGCAAGATGAATTCAGGAACCTAGCTCATAACATTCAGAGTGGTATAGGCAATATCTTTGTTTAGTTCTGTAAACGCTAATGTTCATTTGTGTACAAAAGGAGATGTTACAGAAAGTTCCTACTCGAAGATTGGTAGTACCCTCATAAAATTGGTTGCATACTACTCTAAATCATATGGAAAGTAAATTAATAAGGCTTACATCAAGTTATCACATAGCAGTTTTCAGCAAAATTCAACTCTACACTCTATCGAGCTCAATGCATTACCTTCTATTCCATGCATTTTCTGTTAGGGATAGGACATAACAACTCATTGTGAGCCGGAATTGTATAGATATTGCCTGTACACTTGTCAGAGTCATGGAATACTCAAATGCAAGATGTATTCAGGAACCTACCTCATAACATTCAGAGTGGTAGAAGCAATATCTTTGTTTAGTTCTGTAAACGCTAATGTTCCATTGTGTACCGAAGGTGATGTTACAGAAAGTATTTTCTCGAACATTGGTAGAACACTCATAAAATTGGTTGCATACTACTCTAAATCATATGGAAAGTAAAATAACGAGGTTTACATCAAGTTATCACATAGTACTTTTCAGCAAAATTCAACTCTACACTCTATCGAGCTCAATGCATTACCTTCTATTCTATGCATTTTCTGTTGAGGATAGGACATAACAACTCATTGTGAGCTGGAATTGTATAGATATTGCCTGTATACTTGTCAGAGTCATGGAATACTCAAATGCAAGATGAATTCAGGAACCTACCTCATAACATTCAGAGTGGTACAGGCAATATCTTTGTTTAGCTCTGTAAACTTTAATGTTCCATTGTGTACAAAGCGTGATGTTACTGAAAGTATCTTCCCGACCATTGGTAGAACACTCATAAAATTGGTTCCATACTACTCTAAATCATACGGAAAGTAAAATAATAAGGTTTACATCAAGTTCTCACATAGCAGTTTTCAGCAAAATTCAACTCTACACTCTATCGATCTCAATGCATTACCTTCTATTCTATGCATTTTCTCTTAACGATGTGGACATAACAACTCATTGTGAGCTGGAATTGTATAGATATTGCCTGTATACCTGTCACAGCCATGGAATACTCAAATGCAAGACGAATTCAGGAACCTACCTTATAACATTCAGAGTGGTACAGGCAATATCTTTGTTTAGTTCTGTAAACGCTAATGTTAATTTGTGTACAAAAGGTGATGTTACAGAAAGTATCTTCTCGAACTTTGGTAGAAAACTCATAAAATTGGTTGCATACTATAAGTGATGTGGTAAGTAAAATAATTAGTTTTACAGCAAGTTATCAGATAGTAGTTTCCAGCAAAATTCAACTCTACACTCTATCGAGCTCATGCATTACCTTCTATTCTATGCATTTTCTCTTAAGGATGTGGACATAACAACTCATTGTGAGCTGGAATTGTATAGATATTGCCTGTATACTTGTCAGAGCCATGGAATACTAAAATGCAAGATGAATTCAGGAACCTACCTCATAACATTCAGAGCTGTACAGGCAATATCTTTGTTTATTTCTGTAAACGCTAATGTTCCATTGTGTGCAAAACGTGATGTTACTGAAAGTATCATCTCCAACAATGGTAGAACACTCATAAAATTGGTTCCATACTACTCCAAATTATATGGAAAGTAAAATAATATGGTTTATATCAAGTTATCACATAGCATTTTTCAGCAAATTTCAACTCTACACTCTATCGAGCTCAATGCATTACCTTCTATTCTATGCATTTTCTGCTGAGGATAGGACATAACAACTCATTGTGAGCTGGAATTGTATAGATGTTGCCTGTATACTTGTCACAGCCATGGAATACTCAAATGCAAGATGAATTCAGGAACCTAGCTCATAACATTCAGAGTGGTATAGGCAATATCTTTGTTTAGTTCTGTAAACGCTAATGTTCATTTGTGTACAAAAGGAGATGTTACAAAAAGTTCCTACTCGAAGATTGGTAGTACCCTCATAAAATTGGTTGCATACTACTCTAAATCATATGGAAAGTAAATTAATAAGGCTTACATCAAGTTATCACATAGCAGTTTTCAGCAAAATTCAACTCTACACTCTATCGAGCTCAATGCATTACCTTCTATTCCATGCATTTTCTGTTAGGGATAGGACATAACAACTCATTGTGAGCCGGAATTGTATAGATATTGCCTGTATACTTGTCAGAGTCATGGAATACTCAAATGCATGATGTATTCAGGAACCTACCTCATAACATTCAGAGTGGTAGAAGCAATATCTTTGTTTAGTTCTGTAAACGCTAATGTTCCATTGTGTACCGAAGGTGATGTTACAGAAAGTATTTTCTCGAACTTTGGTAGAACACTCATAAAATTGGTTGCATACTACTCTAAATCATATGGAAAGTAAAATAACGAGGTTTACATCAAGTTATCACATAGTACTTTTCAGCAAAATTCAACTCTACTCTCTACTGATCTCAATGCATTACCTTCTGTTCCATGCATTTTCTGTTAATGATGTGGACATAACAACTCAGTGTGAGCTGGAATTGTATAGATATTGCCTGTGTACTTGTCACAGCCATGGAATACTCAAATGCAAGGCGAATTCAGGAATCTACCTCATGACATTCAGAGCGGTACAGGCAATATCTTTGTTTAGTTCTGTAAACGCTAATGTTCCATTGTGTACAAAACGTGATGTTACAGAAAGTACCTTCTCGAACTTTGGTAGAAAACTCATAAAATTGGTTGCATACTACTCTAAGTGATGTGGTAAGTAAAATAATTAGTTTTACAGCAAGTTATCAGATAGTAGTTTCCAGCAAAATTCAACTCTACACTCTTTCGAGCTCATGCATTACCTTCTATTCTATGCATTTTCTCTTAAGGATGTGGACATAACAACTCATTGTGAGCTGGAATTGTATAGATATTGCCTGTATACTTGTCAGAGCCATGGAATACTAAAATGCAAGATGAATTCAGGAACCTACCTCATAACATTCAGACTGGTTCGGGCAAAATCTTTGTTTAGCTCTTTAAACGCTAATATTCCATTGTGTACAAAAGATGATGTTACAGAAAGTATGTTCTCGAAGATTGGTAGAACACTCATGAAATTGGTTGCATACTACACTAAGTGATGTGGTAAGTAAAATAATTAGGTTTACATCAAGATAACACATAGTAGTTTCCCGCAAAATTCAACTCTACACTCTACTGAGCTGAAAGCATTACCCTATATTCCATGCATTTTCCGTTAAGGACGAGGACATAACAACTCAGGGTGAGCTGGAATTGTATAGATATTGCCTGTATACTTGTCAGAGCAATGGAATACACAAGTGCAAGATGAATTCAGGAACCTACTTCATAACATTCAGAGTGCTATAGGCAATATCTTTGTTTGTTCTGTAAACGCTAATGGTCCATTGTGTACAAAAGGTGATGTTACAGAAAGTATCTTCTCGAACTTTGGTAGAACACTCATAAAATTGGTTGCATACTACTCTAAATCATTTGGAAAGTAAAATAATGAGGTTTACATCAAGTTATCACATAGCAGTTTTCAGCAAAATTCAATACACTCTATCGAGCTCAATGCATTACCTTCTATGCATTTTCTCTTAAGGATGTGGACATAACAACTCATTGTGAGCTGGATTTGTATAGATATTGCCTGTATACTTCTCAGAGCCATGGAATACTCAAATGCAAGGCGAATTCAGGAATCTACCTCATAACATTCAGAGCTGTACAGGCAATATCTTTGTTTATTTCTGTAAACGCTAATGTTCCATTGTGTGCAAAACGTGATGTTACTGAAAGTATCATCTCCAACAATGGTAGAACACTCATAAAATTGGTTCCATACTACTCCAAATTATATGGAAAGTAAAATAATATGGTTTATATCAAGTTATCACATAGCAGTTTTCAGCAAATTTCAACTCTACACTCTATCGAGCTCAATGCATTACCTTCTATTCTATGCATTTTCTGCTGAGGATAGGACATAACAACTCATTGTGAGCTGGAATTGTATAGATGTTGCCTGTATACTTGTCACAGCCATGGAATACTCAAATGCAAGATGAATTCAGGAACCTAGCTCATAACATTCAGAGTGGTATAGGCAATATCTTTGTTTAGTTCTGTAAACGCTAATGTTCATTTGTGTACAAAAGGAGATGTTACAGAAAGTTCCTACTCGAAGATTGGTAGTACCCTCATAAAATTGGTTGCATACTACTCTAAATCATATGGAAAGTAAATTAATAAGGCTTACATCAAGTTATCACATAGCAGTTTTCAGCAAAATTCAACTCTACACTCTATCGAGCTCAATGCATTACCTTCTATTCCATGCATTTTCTGTTAGGGATAGGACATAACAACTCATTGTGAGCCGGAATTGTATAGATATTGCCTGTACACTTGTCAGAGTCATGGAATACTCAAATGCAAGATGTATTCAGGAACCTACCTCATAACATTCAGAGTGGTAGAAGCAATATCTTTGTTTAGTTCTGTAAACGCTAATGTTCCATTGTGTACCGAAGGTGATGTTACAGAAAGTATTTTCTCGAACATTGGTAGAACACTCATAAAATTGGTTGCATACTACTCTAAATCATATGGAAAGTAAAATAACGAGGTTTACATCAAGTTATCACATAGTACTTTTCAGCAAAATTCAACTCTACACTCTATCGAGCTCAATGCATTACCTTCTATTCTATGCATTTTCTGTTGAGGATAGGACATAACAACTCATTGTGAGCTGGAATTGTATAGATATTGCCTGTATACTTGTCAGAGTCATGGAATACTCAAATGCAAGATGAATTCAGGAACCTACCTCATAACATTCAGAGTGGTACAGGCAATATCTTTGTTTAGCTCTGTAAACTTTAATGTTCCATTGTGTACAAAGCGTGATGTTACTGAAAGTATCTTCCCGACCATTGGTAGAACACTCATAAAATTGGTTCCATACTACTCTAAATCATACGGAAAGTAAAATAATAAGGTTTACATCAAGTTCTCACATAGCAGTTTTCAGCAAAATTCAACTCTACACTCTATCGATCTCAATGCATTACCTTCTATTCTATGCATTTTCTCTTAACGATGTGGACATAACAACTCATTGTGAGCTGGAATTGTATAGATATTGCCTGTATACCTGTCACAGCCATGGAATACTCAAATGCAAGACGAATTCAGGAACCTACCTTATAACATTCAGAGTGGTACAGGCAATATCTTTGTTTAGTTCTGTAAACGCTAATGTTAATTTGTGTACAAAAGGTGATGTTACAGAAAGTATCTTCTCGAACTTTGGTAGAAAACTCATAAAATTGGTTGCATACTATAAGTGATGTGGTAAGTAAAATAATTAGTTTTACAGCAAGTTATCAGATAGTAGTTTCCAGCAAAATTCAACTCTACACTCTATCGAGCTCATGCATTACCTTCTATTCTATGCATTTTCTCTTAAGGATGTGGACATAACAACTCATTGTGAGCTGGAATTGTATAGATATTGCCTGTATACTTGTCAGAGCCATGGAATACTAAAATGCAAGATGAATTCAGGAACCTACCTCATAACATTCAGAGCTGTACAGGCAATATCTTTGTTTATTTCTGTAAACGCTAATGTTCCATTGTGTGCAAAACGTGATGTTACTGAAAGTATCATCTCCAACAATGGTAGAACACTCATAAAATTGGTTCCATACTACTCCAAATTATATGGAAAGTAAAATAATATGGTTTATATCAAGTTATCACATAGCATTTTTCAGCAAATTTCAACTCTACACTCTATCGAGCTCAATGCATTACCTTCTATTCTATGCATTTTCTGCTGAGGATAGGACATAACAACTCATTGTGAGCTGGAATTGTATAGATGTTGCCTGTATACTTGTCACAGCCATGGAATACTCAAATGCAAGATGAATTCAGGAACCTAGCTCATAACATTCAGAGTGGTATAGGCAATATCTTTGTTTAGTTCTGTAAACGCTAATGTTCATTTGTGTACAAAAGGAGATGTTACAAAAAGTTCCTACTCGAAGATTGGTAGTACCCTCATAAAATTGGTTGCATACTACTCTAAATCATATGGAAAGTAAATTAATAAGGCTTACATCAAGTTATCACATAGCAGTTTTCAGCAAAATTCAACTCTACACTCTATCGAGCTCAATGCATTACCTTCTATTCCATGCATTTTCTGTTAGGGATAGGACATAACAACTCATTGTGAGCCGGAATTGTATAGATATTGCCTGTATACTTGTCAGAGTCATGGAATACTCAAATGCATGATGTATTCAGGAACCTACCTCATAACATTCAGAGTGGTAGAAGCAATATCTTTGTTTAGTTCTGTAAACGCTAATGTTCCATTGTGTACCGAAGGTGATGTTACAGAAAGTATTTTCTCGAACTTTGGTAGAACACTCATAAAATTGGTTGCATACTACTCTAAATCATATGGAAAGTAAAATAACGAGGTTTACATCAAGTTATCACATAGTACTTTTCAGCAAAATTCAACTCTACTCTCTACTGATCTCAATGCATTACCTTCTGTTCCATGCATTTTCTGTTAATGATGTGGACATAACAACTCAGTGTGAGCTGGAATTGTATAGATATTGCCTGTGTACTTGTCACAGCCATGGAATACTCAAATGCAAGGCGAATTCAGGAATCTACCTCATGACATTCAGAGCGGTACAGGCAATATCTTTGTTTAGTTCTGTAAACGCTAATGTTCCATTGTGTACAAAACGTGATGTTACAGAAAGTACCTTCTCGAACTTTGGTAGAAAACTCATAAAATTGGTTGCATACTACTCTAAGTGATGTGGTAAGTAAAATAATTAGTTTTACAGCAAGTTATCAGATAGTAGTTTCCAGCAAAATTCAACTCTACACTCTTTCGAGCTCATGCATTACCTTCTATTCTATGCATTTTCTCTTAAGGATGTGGACATAACAACTCATTGTGAGCTGGAATTGTATAGATATTGCCTGTATACTTGTCAGAGCCATGGAATACTAAAATGCAAGATGAATTCAGGAACCTACCTCATAACATTCAGACTGGTTCGGGCAAAATCTTTGTTTAGCTCTTTAAACGCTAATATTCCATTGTGTACAAAAGATGATGTTACAGAAAGTATGTTCTCGAAGATTGGTAGAACACTCATGAAATTGGTTGCATACTACACTAAGTGATGTGGTAAGTAAAATAATTAGGTTTACATCAAGATAACACATAGTAGTTTCCCGCAAAATTCAACTCTACACTCTACTGAGCTGAAAGCATTACCCTATATTCCATGCATTTTCCGTTAAGGACGAGGACATAACAACTCAGGGTGAGCTGGAATTGTATAGATATTGCCTGTATACTTGTCAGAGCAATGGAATACACAAGTGCAAGATGAATTCAGGAACCTACTTCATAACATTCAGAGTGCTATAGGCAATATCTTTGTTTGTTCTGTAAACGCTAATGGTCCATTGTGTACAAAAGGTGATGTTACAGAAAGTATCTTCTCGAACTTTGGTAGAACACTCATAAAATTGGTTGCATACTACTCTAAATCATTTGGAAAGTAAAATAATGAGGTTTACATCAAGTTATCACATAGTAGGTTTCAGCAAATTTCAACTCTACACTCTATCGTGCTCAATGCATTACCTTCAATTTATGCATTTTCTGTTAAGGATAGGACATAACAACTCATTGTGAGCTGGAATTGTATAGATGTTGCCTGTATACTTGTCACAGCCATGGAATACTCAAATGCAAGATGAATTCAGGAACCTAGCTCATAACATTCAGAGTGGTATAGGCAATATCTTTGTTTAGTTCTGTAAACGCTAATGTTCATTTGTGTACAAAAGGAGATGTTACAAAAAGTTCCTACTCGAAGATTGGTAGTACCCTCATAAAATTGGTTGCATACTACTCTAAATCATATGGAAAGTAAATTAATAAGGCTTACATCAAGTTATCACATAGCAGTTTTCAGCAAAATTCAACTCTACACTCTATCGAGCTCAATGCATTACCTTCTATTCCATGCATTTTCTGTTAGGGATAGGACATAACAACTCATTGTGAGCCGGAATTGTATAGATATTGCCTGTACACTTGTCAGAGTCATGGAATACTCAAATGCAAGATGTATTCAGGAACCTACCTCATAACATTCAGAGTGGTAGAAGCAATATCTTTGTTTAGTTCTGTAAACGCTAATGTTCCATTGTGTACCGAAGGTGATGTTACAGAAAGTATTTTCTCGAAGATTGGTAGAACACTCATAAAATTGGTTGCATACTACTCTAAATCATATGGAAAGTAAAATAACGAGGTTTACATCAAGTTATCCCATAGTACTTTTCAGCAAAATTCAACTCTACACTCTATCGAGCTCAATGCATTACCTTCTATTCTATGCATTTTCTGTTGAGGATAGGACATAACAACTCATTGTGAGCTGGAATTGTATAGATATTGCCTGTATACTTGTCAGAGTCATGGAATACTCAAATGCAAGATGAATTCAGGAACCTACCTCATAACATTCAGAGTGGTACAGGCAATATCTTTGTTTAGCTCTGTAAACTTTAATGTTCCATTGTGTACAAAACGTGATGTTACTGAAAGTATCTTCCCGACCATTGGTAGAACACTCATAAAATTGGTTGCATACTACACTAAGTGATGTGGTAAGTAAAATAATTAGGTTTACATCAAGATAACACATAGTAGTTTCCCGCAAAATTCAACTCTACACTCTACTGAGCTGAAAGCATTACCCTATATTCCATGCATTTTCTGTTAAGGACGAGGACATAACAACTCAGGGTGAGCTGGAATTGTATAGATATTGCCTGTATACTTGTCAGAGCAATGGAATACACAAGTGCAAGATGAATTCAGGAACCTACTTCATAACATTCAGAGTGCTATAGGCAATATCTTTGTTTGTTCTGTAAACGCTAATGGTCCATTGTGTACAAAAGGTGATGTTACAGAAAGTATCTTCTCGAACTTTGGTAGAACACTCATAAAATTGGTTGCATACTACTCTAAATCATTTGGAAAGTAAAATAATGAGGTTTACATCAAGTTATCACATAGCAGTTTTCAGCAAAATTCAATACACTCTATCGAGCTCAATGCATTACCTTCTATGCATTTTCTCTTAAGGATGTGGACATAACAACTCATTGTGAGCTGGATTTGTATAGATATTGCCTGTATACTTCTCAGAGCCATGGAATACTCAAATGCAAGGCGAATTCAGGAATCTACCTCATAACATTCAGAGCTGTACAGGCAATATCTTTGTTTATTTCTGTAAACGCTAATGTTCCATTGTGTGCAAAACGTGATGTTACTGAAAGTATCATCTCCAACAATGGTAGAACACTCATAAAATTGGTTCCATACTACTCCAAATTATATGGAAAGTAAAATAATATGGTTTATATCAAGTTATCACATAGCAGTTTTCAGCAAAT
The DNA here is from genome assembly GCF_048418815.1 of Hemitrygon akajei. NCBI lineage: Eukaryota > Metazoa > Chordata > Chondrichthyes > Myliobatiformes > Dasyatidae > Hemitrygon > Hemitrygon akajei. Next base: position 93,863,284 of record NC_133136.1, on the reverse strand, counting down.
TTCAACTCTACACTCTATCGAGCTCAATGCATTACCTTCTATTCTATGCATTTTCTGCTGAGGATAGGACATAACAACTCATTGTGAGCTGGAATTGTATAGATATTGCCTGTATACTTGTCAGAGTCATGGAATACTCAAATGCAAGATGAATTCAGGAACCTACCTCATAACATTCAGAGTGGTACAGGCAATATCTTTGTTTAGCTCTGTAAACTTTAATGTTCCATTGTGTACAAAACGTGATGTTACTGAAAGTATCTTCCCGACCATTGGTAGAACACTCATAAAATTGGTTGCATACTACACTAAGTGATGTGGTAAGTAAAATAATTAGGTTTACATCAAGATAACACATAGTAGTTTCCCGCAAAATTCAACTCTACACTCTACTGAGCTGAAAGCATTACCCTATATTCCATGCATTTTCTGTTAAGGACGAGGACATAACAACTCAGGGTGAGCTGGAATTGTATAGATATTGCCTGTATACTTGTCAGAGCAATGGAATACACAAGTGCAAGATGAATTCAGGAACCTACTTCATAACATTCAGAGTGCTATAGGCAATATCTTTGTTTGTTCTGTAAACGCTAATGGTCCATTGTGTACAAAAGGTGATGTTACAGAAAGTATCTTCTCGAACTTTGGTAGAACACTCATAAAATTGGTTGCATACTACTCTAAATCATTTGGAAAGTAAAATAATGAGGTTTACATCAAGTTATCACATAGCAGTTTTCAGCAAAATTCAATACACTCTATCGAGCTCAATGCATTACCTTCTATGCATTTTCTCTTAAGGATGTGGACATAACAACTCATTGTGAGCTGGATTTGTATAGATATTGCCTGTATACTTCTCAGAGCCATGGAATACTCAAATGCAAGGCGAATTCAGGAATCTACCTCATAACATTCAGAGCTGTACAGGCAATATCTTTGTTTATTTCTGTAAACGCTAATGTTCCATTGTGTGCAAAACGTGATGTTACTGAAAGTATCATCTCCAACAATGGTAGAACACTCATAAAATTGGTTCCATACTACTCCAAATTATATGGAAAGTAAAATAATATGGTTTATATCAAGTTATCACATAGCAGTTTTCAGCAAATTTCAACTCTACACTCTATCGAGCTCAATGCATTACCTTCTATTCTATGCATTTTCTGCTGAGGATAGGACATAACAACTCATTGTGAGCTGGAATTGCATAGATGTTGCCTGTATACTTGTCACAGCCATGGAATACTCAAATGCAAGATGAATTCAGGAACCTAGCTCATAACATTCAGAGTGGTATAGGCAATATCTTTGTTTAGTTCTGTAAACGCTAATGTTCATTTGTGTACAAAAGGAGATGTTACAGAAAGTTCCTACTCGAAGATTGGTAGTACCCTCATAAAATTGGTTGCATACTACTCTAAATCATATGGAAAGTAAATTAATAAGGCTTACATCAAGTTATCACATAGCAGTTTTCAGCAAAATTCAACTCTACACTCTATCGAGCTCAATGCATTACCTTCTATTCCATGCATTTTCTGTTAGGGATAGGACATAACAACTCATTGTGAGCCGGAATTGTATAGATATTGCCTGTATACTTGTCAGAGTCATGGAATACTCAAATGCAAGATGTATTCAGGAACCTACCTCATAACATTCAGAGTGGTAGAAGCAATATCTTTGTTTAGTTCTGTAAACGCTAATGTTCCATTGTGTACCGAAGGTGATGTTACAGAAAGTATTTTCTCGAACATTGGTAGAACACTCATAAAATTGGTTGCATACTACTCTAAATCATATGGAAAGTAAAATAACGAGGTTTACATCAAGTTATCACATAGTACTTTTCAGCAAAATTCAACTCTACACTCTATCGAGCTCAATGCATTACCTTCTATTCTATGCATTTTCTGTTGAGGATAGGACATAACAACTCATTGTGAGCTGGAATTGTATAGATATTGCCTGTATACTTGTCAGAGTCATGGAATACTCAAGTGCAAGATGAATTCAGGAACCTACCTCATAACATTCAGAGTGGTACAGGCAATATCTTTGTTTAGCTCTGTAAACTTTAATGTTCCATTGTGTACAAAACGTGATGTTACTGAAAGTATCTTCCCGACCATTGGTAGAACACTCATAAAATTGGTTCCATACTACTCTAAATCATACGGAAAGTAAAATAATAAGGTTTACATCAAGTTCTCACATAGCAGTTTTCAGCAAAATTCAACTCTACACTCTATCGATCTCAATGCATTACCTTCTATTCTATGCATTTTCTCTTAAAGATGTGGACATAACAACTCATTGTGAGCTGGAATTGTATAGATATTGCCTGTATACCTGTCACAGCCATGGAATACTCAAATGCAAGACGAATTCAGGAACCTACCTTATAACATTCAGAGTGGTACAGGCAATATCTTTGTTTAGTTCTGTAAACGCTAATGTTAATTTGTGTACAAAAGGTGATGTTACAGAAAGTATCTTCTCGAACTTTGGTAGAAAACTCATAAAATTGGTTGCATACTACTCTAAGTGATGTGGTAAGTAAAATAATTAGTTTTACAGCAAGTTATCAGATAGTAGTTTCCAGCAAAATTCAACTCTACACTCTATCGAGCTCATGCATTACCTTCTATTCTATGCATTTTCTCTTAAGGATGTGGACATAACAACTCATTGTGAGCTGGAATTGTATAGATATTGCCTGTATACTTGTCAGAGCCATGGAATACTAAAATGCAAGATGAATTCAGGAACCTACCTCATAACATTCATACCGGTACAGGCAAAATCTTTGTTTAGCTCTTTAAACGCTAATATTCCTTTGTGTACAAAAGGTGATGTTACAGAAAGTATGTTCTCGAAGATTGGTAGAACACTCATAAAATTGGTTGCATACTACTCTAAGTGATGTGGTAAGTAAAATAATTAGTTTTACAGCAAGTTATCAGATAGTAGTTTCCAGCAAAATTCAACTCTACACTCTATTGAGCTGAATGCATTACTTTCTATTCGATGCATTTTGAGTCATGGATGTGTACATAACTACTCGGGGTGAGGTGGAGCGGTAGAAATATTGCAGGTATCCTACTCAGAGCCATGGAATACTCAAATGCAAGGTGAATTCAGGAAGCTACCTCATAACATTTAGAGAGGAACAGTAAATATCTTTGTTTAGTTCTGTAAACGGTAATGTTCCATTGTGTAAAAAAGTTGAAGTTACTAAAAGTAACTTCTCCAACATTGGTAGCACACTCATAAAATTGGTTGCATACTACTCTAAATCATATGGTACGCAAAATAATAAGTTTTACATCAAGTTATCACATAGTAGTTTCCCGCAAAATTCATCTCTACACTCTATTGAGCTGAATGCATTACATTCTATTCTATGCATTTTGAGTTATGGATGTGTACATAACTACTCAGGGTGAGGTGGAACGGTATAAATATTGCAGGTGTTCTACTCAGAGCCATAGAATACTCAAATGCAAGGTGAATTCAGGAAGCTACCTCATAACATTTAGAGTGGAACAGTAAATATCTTTGTTTAGTTCTGTAAACGGTAATGTTCCATTGTGTAAAAAAGTTGAAGTTACTAAAAGTAACTTCTCCAACATTGGTAGCGCACTCATAAAATTGGTTGCATACTACTATAAATCATATAAGCAAAATAATAAGGTTTACATCAAGTTATCACATAGTAGTTTCTCGCAAAATTCATCTCTACACTCTATTGAGCTGAATGCATTACATTCTATTCTATGCATTTTGAGTTATGGATGTGTACACAACTACTCAGGGTGAGGTGGAACGGTATAAATATTGCATGTATCCTACTCAGAGCCATGGAAAACTCAAATGCAAGGTGAATTCAGCAAGCTACCTCATAACATTTAGAGTGGAACAGTAAATATCTTTGTTTAGTTCTGTAAACGCTAATATTCCATTGTGTACAAAAGATGATGTTACAGAAAGTATCTTCTCGAAGATTGGTAGAACACTCATGAAATTGGTTGCATACTACACTAAGTGATGTGGTAAGTAAAATAATTAGGTTTACATCAAGATAACACATAGTAGTTTCCCGCAAAATTCAACTCTACACTCTACTGAGCTGAAAGCATTACCCTATATTCCATGCATTTTCTGTTAAGGACGAGGACATAACAACTCAGGGTGAGCTGGAATTGTATAGATATTGCCTGTATACTTGTCAGAGCAATGGAATACACAAGTGCAAGATGAATTCAGGAACCTACTTCATAACATTCAGAGTGCTATAGGCAATATCTTTGTTTGTTCTGTAAACGCTAATGGTCCATTGTGTACAAAAGGTGATGTTACAGAAAGTATCTTCTCGAACTTTGGTAGAACACTCATAAAATTGGTTGCATACTACTCTAAATCATTTGGAAAGTAAAATAATGAGGTTTACATCAAGTTATCACATAGCAGTTTTCAGCAAAATTCAATACACTCTATCGAGCTCAATGCATTACCTTCTATGCATTTTCTCTTAAGGATGTGGACATAACAACTCATTGTGAGCTGGATTTGTATAGATATTGCCTGTATACTTCTCAGAGCCATGGAATACTCAAATGCAAGGCGAATTCAGGAATCTACCTCATAACATTCAGAGCTGTACAGGCAATATCTTTGTTTATTTCTGTAAACGCTAATGTTCCATTGTGTGCAAAACGTGATGTTACTGAAAGTATCATCTCCAACAATGGTAGAACACTCATAAAATTGGTTCCATACTACTCCAAATTATATGGAAAGTAAAATAATATGGTTTATATCAAGTTATCACATAGCAGTTTTCAGCAAATTTCAACTCTACACTCTATCGAGCTCAATGCATTACCTTCTATTCTATGCATTTTCTGCTGAGGATAGGACATAACAACTCATTGTGAGCTGGAATTGTATAGATGTTGCCTGTATACTTGTCACAGCCATGGAATACTCAAATGCAAGATGAATTCAGGAACCTAGCTCATAACATTCAGAGTGGTATAGGCAATATCTTTGTTTAGTTCTGTAAACGCTAATGTTCATTTGTGTACAAAAGGAGATGTTACAGAAAGTTCCTACTCGAAGATTGGTAGTACCCTCATAAAATTGGTTGCATACTACTCTAAATCATATGGAAAGTAAATTAATAAGGCTTACATCAAGTTATCACATAGCAGTTTTCAGCAAAATTCAACTCTACACTCTATCGAGCTCAATGCATTACCTTCTATTCCATGCATTTTCTGTTAGGGATAGGACATAACAACTCATTGTGAGCCGGAATTGTATAGATATTGCCTGTATACTTGTCAGAGTCATGGAATACTCAAATGCAAGATGTATTCAGGAACCTACCTCATAACATTCAGAGTGGTAGAAGCAATATCTTTGTTTAGTTCTGTAAACGCTAATGTTCCATTGTGTACCGAAGGTGATGTTACAGAAAGTATTTTCTCGAACATTGGTAGAACACTCATAAAATTGGTTGCATACTACTCTAAATCATATGGAAAGTAAAATAACGAGGTTTACATCAAGTTATCACATAGTACTTTTCAGCAAAATTCAACTCTACACTCTATCGAGCTCAATGCATTACCTTCTATTCTATGCATTTTCTGTTGAGGATAGGACATAACAACTCATTGTGAGCTGGAATTGTATAGATATTGCCTGTATACTTGTCAGAGTCATGGAATACTCAAGTGCAAGATGAATTCAGGAACCTACCTCATAACATTCAGAGTGGTACAGGCAATATCTTTGTTTAGCTCTGTAAACTTTAATGTTCCATTGTGTACAAAACGTGATGTTACTGAAAGTATCTTCCCGACCATTGGTAGAACACTCATAAAATTGGTTCCATACTACTCTAAATCATACGGAAAGTAAAATAATAAGGTTTACATCAAGTTCTCACATAGCAGTTTTCAGCAAAATTCAACTCTACACTCTATCGATCTCAATGCATTACCTTCTATTCTATGCATTTTCTCTTAAAGATGTGGACATAACAACTCATTGTGAGCTGGAATTGTATAGATATTGCCTGTATACCTGTCACAGCCATGGAATACTCAAATGCAAGACGAATTCAGGAACCTACCTTATAACATTCAGAGTGGTACAGGCAATATCTTTGTTTAGTTCTGTAAACGCTAATGTTAATTTGTGTACAAAAGGTGAAGTTACAGAAAGTATCTTCTCGAACTTTGGTAGAAAACTCATAAAATTGGTTGCATACTACTCTAAGTGATGTGGTAAGTAAAATAATTAGTTTTACAGCAAGTTATCAGATAGTAGTTTCCAGCAAAATTCAACTCTACACTCTATCGAGCTCATGCATTACCTTCTATTCTATGCATTTTCTCTTAAGGATGTGGACATAACAACTCATTGTGAGCTGGAATTGTATAGATATTGCCTGTATACTTGTCAGAGCCATGGAATACTAAAATGCAAGATGAATTCAGGAACCTACCTCATAACATTCAGACCGGTACAGGCAAAATCTTTGTTTAGCTCTTTAAACGCTAATATTCCTTTGTGTACAAAAGGTGATGTTACAGAAAGTATGTTCTCGAAGATTGGTAGAACACTCATAAAATTGGTTGCATACTACTCTAAGTGATGTGGTAAGTAAAATAATTAGTTTTACAGCAAGTTATCAGATAGTAGTTTCCAGCAAAATTCAACTCTACACTCTATTGAGCTGAATGCATTACTTTCTATTCGATGCATTTTGAGTCATGGATGTGTACATAACTACTCGGGGTGAGGTGGAGCGGTAGAAATATTGCAGGTATCCTACTCAGAGCCATGGAATACTCAAATGCAAGGTGAATTCAGGAAGCTACCTCATAACATTTAGAGAGGAACAGTAAATATCTTTGTTTAGTTCTGTAAACGGTAATGTTCCATTGTGTAAAAAAGTTGAAGTTACTAAAAGTAACTTCTCCAACATTGGTAGCACACTCATAAAATTGGTTGCATACTACTCTAAATCATATGGTACGCAAAATAATAAGTTTTACATCAAGTTATCACATAGTAGTTTCCCGCAAAATTCATCTCTACACTCTATTGAGCTGAATGCATTACATTCTATTCTATGCATTTTGAGTTATGGATGTGTACATAACTACTCAGGGTGAGGTGGAACGGTATAAATATTGCAGGTGTTCTACTCAGAGCCATAGAATACTCAAATGCAAGGTGAATTCAGGAAGCTACCTCATAACATTTAGAGTGGAACAGTAAATATCTTTGTTTAGTTCTGTAAACGGTAATGTTCCATTGTGTAAAAAAGTTGAAGTTACTAAAAGTAACTTCTCCAACATTGGTAGCGCACTCATAAAATTGGTTGCATACTACTATAAATCATATAAGCAAAATAATAAGGTTTACATCAAGTTATCACATAGTAGTTTCTCGCAAAATTCATCTCTACACTCTATTGAGCTGAATGCATTACATTCTATTCTATGCATTTTGAGTTATGGATGTGTACACAACTACTCAGGGTGAGGTGGAACGGTATAAATATTGCATGTATCCTACTCAGAGCCATGGAAAACTCAAATGCAAGGTGAATTCAGCAAGCTACCTCATAACATTTAGAGTGGAACAGTAAATATCTTTGTTTAGTTCTGTAAACGCTAATATTCCATTGTGTACAAAAGATGATGTTACAGAAAGTATCTTCTCGAAGATTGGTAGAACACTCATGAAATTGGTTGCATACTACACTAAGTGATGTGGTAAGTAAAATAATTAGGTTTACATCAAGATAACACATAGTAGTTTCCCGCAAAATTCAACTCTACACTCTACTGAGCTGAAAGCATTACCCTATATTCCATGCATTTTCTGTTAAGGACGAGGACATAACAACTCAGGGTGAGCTGGAATTGTATAGATATTGCCTGTATACTTGTCAGAGCAATGGAATACACAAGTGCAAGATGAATTCAGGAACCTACTTCATAACATTCAGAGTGCTATAGGCAATATCTTTGTTTGTTCTGTAAACGCTAATGGTCCATTGTGTACAAAAGGTGATGTTACAGAAAGTATCTTCTCGAACTTTGGTAGAACACTCATAAAATTGGTTGCATACTACTCTAAATCATTTGGAAAGTAAAATAATGAGGTTTACATCAAGTTATCACATAGCAGTTTTCAGCAAAATTCAATACACTCTATCGAGCTCAATGCATTACCTTCTATGCATTTTCTCTTAAGGATGTGGACATAACAACTCATTGTGAGCTGGATTTGTATAGATATTGCCTGTATACTTCTCAGAGCCATGGAATACTCAAATGCAAGGCGAATTCAGGAATCTACCTCATAACATTCAGAGCTGTACAGGCAATATCTTTGTTTATTTCTGTAAACGCTAATGTTCCATTGTGTGCAAAACGTGATGTTACTGAAAGTAGCATCTCCAACAATGGTAGAACACTCATAAAATTGGTTCCATACTACTCCAAATTATATGGAAAGTAAAATAATATGGTTTATATCAAGTTATCACATAGCAGTTTTCAGCAAATTTCAACTCTACACTCTATCGAGCTCAATGCATTACCTTCTATTCTATGCATTTTCTGCTGAGGATAGGACATAACAACTCATTGTGAGCTGGAATTGTATAGATGTTGCCTGTATACTTGTCACAGCCATGGAATACTCAAATGCAAGATGAATTCAGGAACCTAGCTCATAACATTCAGAGTGGTATAGGCAATATCTTTGTTTAGTTCTGTAAACGCTAATGTTCATTTGTGTACAAAAGGAGATGTTACAGAAAGTTCCTACTCGAAGATTGGTAGTACCCTCATAAAATTGGTTGCATACTACTCTAAATCATATGGAAAGTAAATTAATAAGGCTTACATCAAGTTATCACATAGCAGTTTTCAGCAAAATTCAACTCTACACTCTATCGAGCTCAATGCATTACCTTCTATTCCATGCATTTTCTGTTAGGGATAGGACATAACAACTCATTGTGAGCCGGAATTGTATAGATATTGCCTGTACACTTGTCAGAGTCATGGAATACTCAAATGCAAGATGTATTCAGGAACCTACCTCATAACATTCAGAGTGGTAGAAGCAATATCTTTGTTTAGTTCTGTAAACGCTAATGTTCCATTGTGTACCGAAGGTGATGTTACAGAAAGTATTTTCTCGAACATTGGTAGAACACTCATAAAATTGGTTGCATACTACTCTAAATCATATGGAAAGTAAAATAACGAGGTTTACATCAAGTTATCACATAGTACTTTTCAGCAAAATTCAACTCTACACTCTATCGAGCTCAATGCATTACCTTCTATTCTATGCATTTTCTGTTGAGGATAGGACATAACAACTCATTGTGAGCTGGAATTGTATAGATATTGCCTGTATACTTGTCAGAGTCATGGAATACTCAAATGCAAGATGAATTCAGGAACCTACCTCATAACATTCAGAGTGGTACAGGCAATATCTTTGTTTAGCTCTGTAAACTTTAATGTTCCATTGTGTACAAAGCGTGATGTTACTGAAAGTATCTTCCCGACCATTGGTAGAACACTCATAAAATTGGTTCCATACTACTCTAAATCATACGGAAAGTAAAATAATAAGGTTTACATCAAGTTCTCACATAGCAGTTTTCAGCAAAATTCAACTCTACACTCTATCGATCTCAATGCATTACCTTCTATTCTATGCATTTTCTCTTAACGATGTGGACATAACAACTCATTGTGAGCTGGAATTGTATAGATATTGCCTGTATACCTGTCACAGCCATGGAATACTCAAATGCAAGACGAATTCAGGAACCTACCTTATAACATTCAGAGTGGTACAGGCAATATCTTTGTTTAGTTCTGTAAACGCTAATGTTAATTTGTGTACAAAAGGTGATGTTACAGAAAGTATCTTCTCGAACTTTGGTAGAAAACTCATAAAATTGGTTGCATACTATAAGTGATGTGGTAAGTAAAATAATTAGTTTTACAGCAAGTTATCAGATAGTAGTTTCCAGCAAAATTCAACTCTACACTCTATCGAGCTCATGCATTACCTTCTATTCTATGCATTTTCTCTTAAGGATGTGGACATAACAACTCATTGTGAGCTGGAATTGTATAGATATTGCCTGTATACTTGTCAGAGCCATGGAATACTAAAATGCAAGATGAATTCAGGAACCTACCTCATAACATTCAGAGCTGTACAGGCAATATCTTTGTTTATTTCTGTAAACGCTAATGTTCCATTGTGTGCAAAACGTGATGTTACTGAAAGTATCATCTCCAACAATGGTAGAACACTCATAAAATTGGTTCCATACTACTCCAAATTATATGGAAAGTAAAATAATATGGTTTATATCAAGTTATCACATAGCATTTTTCAGCAAATTTCAACTCTACACTCTATCGAGCTCAATGCATTACCTTCTATTCTATGCATTTTCTGCTGAGGATAGGACATAACAACTCATTGTGAGCTGGAATTGTATAGATGTTGCCTGTATACTTGTCACAGCCATGGAATACTCAAATGCAAGATGAATTCAGGAACCTAGCTCATAACATTCAGAGTGGTATAGGCAATATCTTTGTTTAGTTCTGTAAACGCTAATGTTCATTTGTGTACAAAAGGAGATGTTACAAAAAGTTCCTACTCGAAGATTGGTAGTACCCTCATAAAATTGGTTGCATACTACTCTAAATCATATGGAAAGTAAATTAATAAGGCTTACATCAAGTTATCACATAGCAGTTTTCAGCAAAATTCAACTCTACACTCTATCGAGCTCAATGCATTACCTTCTATTCCATGCATTTTCTGTTAGGGATAGGACATAACAACTCATTGTGAGCCGGAATTGTATAGATATTGCCTGTATACTTGTCAGAGTCATGGAATACTCAAATGCATGATGTATTCAGGAACCTACCTCATAACATTCAGAGTGGTAGAAGCAATATCTTTGTTTAGTTCTGTAAACGCTAATGTTCCATTGTGTACCGAAGGTGATGTTACAGAAAGTATTTTCTCGAACTTTGGTAGAACACTCATAAAATTGGTTGCATACTACTCTAAATCATATGGAAAGTAAAATAACGAGGTTTACATCAAGTTATCACATAGTACTTTTCAGCAAAATTCAACTCTACTCTCTACTGATCTCAATGCATTACCTTCTGTTCCATGCATTTTCTGTTAATGATGTGGACATAACAACTCAGTGTGAGCTGGAATTGTATAGATATTGCCTGTGTACTTGTCACAGCCATGGAATACTCAAATGCAAGGCGAATTCAGGAATCTACCTCATGACATTCAGAGCGGTACAGGCAATATCTTTGTTTAGTTCTGTAAACGCTAATGTTCCATTGTGTACAAAACGTGATGTTACAGAAAGTACCTTCTCGAACTTTGGTAGAAAACTCATAAAATTGGTTGCATACTACTCTAAGTGATGTGGTAAGTAAAATAATTAGTTTTACAGCAAGTTATCAGATAGTAGTTTCCAGCAAAATTCAACTCTACACTCTTTCGAGCTCATGCATTACCTTCTATTCTATGCATTTTCTCTTAAGGATGTGGACATAACAACTCATTGTGAGCTGGAATTGTATAGATATTGCCTGTATACTTGTCAGAGCCATGGAATACTAAAATGCAAGATGAATTCAGGAACCTACCTCATAACATTCAGACTGGTTCGGGCAAAATCTTTGTTTAGCTCTTTAAACGCTAATATTCCATTGTGTACAAAAGATGATGTTACAGAAAGTATGTTCTCGAAGATTGGTAGAACACTCATGAAATTGGTTGCATACTACACTAAGTGATGTGGTAAGTAAAATAATTAGGTTTACATCAAGATAACACATAGTAGTTTCCCGCAAAATTCAACTCTACACTCTACTGAGCTGAAAGCATTACCCTATATTCCATGCATTTTCCGTTAAGGACGAGGACATAACAACTCAGGGTGAGCTGGAATTGTATAGATATTGCCTGTATACTTGTCAGAGCAATGGAATACACAAGTGCAAGATGAATTCAGGAACCTACTTCATAACATTCAGAGTGCTATAGGCAATATCTTTGTTTGTTCTGTAAACGCTAATGGTCCATTGTGTACAAAAGGTGATGTTACAGAAAGTATCTTCTCGAACTTTGGTAGAACACTCATAAAATTGGTTGCATACTACTCTAAATCATTTGGAAAGTAAAATAATGAGGTTTACATCAAGTTATCACATAGCAGTTTTCAGCAAAATTCAATACACTCTATCGAGCTCAATGCATTACCTTCTATGCATTTTCTCTTAAGGATGTGGACATAACAACTCATTGTGAGCTGGATTTGTATAGATATTGCCTGTATACTTCTCAGAGCCATGGAATACTCAAATGCAAGGCGAATTCAGGAATCTACCTCATAACATTCAGAGCTGTACAGGCAATATCTTTGTTTATTTCTGTAAACGCTAATGTTCCATTGTGTGCAAAACGTGATGTTACTGAAAGTATCATCTCCAACAATGGTAGAACACTCATAAAATTGGTTCCATACTACTCCAAATTATATGGAAAGTAAAATAATATGGTTTATATCAAGTTATCACATAGCAGTTTTCAGCAAATTTCAACTCTACACTCTATCGAGCTCAATGCATTACCTTCTATTCTATGCATTTTCTGCTGAGGATAGGACATAACAACTCATTGTGAGCTGGAATTGTATAGATGTTGCCTGTATACTTGTCACAGCCATGGAATACTCAAATGCAAGATGAATTCAGGAACCTAGCTCATAACATTCAGAGTGGTATAGGCAATATCTTTGTTTAGTTCTGTAAACGCTAATGTTCATTTGTGTACAAAAGGAGATGTTACAGAAAGTTCCTACTCGAAGATTGGTAGTACCCTCATAAAATTGGTTGCATACTACTCTAAATCATATGGAAAGTAAATTAATAAGGCTTACATCAAGTTATCACATAGCAGTTTTCAGCAAAATTCAACTCTACACTCTATCGAGCTCAATGCATTACCTTCTATTCCATGCATTTTCTGTTAGGGATAGGACATAACAACTCATTGTGAGCCGGAATTGTATAGATATTGCCTGTACACTTGTCAGAGTCATGGAATACTCAAATGCAAGATGTATTCAGGAACCTACCTCATAACATTCAGAGTGGTAGAAGCAATATCTTTGTTTAGTTCTGTAAACGCTAATGTTCCATTGTGTACCGAAGGTGATGTTACAGAAAGTATTTTCTCGAACATTGGTAGAACACTCATAAAATTGGTTGCATACTACTCTAAATCATATGGAAAGTAAAATAACGAGGTTTACATCAAGTTATCACATAGTACTTTTCAGCAAAATTCAACTCTACACTCTATCGAGCTCAATGCATTACCTTCTATTCTATGCATTTTCTGTTGAGGATAGGACATAACAACTCATTGTGAGCTGGAATTGTATAGATATTGCCTGTATACTTGTCAGAGTCATGGAATACTCAAATGCAAGATGAATTCAGGAACCTACCTCATAACATTCAGAGTGGTACAGGCAATATCTTTGTTTAGCTCTGTAAACTTTAATGTTCCATTGTGTACAAAGCGTGATGTTACTGAAAGTATCTTCCCGACCATTGGTAGAACACTCATAAAATTGGTTCCATACTACTCTAAATCATACGGAAAGTAAAATAATAAGGTTTACATCAAGTTCTCACATAGCAGTTTTCAGCAAAATTCAACTCTACACTCTATCGATCTCAATGCATTACCTTCTATTCTATGCATTTTCTCTTAACGATGTGGACATAACAACTCATTGTGAGCTGGAATTGTATAGATATTGCCTGTATACCTGTCACAGCCATGGAATACTCAAATGCAAGACGAATTCAGGAACCTACCTTATAACATTCAGAGTGGTACAGGCAATATCTTTGTTTAGTTCTGTAAACGCTAATGTTAATTTGTGTACAAAAGGTGATGTTACAGAAAGTATCTTCTCGAACTTTGGTAGAAAACTCATAAAATTGGTTGCATACTATAAGTGATGTGGTAAGTAAAATAATTAGTTTTACAGCAAGTTATCAGATAGTAGTTTCCAGCAAAATTCAACTCTACACTCTATCGAGCTCATGCATTACCTTCTATTCTATGCATTTTCTCTTAAGGATGTGGACATAACAACTCATTGTGAGCTGGAATTGTATAGATATTGCCTGTATACTTGTCAGAGCCATGGAATACTAAAATGCAAGATGAATTCAGGAACCTACCTCATAACATTCAGAGCTGTACAGGCAATATCTTTGTTTATTTCTGTAAACGCTAATGTTCCATTGTGTGCAAAACGTGATGTTACTGAAAGTATCATCTCCAACAATGGTAGAACACTCATAAAATTGGTTCCATACTACTCCAAATTATATGGAAAGTAAAATAATATGGTTTATATCAAGTTATCACATAGCATTTTTCAGCAAATTTCAACTCTACACTCTATCGAGCTCAATGCATTACCTTCTATTCTATGCATTTTCTGCTGAGGATAGGACATAACAACTCATTGTGAGCTGGAATTGTATAGATGTTGCCTGTATACTTGTCACAGCCATGGAATACTCAAATGCAAGATGAATTCAGGAACCTAGCTCATAACATTCAGAGTGGTATAGGCAATATCTTTGTTTAGTTCTGTAAACGCTAATGTTCATTTGTGTACAAAAGGAGATGTTACAAAAAGTTCCTACTCGAAGATTGGTAGTACCCTCATAAAATTGGTTGCATACTACTCTAAATCATATGGAAAGTAAATTAATAAGGCTTACATCAAGTTATCACATAGCAGTTTTCAGCAAAATTCAACTCTACACTCTATCGAGCTCAATGCATTACCTTCTATTCCATGCATTTTCTGTTAGGGATAGGACATAACAACTCATTGTGAGCCGGAATTGTATAGATATTGCCTGTATACTTGTCAGAGTCATGGAATACTCAAATGCATGATGTATTCAGGAACCTACCTCATAACATTCAGAGTGGTAGAAGCAATATCTTTGTTTAGTTCTGTAAACGCTAATGTTCCATTGTGTACCGAAGGTGATGTTACAGAAAGTATTTTCTCGAACTTTGGTAGAACACTCATAAAATTGGTTGCATACTACTCTAAATCATATGGAAAGTAAAATAACGAGGTTTACATCAAGTTATCACATAGTACTTTTCAGCAAAATTCAACTCTACTCTCTACTGATCTCAATGCATTACCTTCTGTTCCATGCATTTTCTGTTAATGATGTGGACATAACAACTCAGTGTGAGCTGGAATTGTATAGATATTGCCTGTGTACTTGTCACAGCCATGGAATACTCAAATGCAAGGCGAATTCAGGAATCTACCTCATGACATTCAGAGCGGTACAGGCAATATCTTTGTTTAGTTCTGTAAACGCTAATGTTCCATTGTGTACAAAACGTGATGTTACAGAAAGTACCTTCTCGAACTTTGGTAGAAAACTCATAAAATTGGTTGCATACTACTCTAAGTGATGTGGTAAGTAAAATAATTAGTTTTACAGCAAGTTATCAGATAGTAGTTTCCAGCAAAATTCAACTCTACACTCTTTCGAGCTCATGCATTACCTTCTATTCTATGCATTTTCTCTTAAGGATGTGGACATAACAACTCATTGTGAGCTGGAATTGTATAGATATTGCCTGTATACTTGTCAGAGCCATGGAATACTAAAATGCAAGATGAATTCAGGAACCTACCTCATAACATTCAGACTGGTTCGGGCAAAATCTTTGTTTAGCTCTTTAAACGCTAATATTCCATTGTGTACAAAAGATGATGTTACAGAAAGTATGTTCTCGAAGATTGGTAGAACACTCATGAAATTGGTTGCATACTACACTAAGTGATGTGGTAAGTAAAATAATTAGGTTTACATCAAGATAACACATAGTAGTTTCCCGCAAAATTCAACTCTACACTCTACTGAGCTGAAAGCATTACCCTATATTCCATGCATTTTCCGTTAAGGACGAGGACATAACAACTCAGGGTGAGCTGGAATTGTATAGATATTGCCTGTATACTTGTCAGAGCAATGGAATACACAAGTGCAAGATGAATTCAGGAACCTACTTCATAACATTCAGAGTGCTATAGGCAATATCTTTGTTTGTTCTGTAAACGCTAATGGTCCATTGTGTACAAAAGGTGATGTTACAGAAAGTATCTTCTCGAACTTTGGTAGAACACTCATAAAATTGGTTGCATACTACTCTAAATCATTTGGAAAGTAAAATAATGAGGTTTACATCAAGTTATCACATAGTAGGTTTCAGCAAATTTCAACTCTACACTCTATCGTGCTCAATGCATTACCTTCAATTTATGCATTTTCTGTTAAGGATAGGACATAACAACTCATTGTGAGCTGGAATTGTATAGATGTTGCCTGTATACTTGTCACAGCCATGGAATACTCAAATGCAAGATGAATTCAGGAACCTAGCTCATAACATTCAGAGTGGTATAGGCAATATCTTTGTTTAGTTCTGTAAACGCTAATGTTCATTTGTGTACAAAAGGAGATGTTACAAAAAGTTCCTACTCGAAGATTGGTAGTACCCTCATAAAATTGGTTGCATACTACTCTAAATCATATGGAAAGTAAATTAATAAGGCTTACATCAAGTTATCACATAGCAGTTTTCAGCAAAATTCAACTCTACACTCTATCGAGCTCAATGCATTACCTTCTATTCCATGCATTTTCTGTTAGGGATAGGACATAACAACTCATTGTGAGCCGGAATTGTATAGATATTGCCTGTACACTTGTCAGAGTCATGGAATACTCAAATGCAAGATGTATTCAGGAACCTACCTCATAACATTCAGAGTGGTAGAAGCAATATCTTTGTTTAGTTCTGTAAACGCTAATGTTCCATTGTGTACCGAAGGTGATGTTACAGAAAGTATTTTCTCGAAGATTGGTAGAACACTCATAAAATTGGTTGCATACTACTCTAAATCATATGGAAAGTAAAATAACGAGGTTTACATCAAGTTATCCCATAGTACTTTTCAGCAAAATTCAACTCTACACTCTATCGAGCTCAATGCATTACCTTCTATTCTATGCATTTTCTGTTGAGGATAGGACATAACAACTCATTGTGAGCTGGAATTGTATAGATATTGCCTGTATACTTGTCAGAGTCATGGAATACTCAAATGCAAGATGAATTCAGGAACCTACCTCATAACATTCAGAGTGGTACAGGCAATATCTTTGTTTAGCTCTGTAAACTTTAATGTTCCATTGTGTACAAAACGTGATGTTACTGAAAGTATCTTCCCGACCATTGGTAGAACACTCATAAAATTGGTTCCATACTACTCTAAATCATACGGAAAGTAAAATAATAAGGTTTACATCAAGTTCTCACATAGCAGTTTTCAGCAAAATTCAACTCTACACTCTATCGATCTCAATGCATTACCTTCTATTCTATGCATTTTCTCTTAAC
Source organism: Hemitrygon akajei (assembly GCF_048418815.1). NCBI lineage: Eukaryota > Metazoa > Chordata > Chondrichthyes > Myliobatiformes > Dasyatidae > Hemitrygon > Hemitrygon akajei. The sequence goes on along the minus strand of NC_133136.1, from coordinate 93,845,626 downwards.
GATGTGGACATAACAACTCATTGTGAGCTGGAATTGTATAGATATTGCCTGTATACCTGTCACAGCCATGGAATACTCAAATGCAAGACGAATTCAGGAACCTACCTTATAACATTCAGAGTGGTACAGGCAATATCTTTGTTTAGTTCTGTAAACGCTAATGTTAATTTGTGTACAAAAGGTGATGTTACAGAAAGTATCTTCTCGAACTTTGGTAGAAAACTCATAAAATTGGTTGCATACTATAAGTGATGTGGTAAGTAAAATAATTAGTTTTACAGCAAGTTATCAGATAGTAGTTTCCAGCAAAATTCAACTCTACACTCTATCGAGCTCATGCATTACCTTCTATTCTATGCATTTTCTCTTAAGGATGTGGACATAACAACTCATTGTGAGCTGGAATTGTATAGATATTGCCTGTATACTTGTCAGAGCCATGGAATACTAAAATGCAAGATGAATTCAGGAACCTACCTCATAACATTCAGACCGGTACAGGCAAAATCTTTGTTTAGCTCTTTAAACGCTAATATTCCTTTGTGTACAAAAGGTGATGTTACAGAAAGTATGTTCTCGAAGATTGGTAGAACACTCATAAAATTGGTTGCATACTACTCTAAGTGATGTGGTAAGTAAAATAATTAGTTTTACAGCAAGTTATCAGATAGTAGTTTCCAGCAAAATTCAACTCTACACTCTATTGAGCTGAATGCATTACTTTCTATTCGATGCATTTTGAGTCATGGATGTGTACATAACTACTCGGGGTGAGGTGGAGCGGTAGAAATATTGCAGGTATCCTACTCAGAGCCATGGAATACTCAAATGCAAGGTGAATTCAGGAAGCTACCTCATAACATTTAGAGAGGAACAGTAAATATCTTTGTTTAGTTCTGTAAACGGTAATGTTCCATTGTGTAAAAAAGTTGAAGTTACTAAAAGTAACTTCTCCAACATTGGTAGCACACTCATAAAATTGGTTGCATACTACTCTAAATCATATGGTACGCAAAATAATAAGTTTTACATCAAGTTATCACATAGTAGTTTCCCGCAAAATTCATCTCTACACTCTATTGAGCTGAATGCATTACATTCTATTCTATGCATTTTGAGTTATGGATGTGTACATAACTACTCAGGGTGAGGTGGAACGGTATAAATATTGCAGGTGTTCTACTCAGAGCCATAGAATACTCAAATGCAAGGTGAATTCAGGAAGCTACCTCATAACATTTAGAGTGGAACAGTAAATATCTTTGTTTAGTTCTGTAAACGGTAATGTTCCATTGTGTAAAAAAGTTGAAGTTACTAAAAGTAACTTCTCCAACATTGGTAGCGCACTCATAAAATTGGTTGCATACTACTATAAATCATATAAGCAAAATAATAAGGTTTACATCAAGTTATCACATAGTAGTTTCTCGCAAAATTCATCTCTACACTCTATTGAGCTGAATGCATTACATTCTATTCTATGCATTTTGAGTTATGGATGTGTACACAACTACTCAGGGTGAGGTGGAACGGTATAAATATTGCATGTATCCTACTCAGAGCCATGGAAAACTCAATTGCAAGGTGAATTCAGCAAGCTACCTCATAACATTTAGAGTGGAACAGTAAATATCTTTGTTTAGTTCTGTAAACGCTAATATTCCATTGTGTACAAAAGATGATGTTACAGAAAGTATCTTCTCGAAGATTGGTAGAACACTCATGAAATTGGTTGCATACTACACTAAGTGATGTGGTAAGTAAAATAATTAGGTTTACATCAAGATAACACATAGTAGTTTCCCGCAAAATTCAACTCTACACTCTACTGAGCTGAAAGCATTACCCTATATTCCATGCATTTTCTGTTAAGGACGAGGACATAACAACTCAGGGTGAGCTGGAATTGTATAGATATTGCCTGTATACTTGTCAGAGCAATGGAATACACAAGTGCAAGATGAATTCAGGAACCTACTTCATAACATTCAGAGTGCTATAGGCAATATCTTTGTTTGTTCTGTAAACGCTAATGGTCCATTGTGTACAAAAGGTGATGTTACAGAAAGTATCTTCTCGAACTTTGGTAGAACACTCATAAAATTGGTTGCATACTACTCTAAATCATTTGGAAAGTAAAATAATAAGGTTTACATCAAGTTATCACATAGCAGTTTTCAGCAAAATTCAATACACTCTATCGAGCTCAATGCATTACCTTCTATGCATTTTCTCTTAAGGATGTGGACATAACAACTCATTGTGAGCTGGATTTGTATAGATATTGCCTGTATACTTCTCAGAGCCATGGAATACTCAAATGCAAGGCGAATTCAGGAATCTACCTCATAACATTCAGAGCTGTACAGGCAATATCTTTGTTTATTTCTGTAAACGCTAATGTTCCATTGTGTGCAAAACGTGATGTTACTGAAAGTATCATCTCCAACAATGGTAGAACACTCATAAAATTGGTTCCATACTACTCCAAATTATATGGAAAGTAAAATAATATGGTTTATATCAAGTTATCACATAGCAGTTTTCAGCAAATTTCAACTCTACACTCTATCGAGCTCAATGCATTACCTTCTATTCTATGCATTTTCTGTTAATGATGTGGACATAACAACTCAGTGTGAGCTGGAATTGTATAGATATTGCCTGTGTACTTGTCACAGCCATGGAATACTCAAATGCAAGGCGAATTCAGGAATCTACCTCATGACATTCAGAGCGGTACAGGCAATATCTTTGTTTAGTTCTGTAAACGCTAATGTTCCATTGTGTACAAAACGTGATGTTACAGAAAGTACCTTCTCGAACTTTGGTAGAAAACTCATAAAATTGGTTGCATACTACTCTAAGTGATGTGGTAAGTAAAATAATTAGTTTTACAGCAAGTTATCAGATAGTAGTTTCCAGCAAAATTCAACTCTACACTCTATCGAGCTCATGCATTACCTTCTATTCTATGCATTTTCTCTTAAGGATGTGGACATAACAACTCATTGTGAGCTGGAATTGTATAGATATTGCCTGTATACTTGTCAGAGCCATGGAATACTAAAATGCAAGATGAATTCAGGAACCTACCTCATAACATTCAGACTGGTACGGGCAAAATCTTTCTTTAGCTCTTTAAACGCTAATATTCCATTGTGTACAAAAGATGATGTTACAGAAAGTATGTTCTCGAAGATTGGTAGAACACTCATGAAATTGGTTGCATACTACACTAAGTGATGTGGTAAGTAAAATAATTAGGTTTACATCAAGATAACACATAGTAGTTTCCCGCAAAATTCAACTCTACACTCTACTGAGCTGAAAGCATTACCCTATATTCCATGCATTTTCCGTTAAGGACGAGGACATAACAACTCAGGGTGAGCTGGAATTGTATAGATATTGCCTGTATACTTGTCAGAGCAATGGAATACACAAGTGCAAGATGAATTCAGGAACCTACTTCATAACATTCAGAGTGCTATAGGCAATATCTTTGTTTGTTCTGTAAACGCTAATGGTCCATTGTGTACAAAAGGTGATGTTACAGAAAGTATCTTCTCGAACTTTGGTAGAACACTCATAAAATTGGTTGCATACTACTCTAAATCATTTGGAAAGTAAAATAATGAGGTTTACATCAAGTTATCACATAGTAGGTTTCAGCAAATTTCAACTCTACACTCTATCGTGCTCAATGCATTACCTTCAATTTATGCATTTTCTGTTAAGGATAGGACATAACAACTCATTGTGAGCTGGAATTGTATAGATGTTGCCTGTATACTTGTCACAGCCATGGAATACTCAAATGCAAGATGAATTCAGGAACCTAGCTCATAACATTCAGAGTGGTATAGGCAATATCTTTGTTTAGTTCTGTAAACGCTAATGTTCATTTGTGTACAAAAGGAGATGTTACAAAAAGTTCCTACTCGAAGATTGGTAGTACCCTCATAAAATTGGTTGCATACTACTCTAAATCATATGGAAAGTAAATTAATAAGGCTTACATCAAGTTATCACATAGCAGTTTTCAGCAAAATTCAACTCTACACTCTATCGAGCTCAATGCATTACCTTCTATTCCATGCATTTTCTGTTAGGGATAGGACATAACAACTCATTGTGAGCCGGAATTGTATAGATATTGCCTGTACACTTGTCAGAGTCATGGAATACTCAAATGCAAGATGTATTCAGGAACCTACCTCATAACATTCAGAGTGGTAGAAGCAATATCTTTGTTTAGTTATGTAAACGCTAATGTTCCATTGTGTACCGAAGGTGATGTTACAGAAAGTATTTTCTCGAAGATTGGTAGAACACTCATAAAATTGGTTGCATACTACTCTAAATCATATGGAAAGTAAAATAACGAGGTTTACATCAAGTTATCACATAGTACTTTTCAGCAAAATTCAACTCTACACTCTATCGAGCTCAATGCATTACCTTCTATTCTATGCATTTTCTGTTGAGGATAGGACATAACAACTCATTGTGAGCTGGAATTGTATAGATATTGCCTGTATACTTGTCAGAGTCATGGAATACTCAAATGCAAGATGAATTCAGGAACCTACCTCATAACATTCAGAGTGGTACAGGCAATATCTTTGTTTAGCTCTGTAAACTTTAATGTTCCATTGTGTACAAAACGTGATGTTACTGAAAGTATCTTCCCGACCATTGGTAGAACACTCATAAAATTGGTTCCATACTACTCTAAATCATACGGAAAGTAAAATAATAAGGTTTACATCAAGTTCTCACATAGCAGTTTTCAGCAAAATTCAACTCTACACTCTATCGATCTCAATGCATTACCTTCTATTCTATGCATTTTCTCTTAACGATGTGGACATAACAACTCATTGTGAGCTGGAATTGTATAGATATTGCCTGTATACCTGTCACAGCCATGGAATACTCAAATGCAAGACGAATTCAGGAACCTACCTTATAACATTCAGAGTGGTACAGGCAATATCTTTGTTTAGTTCTGTAAACGCTAATGTTAATTTGTGTACAAAAGGTGATGTTACAGAAAGTATCTTCTCGAACTTTGGTAGAAAACTCATAAAATTGGTTGCATACTATAAGTGATGTGGTAAGTAAAATAATTAGTTTTACAGCAAGTTATCAGATAGTAGTTTCCAGCAAAATTCAACTCTACACTCTATCGAGCTCATGCATTACCTTCTATTCTATGCATTTTCTCTTAAGGATGTGGACATAACAACTCATTGTGAGCTGGAATTGTATAGATATTGCCTGTATACTTGTCAGAGCCATGGAATACTAAAATGCAAGATGAATTCAGGAACCTACCTCATAACATTCAGACCGGTACAGGCAAAATCTTTGTTTAGCTCTTTAAACGCTAATATTCCTTTGTGTACAAAAGGTGATGTTACAGAAAGTATGTTCTCGAAGATTGGTAGAACACTCATAAAATTGGTTGCATACTACTCTAAGTGATGTGGTAAGTAAAATAATTAGTTTTACAGCAAGTTATCAGATAGTAGTTTCCAGCAAAATTCAACTCTACACTCTATTGAGCTGAATGCATTACTTTCTATTCGATGCATTTTGAGTCATGGATGTGTACATAACTACTCGGGGTGAGGTGGAGCGGTAGAAATATTGCAGGTATCCTACTCAGAGCCATGGAATACTCAAATGCAAGGTGAATTCAGGAAGCTACCTCATAACATTTAGAGAGGAACAGTAAATATCTTTGTTTAGTTCTGTAAACGGTAATGTTCCATTGTGTAAAAAAGTTGAAGTTACTAAAAGTAACTTCTCCAACATTGGTAGCACACTCATAAAATTGGTTGCATACTACTCTAAATCATATGGTACGCAAAATAATAAGTTTTACATCAAGTTATCACATAGTAGTTTCCCGCAAAATTCATCTCTACACTCTATTGAGCTGAATGCATTACATTCTATTCTATGCATTTTGAGTTATGGATGTGTACATAACTACTCAGGGTGAGGTGGAACGGTATAAATATTGCAGGTGTTCTACTCAGAGCCATAGAATACTCAAATGCAAGGTGAATTCAGGAAGCTACCTCATAACATTTAGAGTGGAACAGTAAATATCTTTGTTTAGTTCTGTAAACGGTAATGTTCCATTGTGTAAAAAAGTTGAAGTTACTAAAAGTAACTTCTCCAACATTGGTAGCGCACTCATAAAATTGGTTGCATACTACTATAAATCATATAAGCAAAATAATAAGGTTTACATCAAGTTATCACATAGTAGTTTCTCGCAAAATTCATCTCTACACTCTATTGAGCTGAATGCATTACATTCTATTCTATGCATTTTGAGTTATGGATGTGTACACAACTACTCAGGGTGAGGTGGAACGGTATAAATATTGCATGTATCCTACTCAGAGCCATGGAAAACTCAAATGCAAGGTGAATTCAGCAAGCTACCTCATAACATTTAGAGTGGAACAGTAAATATCTTTGTTTAGTTCTGTAAACGCTAATATTCCATTGTGTACAAAAGATGATGTTACAGAAAGTATCTTCTCGAAGATTGGTAGAACACTCATGAAATTGGTTGCATACTACACTAAGTGATGTGGTAAGTAAAATAATTAGGTTTACATCAAGATAACACATAGTAGTTTCCCGCAAAATTCAACTCTACACTCTACTGAGCTGAAAGCATTACCCTATATTCCATGCATTTTCTGTTAAGGACGAGGACATAACAACTCAGGGTGAGCTGGAATTGTATAGATATTGCCTGTATACTTGTCAGAGCAATGGAATACACAAGTGCAAGATGAATTCAGGAACCTACTTCATAACATTCAGAGTGCTATAGGCAATATCTTTGTTTGTTCTGTAAACGCTAATGGTCCATTGTGTACAAAAGGTGATGTTACAGAAAGTATCTTCTCGAACTTTGGTAGAACACTCATAAAATTGGTTGCATACTACTCTAAATCATTTGGAAAGTAAAATAATAAGGTTTACATCAAGTTATCACATAGCAGTTTTCAGCAAAATTCAATACACTCTATCGAGCTCAATGCATTACCTTCTATGCATTTTCTCTTAAGGATGTGGACATAACAACTCATTGTGAGCTGGATTTGTATAGATATTGCCTGTATACTTCTCAGAGCCATGGAATACTCAAATGCAAGGCGAATTCAGGAATCTACCTCATAACATTCAGAGCTGTACAGGCAATATCTTTGTTTATTTCTGTAAACGCTAATGTTCCATTGTGTGCAAAACGTGATGTTACTGAAAGTATCATCTCCAACAATGGTAGAACACTCATAAAATTGGTTCCATACTACTCCAAATTATATGGAAAGTAAAATAATATGGTTTATATCAAGTTATCACATAGCAGTTTTCAGCAAATTTCAACTCTACACTCTATCGAGCTCAATGCATTACCTTCTCTTCTATGCATTTTCTGTTAATGATGTGGACATAACAACTCAGTGTGAGCTGGAATTGTATAGATATTGCCTGTGTACTTGTCACAGCCATGGAATACTCAAATGCAAGGCGAATTCAGGAATCTACCTCATGACATTCAGAGCGGTACAGGCAATATCTTTGTTTAGTTCTGTAAACGCTAATGTTCCATTGTGTACAAAACGTGATGTTACAGAAAGTACCTTCTCGAACTTTGGTAGAAAACTCATAAAATTGGTTGCATACTACTCTAAGTGATGTGGTAAGTAAAATAATTAGTTTTACAGCAAGTTATCAGATAGTAGTTTCCAGCAAAATTCAACTCTACACTCTATCGAGCTCATGCATTACCTTCTATTCTATGCATTTTCTCTTAAGGATGTGGACATAACAACTCATTGTGAGCTGGAATTGTATAGATATTGCCTGTATACTTGTCAGAGCCATGGAATACTAAAATGCAAGATGAATTCAGGAACCTACCTCATAACATTCAGACTGGTACGGGCAAAATCTTTGTTTAGCTCTTTAAACGCTAATATTCCATTGTGTACAAAAGATGATGTTACAGAAAGTATGTTCTCGAAGATTGGTAGAACACTCATGAAATTGGTTGCATACTACACTAAGTGATGTGGTAAGTAAAATAATTAGGTTTACATCAAGATAACACATAGTAGTTTCCCGCAAAATTCAACTCTACACTCTACTGAGCTGAAAGCATTACCCTATATTCCATGCATTTTCCGTTAAGGACGAGGACATAACAACTCAGGGTGAGCTGGAATTGTATAGATATTGCCTGTATACTTGTCAGAGCAATGGAATACACAAGTGCAAGATGAATTCAGGAACCTACTTCATAACATTCAGAGTGCTATAGGCAATATCTTTGTTTGTTCTGTAAACGCTAATGGTCCATTGTGTACAAAAGGTGATGTTACTGAAAGTATCTTCTCGAACTTTGGTAGAACACTCATAAAATTGGTTGCATACTACTCTAAATCATTTGGAAAGTAAAATAATGAGGTTTACATCAAGTTATCACATAGTAGGTTTCAGCAAATTTCAACTCTACACTCTATCGTGCTCAATGCATTACCTTCAATTTATGCATTTTCTGTTAAGGATAGGACATAACAACTCATTGTGAGCTGGAATTGTATAGATGTTGCCTGTATACTTGTCACAGCCATGGAATACTCAAATGCAAGATGAATTCAGGAACCTAGCTCATAACATTCAGAGTGGTATAGGCAATATCTTTGTTTAGTTCTGTAAACGCTAATGTTCATTTGTGTACAAAAGGAGATGTTACAAAAAGTTCCTACTCGAAGATTGGTAGTACCCTCATAAAATTGGTTGCATACTACTCTAAATCATATGGAAAGTAAATTAATAAGGCTTACATCAAGTTATCACATAGCAGTTTTCAGCAAAATTCAACTCTACACTCTATCGAGCTCAATGCATTACCTTCTATTCCATGCATTTTCTGTTAGGGATAGGACATAACAACTCATTGTGAGCCGGAATTGTATAGATATTGCCTGTACACTTGTCAGAGTCATGGAATACTCAAATGCAAGATGTATTCAGGAACCTACCTCATAACATTCAGAGTGGTAGAAGCAATATCTTTGTTTAGTTCTGTAAACGCTAATGTTCCATTGTGTACCGAAGGTGATGTTACAGAAAGTATTTTCTCGAACATTGGTAGAACACTCATAAAATTGGTTGCATACTACTCTAAATCATATGGAAAGTAAAATAACGAGGTTTACATCAAGTTATCACATAGTACTTTTCAGCAAAATTCAACTCTACACTCTATCGAGCTCAATGCATTACCTTCTATTCTATGCATTTTCTGTTGAGGATAGGACATAACAACTCATTGTGAGCTGGAATTGTATAGATATTGCCTGTATACTTGTCAGAGTCATGGAATACTCAAATGCAAGATGAATTCAGGAACCTACCTCATAACATTCAGAGTGGTACAGGCAATATCTTTGTTTAGCTCTGTAAACTTTAATGTTCCATTGTGTACAAAACGTGATGTTACTGAAAGTATCTTCCCGACCATTGGTAGAACACTCATAAAATTGGTTCCATACTACTCTAAATCATACGGAAAGTAAAATAATAAGGTTTACATCAAGTTCTCACATAGCAGTTTTCAGCAAAATTCAACTCTACACTCTATCGATCTCAATGCATTACCTTCTATTCTATGCATTTTCTCTTAAAGATGTGGACATAACAACTCATTGTGAGCTGGAATTGTATAGATATTGCCTGTATACCTGTCACAGCCATGGAATACTCAAATGCAAGACGAATTCAGGAACCTACCTTATAACATTCAGAGTGGTACAGGCAATATCTTTGTTTAGTTCTGTAAACGCTAATGTTAATTTGTGTACAAAAGGTGAAGTTACAGAAAGTATCTTCTCGAACTTTGGTAGAAAACTCATAAAATTGGTTGCATACTACTCTAAGTGATGTGGTAAGTAAAATAATTAGTTTTACAGCAAGTTATCAGATAGTAGTTTCCAGCAAAATTCAACTCTACACTCTATCGAGCTCATGCATTACCTTCTATTCTATGCATTTTCTCTTAAGGATGTGGACATAACAACTCATTGTGAGCTGGAATTGTATAGATATTGCCTGTATACTTGTCAGAGCCATGGAATACTAAAATGCAAGATGAATTCAGGAACCTACCTCATAACATTCAGACCGGTACAGGCAAAATCTTTGTTTAGCTCTTTAAACGCTAATATTCCTTTGTGTACAAAAGGTGATGTTACAGAAAGTATGTTCTCGAAGATTGGTAGAACACTCATAAAATTGGTTGCATACTACTCTAAGTGATGTGGTAAGTAAAATAATTAGTTTTACAGCAAGTTATCAGATAGTAGTTTCCAGCAAAATTCAACTCTACACTCTATTGAGCTGAATGCATTACTTTCTATTCGATGCATTTTGAGTCATGGATGTGTACATAACTACTCGGGGTGAGGTGGAGCGGTAGAAATATTGCAGGTATCCTACTCAGAGCCATGGAATACTCAAATGCAAGGTGAATTCAGGAAGCTACCTCATAACATTTAGAGAGGAACAGTAAATATCTTTGTTTAGTTCTGTAAACGGTAATGTTCCATTGTGTAAAAAAGTTGAAGTTACTAAAAGTAACTTCTCCAACATTGGTAGCACACTCATAAAATTGGTTGCATACTACTCTAAATCATATGGTACGCAAAATAATAAGTTTTACATCAAGTTATCACATAGTAGTTTCCCGCAAAATTCATCTCTACACTCTATTGAGCTGAATGCATTACATTCTATTCTATGCATTTTGAGTTATGGATGTGTACATAACTACTCAGGGTGAGGTGGAACGGTATAAATATTGCAGGTGTTCTACTCAGAGCCATAGAATACTCAAATGCAAGGTGAATTCAGGAAGCTACCTCATAACATTTAGAGTGGAACAGTAAATATCTTTGTTTAGTTCTGTAAACGGTAATGTTCCATTGTGTAAAAAAGTTGAAGTTACTAAAAGTAACTTCTCCAACATTGGTAGCGCACTCATAAAATTGGTTGCATACTACTATAAATCATATAAGCAAAATAATAAGGTTTACATCAAGTTATCACATAGTAGTTTCTCGCAAAATTCATCTCTACACTCTATTGAGCTGAATGCATTACATTCTATTCTATGCATTTTGAGTTATGGATGTGTACACAACTACTCAGGGTGAGGTGGAACGGTATAAATATTGCATGTATCCTACTCAGAGCCATGGAAAACTCAAATGCAAGGTGAATTCAGCAAGCTACCTCATAACATTTAGAGTGGAACAGTAAATATCTTTGTTTAGTTCTGTAAACGCTAATATTCCATTGTGTACAAAAGATGATGTTACAGAAAGTATCTTCTCGAAGATTGGTAGAACACTCATGAAATTGGTTGCATACTACACTAAGTGATGTGGTAAGTAAAATAATTAGGTTTACATCAAGATAACACATAGTAGTTTCCCGCAAAATTCAACTCTACACTCTACTGAGCTGAAAGCATTACCCTATATTCCATGCATTTTCTGTTAAGGACGAGGACATAACAACTCAGGGTGAGCTGGAATTGTATAGATATTGCCTGTATACTTGTCAGAGCAATGGAATACACAAGTGCAAGATGAATTCAGGAACCTACTTCATAACATTCAGAGTGCTATAGGCAATATCTTTGTTTGTTCTGTAAACGCTAATGGTCCATTGTGTACAAAAGGTGATGTTACAGAAAGTATCTTCTCGAACTTTGGTAGAACACTCATAAAATTGGTTGCATACTACTCTAAATCATTTGGAAAGTAAAATAATAAGGTTTACATCAAGTTATCACATAGCAGTTTTCAGCAAAATTCAATACACTCTATCGAGCTCAATGCATTACCTTCTATGCATTTTCTCTTAAGGATGTGGACATAACAACTCATTGTGAGCTGGATTTGTATAGATATTGCCTGTATACTTCTCAGAGCCATGGAATACTCAAATGCAAGGCGAATTCAGGAATCTACCTCATAACATTCAGAGCTGTACAGGCAATATCTTTGTTTATTTCTGTAAACGCTAATGTTCCATTGTGTGCAAAACGTGATGTTACTGAAAGTATCATCTCCAACAATGGTAGAAAACTCATAAAATTGGTTGCATACTACTCTAAGTGATGTGGTAAGTAAAATAATTAGTTTTACAGCAAGTTATCAGATAGTAGTTTCCAGCAAAATTCAACTCTACACTCTATCGAGCTCATGCATTACCTTCTATTCTATGCATTTTCTCTTAAGGATGTGGACATAACAACTCATTGTGAGCTGGAATTGTATAGATATTGCCTGTATACTTGTCAGAGCCATGGAATACTAAAATGCAAGATGAATTCAGGAACCTACCTCATAACATTCAGACTGGTACGGGCAAAATCTTTGTTTAGCTCTTTAAACGCTAATATTCCATTGTGTACAAAAGATGATGTTACAGAAAGTATGTTCTCGAAGATTGGTAGAACACTCATGAAATTGGTTGCATACTACACTAAGTGATGTGGTAAGTAAAATAATTAGGTTTACATCAAGATAACACATAGTAGTTTCCCGCAAAATTCAACTCTACACTCTACTGAGCTGAAAGCATTACCCTATATTCCATGCATTTTCCGTTAAGGACGAGGACATAACAACTCAGGGTGAGCTGGAATTGTATAGATATTGCCTGTATACTTGTCAGAGCAATGGAATACACAAGTGCAAGATGAATTCAGGAACCTACTTCATAACATTCAGAGTGCTATAGGCAATATCTTTGTTTGTTCTGTAAACGCTAATGGTCCATTGTGTACAAAAGGTGATGTTACTGAAAGTATCTTCTCGAACTTTGGTAGAACACTCATAAAATTGGTTGCATACTACTCTAAATCATTTGGAAAGTAAAATAATGAGGTTTACATCAAGTTATCACATAGTAGGTTTCAGCAAATTTCAACTCTACACTCTATCGTGCTCAATGCATTACCTTCAATTTATGCATTTTCTGTTAAGGATAGGACATAACAACTCATTGTGAGCTGGAATTGTATAGATGTTGCCTGTATACTTGTCACAGCCATGGAATACTCAAATGCAAGATGAATTCAGGAACCTAGCTCATAACATTCAGAGTGGTATAGGCAATATCTTTGTTTAGTTCTGTAAACGCTAATGTTCATTTGTGTACAAAAGGAGATGTTACAAAAAGTTCCTACTCGAAGATTGGTAGTACCCTCATAAAATTGGTTGCATACTACTCTAAATCATATGGAAAGTAAATTAATAAGGCTTACATCAAGTTATCACATAGCAGTTTTCAGCAAAATTCAACTCTACACTCTATCGAGCTCAATGCATTACCTTCTATTCCATGCATTTTCTGTTAGGGATAGGACATAACAACTCATTGTGAGCCGGAATTGTATAGATATTGCCTGTACACTTGTCAGAGTCATGGAATACTCAAATGCAAGATGTATTCAGGAACCTACCTCATAACATTCAGAGTGGTAGAAGCAATATCTTTGTTTAGTTCTGTAAACGCTAATGTTCCATTGTGTACCGAAGGTGATGTTACAGAAAGTATTTTCTCGAACATTGGTAGAACACTCATAAAATTGGTTGCATACTACTCTAAATCATATGGAAAGTAAAATAACGAGGTTTACATCAAGTTATCACATAGTACTTTTCAGCAAAATTCAACTCTACACTCTATCGAGCTCAATGCATTACCTTCTATTCTATGCATTTTCTGTTGAGGATAGGACATAACAACTCATTGTGAGCTGGAATTGTATAGATATTGCCTGTATACTTGTCAGAGTCATGGAATACTCAAATGCAAGATGAATTCAGGAACCTACCTCATAACATTCAGAGTGGTACAGGCAATATCTTTGTTTAGCTCTGTAAACTTTAATGTTCCATTGTGTACAAAACGTGATGTTACTGAAAGTATCTTCCCGACCATTGGTAGAACACTCATAAAATTGGTTCCATACTACTCTAAATCATACGGAAAGTAAAATAATAAGGTTTACATCAAGTTCTCACATAGCAGTTTTCAGCAAAATTCAACTCTACACTCTATCGATCTCAATGCATTACCTTCTATTCTATGCATTTTCTCTTAAAGATGTGGACATAACAACTCATTGTGAGCTGGAATTGTATAGATATTGCCTGTATACCTGTCACAGCCATGGAATACTCAAATGCAAGACGAATTCAGGAACCTACCTTATAACATTCAGAGTGGTACAGGCAATATCTTTGTTTAGTTCTGTAAACGCTAATGTTAATTTGTGTACAAAAGGTGAAGTTACAGAAAGTATCTTCTCGAACTTTGGTAGAAAACTCATAAAATTGGTTGCATACTACTCTAAGTGATGTGGTAAGTAAAATAATTAGTTTTACAGCAAGTTATCAGATAGTAGTTTCCAGCAAAATTCAACTCTACACTCTATCGAGCTCATGCATTACCTTCTATTCTATGCATTTTCTCTTAAGGATGTGGACATAACAACTCATTGTGAGCTGGAATTGTATAGATATTGCCTGTATACTTGTCAGAGCCATGGAATACTAAAATGCAAGATGAATTCAGGAACCTACCTCATAACATTCAGACCGGTACAGGCAAAATCTTTGTTTAGCTCTTTAAACGCTAATATTCCTTTGTGTACAAAAGGTGATGTTACAGAAAGTATGTTCTCGAAGATTGGTAGAACACTCATAAAATTGGTTGCATACTACTCTAAGTGATGTGGTAAGTAAAATAATTAGTTTTACAGCAAGTTATCAGATAGTAGTTTCCAGCAAAATTCAACTCTACACTCTATTGAGCTGAATGCATTACTTTCTATTCGATGCATTTTGAGTCATGGATGTGTACATAACTACTCGGGGTGAGGTGGAGCGGTAGAAATATTGCAGGTATCCTACTCAGAGCCATGGAATACTCAAATGCAAGGTGAATTCAGGAAGCTACCTCATAACATTTAGAGAGGAACAGTAAATATCTTTGTTTAGTTCTGTAAACGGTAATGTTCCATTGTGTAAAAAAGTTGAAGTTACTAAAAGTAACTTCTCCAACATTGGTAGCACACTCATAAAATTGGTTGCATACTACTCTAAATCATATGGTACGCAAAATAATAAGTTTTACATCAAGTTATCACATAGTAGTTTCCCGCAAAATTCATCTCTACACTCTATTGAGCTGAATGCATTACATTCTATTCTATGCATTTTGAGTTATGGATGTGTACATAACTACTCAGGGTGAGGTGGAACGGTATAAATATTGCAGGTGTTCTACTCAGAGCCATAGAATACTCAAATGCAAGGTGAATTCAGGAAGCTACCTCATAACATTTAGAGTGGAACAGTAAATATCTTTGTTTAGTTCTGTAAACGGTAATGTTCCATTGTGTAAAAAAGTTGAAGTTACTAAAAGTAACTTCTCCAACATTGGTAGCGCACTCATAAAATTGGTTGCATACTACTATAAATCATATAAGCAAAATAATAAGGTTTACATCAAGTTATCACATAGTAGTTTCTCGCAAAATTCATCTCTACACTCTATTGAGCTGAATGCATTACATTCTATTCTATGCATTTTGAGTTATGGATGTGTACACAACTACTCAGGGTGAGGTGGAACGGTATAAATATTGCATGTATCCTACTCAGAGCCATGGAAAACTCAAATGCAAGGTGAATTCAGCAAGCTACCTCATAACATTTAGAGTGGAACAGTAAATATCTTTGTTTAGTTCTGTAAACGCTAATATTCCATTGTGTACAAAAGATGATGTTACAGAAAGTATCTTCTCGAAGATTGGTAGAACACTCATGAAATTGGTTGCATACTACACTAAGTGATGTGGTAAGTAAAATAATTAGGTTTACATCAAGATAACACATAGTAGTTTCCCGCAAAATTCAACTCTACACTCTACTGAGCTGAAAGCATTACCCTATATTCCATGCATTTTCTGTTAAGGACGAGGACATAACAACTCAGGGTGAGCTGGAATTGTATAGATATTGCCTGTATACTTGTCAGAGCAATGGAATACACAAGTGCAAGATGAATTCAGGAACCTACTTCATAACATTCAGAGTGCTATAGGCAATATCTTTGTTTGTTCTGTAAACGCTAATGGTCCATTGTGTACAAAAGGTGATGTTACAGAAAGTATCTTCTCGAACTTTGGTAGAACACTCATAAAATTGGTTGCATACTACTCTAAATCATTTGGAAAGTAAAATAATAAGGTTTACATCAAGTTATCACATAGCAGTTTTCAGCAAAATTCAATACACTCTATCGAGCTCAATGCATTACCTTCTATGCATTTTCTCTTAAGGATGTGGACATAACAACTCATTGTGAGCTGGATTTGTATAGATATTGCCTGTATACTTCTCAGAGCCATGGAATACTCAAATGCAAGGCGAATTCAGGAATCTACCTCATAACATTCAGAGCTGTACAGGCAATATCTTTGTTTATTTCTGTAAACGCTAATGTTCCATTGTGTGCAAAACGTGATGTTACTGAAAGTATCATCTCCAACAATGGTAGAACACTCATAAAATTGGTTCCATACTACTCCAAATTATATGGAAAGTAAAATAATATGGTTTATATCAAGTTATCACATAGCAGTTTTCAGCAAATTTCAACTCTACACTCTATCGAGCTCAATGCATTACCTTCTCTTCTATGCATTTTCTGTTAATGATGTGGACATAACAACTCAGTGTGAGCTGGAATTGTATAGATATTGCCTGTGTACTTGTCACAGCCATGGAATACTCAAATGCAAGGCGAATTCAGGAATCTACCTCATGACATTCAGAGCGGTACAGGCAATATCTTTGTTTAGTTCTGTAAACGCTAATGTTCCATTGTGTACAAAACGTGATGTTACAGAAAGTACCTTCTCGAACTTTGGTAGAAAACTCATAAAATTGGTTGCATACTACTCTAAGTGATGTGGTAAGTAAAATAATTAGTTTTACAGCAAGTTATCAGATAGTAGTTTCCAGCAAAATTCAACTCTACACTCTATCGAGCTCATGCATTACCTTCTATTCTATGCATTTTCTCTTAAGGATGTGGACATAACAACTCATTGTGAGCTGGAATTGTATAGATATTGCCTGTATACTTGTCAGAGCCATGGAATACTAAAATGCAAGATGAATTCAGGAACCTACCTCATAACATTCAGACTGGTACGGGCAAAATCTTTGTTTAGCTCTTTAAACGCTAATATTCCATTGTGTACAAAAGATGATGTTACAGAAAGTATGTTCTCGAAGATTGGTAGAACACTCATGAAATTGGTTGCATACTACACTAAGTGATGTGGTAAGTAAAATAATTAGGTTTACATCAAGATAACACATAGTAGTTTCCCGCAAAATTCAACTCTACACTCTACTGAGCTGAAAGCATTACCCTATATTCCATGCATTTTCCGTTAAGGACGAGGACATAACAACTCAGGGTGAGCTGGAATTGTATAGATATTGCCTGTATACTTGTCAGAGCAATGGAATACACAAGTGCAAGATGAATTCAGGAACCTACTTCATAACATTCAGAGTGCTATAGGCAATATCTTTGTTTGTTCTGTAAACGCTAATGGTCCATTGTGTACAAAAGGTGATGTTACTGAAAGTATCTTCTCGAACTTTGGTAGAACACTCATAAAATTGGTTGCATACTACTCTAAATCATTTGGAAAGTAAAATAATGAGGTTTACATCAAGTTATCACATAGTAGGTTTCAGCAAATTTCAACTCTACACTCTATCGTGCTCAATGCATTACCTTCAATTTATGCATTTTCTGTTAAGGATAGGACATAACAACTCATTGTGAGCTGGAATTGTATAGATGTTGCCTGTATACTTGTCACAGCCATGGAATACTCAAATGCAAGATGAATTCAGGAACCTAGCTCATAACATTCAGAGTGGTATAGGCAATATCTTTGTTTAGTTCTGTAAACGCTAATGTTCATTTGTGTACAAAAGGAGATGTTACAAAAAGTTCCTACTCGAAGATTGGTAGTACCCTCATAAAATTGGTTGCATACTACTCTAAATCATATGGAAAGTAAATTAATAAGGCTTACATCAAGTTATCACATAGCAGTTTTCAGCAAAATTCAACTCTACACTCTATCGAGCTCAATGCATTACCTTCTATTCCATGCATTTTCTGTTAGGGATAGGACATAACAACTCATTGTGAGCCGGAATTGTATAGATATTGCCTGTACACTTGTCAGAGTCATGGAATACTCAAATGCAAGATGTATTCAGGAACCTACCTCATAACATTCAGAGTGGTAGAAGCAATATCTTTGTTTAGTTCTGTAAACGCTAATGTTCCATTGTGTACCGAAGGTGATGTTACAGAAAGTATTTTCTCGAACATTGGTAGAACACTCATAAAATTGGTTGCATACTACTCTAAATCATATGGAAAGTAAAATAACGAGGTTTACATCAAGTTATCACATAGTACTTTTCAGCAAAATTCAACTCTACACTCTATCGAGCTCAATGCATTACCTTCTATTCTATGCATTTTCTGTTGAGGATAGGACATAACAACTCATTGTGAGCTGGAATTGTATAGATATTGCCTGTATACTTGTCAGAGTCATGGAATACTCAAATGCAAGATGAATTCAGGAACCTACCTCATAACATTCAGAGTGGTACAGGCAATATCTTTGTTTAGCTCTGTAAACTTTAATGTTCCATTGTGTACAAAACGTGATGTTACTGAAAGTATCTTCCCGACCATTGGTAGAACACTCATAAAATTGGTTCCATACTACTCTAAATCATACGGAAAGTAAAATAATAAGGTTTACATCAAGTTCTCACATAGCAGTTTTCAGCAAAATTCAACTCTACACTCTATCGATCTCAATGCATTACCTTCTATTCTATGCATTTTCTCTTAAAGATGTGGACATAACAACTCATTGTGAGCTGGAATTGTATAGATATTGCCTGTATACCTGTCACAGCCATGGAATACTCAAATGCAAGACGAATTCAGGAACCTACCTTATAACATTCAGAGTGGTACAGGCAATATCTTTGTTTAGTTCTGTAAACGCTAATGTTAATTTGTGTACAAAAGGTGAAGTTACAGAAAGTATCTTCTCGAACTTTGGTAGAAAACTCATAAAATTGGTTGCATACTACTCTAAGTGATGTGGTAAGTAAAATAATTAGTTTTACAGCAAGTTATCAGATAGTAGTTTCCAGCAAAATTCAACTCTACACTCTATCGAGCTCATGCATTACCTTCTATTCTATGCATTTTCTCTTAAGGATGTGGACATAACAACTCATTGTGAGCTGGAATTGTATAGATATTGCCTGTATACTTGTCAGAGCCATGGAATACTAAAATGCAAGATGAATTCAGGAACCTACCTCATAACATTCAGACCGGTACAGGCAAAATCTTTGTTTAGCTCTTTAAACGCTAATATTCCTTTGTGTACAAAAGGTGATGTTACAGAAAGTATGTTCTCGAAGATTGGTAGAACACTCATAAAATTGGTTGCATACTACTCTAAGTGATGTGGTAAGTAAAATAATTAGTTTTACAGCAAGTTATCAGATAGTAGTTTCCAGCAAAATTCAACTCTACACTCTATTGAGCTGAATGCATTACTTTCTATTCGATGCATTTTGAGTCATGGATGTGTACATAACTACTCGGGGTGAGGTGGAGCGGTAGAAATATTGCAGGTATCCTACTCAGAGCCATGGAATACTCAAATGCAAGGTGAATTCAGGAAGCTACCTCATAACATTTAGAGAGGAACAGTAAATATCTTTGTTTAGTTCTGTAAACGGTAATGTTCCATTGTGTAAAAAAGTTGAAGTTACTAAAAGTAACTTCTCCAACATTGGTAGCACACTCATAAAATTGGTTGCATACTACTCTAAATCATATGGTACGCAAAATAATAAGTTTTACATCAAGTTATCACATAGTAGTTTCCCGCAAAATTCATCTCTACACTCTATTGAGCTGAATGCATTACATTCTATTCTATGCATTTTGAGTTATGGATGTGTACATAACTACTCAGGGTGAGGTGGAACGGTATAAATATTGCAGGTGTTCTACTCAGAGCCATAGAATACTCAAATGCAAGGTGAATTCAGGAAGCTACCTCATAACATTTAGAGTGGAACAGTAAATATCTTTGTTTAGTTCTGTAAACGGTAATGTTCCATTGTGTAAAAAAGTTGAAGTTACTAAAAGTAACTTCTCCAACATTGGTAGCGCACTCATAAAATTGGTTGCATACTACTATAAATCATATAAGCAAAATAATAAGGTTTACATCAAGTTATCACATAGTAGTTTCTCGCAAAATTCATCTCTACACTCTATTGAGCTGAATGCATTACATTCTATTCTATGCATTTTGAGTTATGGATGTGTACACAACTACTCAGGGTGAGGTGGAACGGTATAAATATTGCATGTATCCTACTCAGAGCCATGGAAAACTCAAATGCAAGGTGAATTCAGCAAGCTACCTCATAACATTTAGAGTGGAACAGTAAATATCTTTGTTTAGTTCTGTAAACGCTAATATTCCATTGTGTACAAAAGATGATGTTACAGAAAGTATCTTCTCGAAGATTGGTAGAACACTCATGAAATTGGTTGCATACTACACTAAGTGATGTGGTAAGTAAAATAATTAGGTTTACATCAAGATAACACATAGTAGTTTCCCGCAAAATTCAACTCTACACTCTACTGAGCTGAAAGCATTACCCTATATTCCATGCATTTTCTGTTAAGGACGAGGACATAACAACTCAGGGTGAGCTGGAATTGTATAGATATTGCCTGTATACTTGTCAGAGCAATGGAATACACAAGTGCAAGATGAATTCAGGAACCTACTTCATAACATTCAGAGTGCTATAGGCAATATCTTTGTTTGTTCTGTAAACGCTAATGGTCCATTGTGTACAAAAGGTGATGTTACAGAAAGTATCTTCTCGAACTTTGGTAGAACACTCATAAAATTGGTTGCATACTACTCTAAATCATTTGGAAAGTAAAATAATAAGGTTTACATCAAGTTATCACATAGCAGTTTTCAGCAAAATTCAATACACTCTATCGAGCTCAATGCATTACCTTCTATGCATTTTCTCTTAAGGATGTGGACATAACAACTCATTGTGAGCTGGATTTGTATAGATATTGCCTGTATACTTCTCAGAGCCATGGAATACTCAAATGCAAGGCGAATTCAGGAATCTACCTCATAACATTCAGAGCTGTACAGGCAATATCTTTGTTTATTTCTGTAAACGCTAATGTTCCATTGTGTGCAAAACGTGATGTTACTGAAAGTATCATCTCCAACAATGGTAGAAAACTCATAAAATTGGTTGCATACTACTCTAAGTGATGTGGTAAGTAAAATAATTAGTTTTACAGCAAGTTATCAGATAGTAGTTTCCAGCAAAATTCAACTCTACACTCTATCGAGCTCATGCATTACCTTCTATTCTATGCATTTTCTCTTAAGGATGTGGACATAACAACTCATTGTGAGCTGGAATTGTATAGATATTGCCTGTATACTTGTCAGAGCCATGGAATACTAAAATGCAAGATGAATTCAGGAACCTACCTCATAACATTCAGACTGGTACGGGCAAAATCTTTGTTTAGCTCTTTAAACGCTAATATTCCATTGTGTACAAAAGATGATGTTACAGAAAGTATGTTCTCGAAGATTGGTAGAACACTCATGAAATTGGTTGCATACTACACTAAGTGATGTGGTAAGTAAAATAATTAGGTTTACATCAAGATAACACATAGTAGTTTCCCGCAAAATTCAACTCTACACTCTACTGAGCTGAAAGCATTACCCTATATTCCATGCATTTTCCGTTAAGGACGAGGACATAACAACTCAGGGTGAGCTGGAATTGTATAGATATTGCCTGTATACTTGTCAGAGCAATGGAATACACAAGTGCAAGATGAATTCAGGAACCTACTTCATAACATTCAGAGTGCTATAGGCAATATCTTTGTTTGTTCTGTAAACGCTAATGGTCCATTGTGTACAAAAGGTGATGTTACTGAAAGTATCTTCTCGAACTTTGGTAGAACACTCATAAAATTGGTTGCATACTACTCTAAATCATTTGGAAAGTAAAATAATGAGGTTTACATCAAGTTATCACATAGTAGGTTTCAGCAAATTTCAACTCTACACTCTATCGTGCTCAATGCATTACCTTCAATTTATGCATTTTCTGTTAAGGATAGGACATAACAACTCATTGTGAGCTGGAATTGTATAGATGTTGCCTGTATACTTGTCACAGCCATGGAATACTCAAATGCAAGATGAATTCAGGAACCTAGCTCATAACATTCAGAGTGGTATAGGCAATATCTTTGTTTAGTTCTGTAAACGCTAATGTTCATTTGTGTACAAAAGGAGATGTTACAAAAAGTTCCTACTCGAAGATTGGTAGTACCCTCATAAAATTGGTTGCATACTACTCTAAATCATATGGAAAGTAAATTAATAAGGCTTACATCAAGTTATCACATAGCAGTTTTCAGCAAAATTCAACTCTACACTCTATCGAGCTCAATGCATTACCTTCTATTCCATGCATTTTCTGTTAGGGATAGGACATAACAACTCATTGTGAGCCGGAATTGTATAGATATTGCCTGTACACTTGTCAGAGTCATGGAATACTCAAATGCAAGATGTATTCAGGAACCTACCTCATAACATTCAGAGTGGTAGAAGCAATATCTTTGTTTAGTTCTGTAAACGCTAATGTTCCATTGTGTACCGAAGGTGATGTTACAGAAAGTATTTTCTCGAACATTGGTAGAACACTCATAAAATTGGTTGCATACTACTCTAAATCATATGGAAAGTAAAATAACGAGGTTTACATCAAGTTATCACATAGTACTTTTCAGCAAAATTCAACTCTACACTCTATCGAGCTCAATGCATTACCTTCTATTCTATGCATTTTCTGTTGAGGATAGGACATAACAACTCATTGTGAGCTGGAATTGTATAGATATTGCCTGTATACTTGTCAGAGTCATGGAATACTCAAATGCAAGATGAATTCAGGAACCTACCTCATAACATTCAGAGTGGTACAGGCAATATCTTTGTTTAGCTCTGTAAACTTTAATGTTCCATTGTGTACAAAACGTGATGTTACTGAAAGTATCTTCCCGACCATTGGTAGAACACTCATAAAATTGGTTCCATACTACTCTAAATCATACGGAAAGTAAAATAATAAGGTTTACATCAAGTTCTCACATAGCAGTTTTCAGCAAAATTCAACTCTACACTCTATCGATCTCAATGCATTACCTTCTATTCTATGCATTTTCTCTTAAAGATGTGGACATAACAACTCATTGTGAGCTGGAATTGTATAGATATTGCCTGTATACCTGTCACAGCCATGGAATACTCAAATGCAAGACGAATTCAGGAACCTACCTTATAACATTCAGAGTGGTACAGGCAATATCTTTGTTTAGTTCTGTAAACGCTAATGTTAATTTGTGTACAAAAGGTGAAGTTACAGAAAGTATCTTCTCGAACTTTGGTAGAAAACTCATAAAATTGGTTGCATACTACTCTAAGTGATGTGGTAAGTAAAATAATTAGTTTTACAGCAAGTTATCAGATAGTAGTTTCCAGCAAAATTCAACTCTACACTCTATCGAGCTCATGCATTACCTTCTATTCTATGCATTTTCTCTTAAGGATGTGGACATAACAACTCATTGTGAGCTGGAATTGTATAGATATTGCCTGTATACTTGTCAGAGCCATGGAATACTAAAATGCAAGATGAATTCAGGAACCTACCTCATAACATTCAGACCGGTACAGGCAAAATCTTTGTTTAGCTCTTTAAACGCTAATATTCCTTTGTGTACAAAAGGTGATGTTACAGAAAGTATGTTCTCGAAGATTGGTAGAACACTCATAAAATTGGTTGCATACTACTCTAAGTGATGTGGTAAGTAAAATAATTAGTTTTACAGCAAGTTATCAGATAGTAGTTTCCAGCAAAATTCAACTCTACACTCTATTGAGCTGAATGCATTACTTTCTATTCGATGCATTTTGAGTCATGGATGTGTACATAACTACTCGGGGTGAGGTGGAGCGGTAGAAATATTGCAGGTATCCTACTCAGAGCCATGGAATACTCAAATGCAAGGTGAATTCAGGAAGCTACCTCATAACATTTAGAGAGGAACAGTAAATATCTTTGTTTAGTTCTGTAAACGGTAATGTTCCATTGTGTAAAAAAGTTGAAGTTACTAAAAGTAACTTCTCCAACATTGGTAGCACACTCATAAAATTGGTTGCATACTACTCTAAATCATATGGTACGCAAAATAATAAGTTTTACATCAAGTTATCACATAGTAGTTTCCCGCAAAATTCATCTCTACACTCTATTGAGCTGAATGCATTACATTCTATTCTATGCATTTTGAGTTATGGATGTGTACATAACTACTCAGGGTGAGGTGGAACGGTATAAATATTGCAGGTGTTCTACTCAGAGCCATAGAATACTCAAATGCAAGGTGAATTCAGGAAGCTACCTCATAACATTTAGAGTGGAACAGTAAATATCTTTGTTTAGTTCTGTAAACGGTAATGTTCCATTGTGTAAAAAAGTTGAAGTTACTAAAAGTAACTTCTCCAACATTGGTAGCGCACTCATAAAATTGGTTGCATACTACTATAAATCATATAAGCAAAATAATGTTTACATCAAGTTATCACATAGTAGTTTCTCGCAAAATTCATCTCTACACTCTATTGAGCTGAATGCATTACATTCTATTCTATGCATTTTGAGTTATGGATGTGTACACAACTACTCAGGGTGAGGTGGAACGGTATAAATATTGCATGTATCCTACTCAGCCATGGAAAACTCAAATGCAAGGTGAATTCAGCAAGCTACCTCATAACATTTAGAGTGGAACAGTAAATATCTTTGTTTAGTTCTGTAAACGCTAATATTCCATTGTGTACAAAAGATGATGTTACAGAAAGTATCTTCTCGAAGATTGGTAGAACACTCATGAAATTGCTTGCATACTACACTAAGTGATGTGGTAAGTAAAATAATTAGGTTTACATCAAGATAACACATAGTAGTTTCCCGCAAAATTCAACTCTACACTCTACTGAGCTGAAAGCATTACCCTATATTCCATGCATTTTCTGTTAAGGACGAGGACATAACAACTCAGGGTGAGCTGGAATTGTATAGATATTGCCTGTATACTTGTCAGAGCAAAGGAATACACAAGTGCAAGATGAATTCAGGAACCTACTTCATAACATTCAGAGTGCTATAGGCAATATCTTTGTTTGTTCTGTAAACGCTAATGGTCCATTGTGTACAAAAGGTGATGTTACAGAAAGTATCTTCTCGAACTTTGGTAGAACACTCATAAAATTGGTTGCATACTACTCTAAATCATTTGGAAAGTAAAATAATGAGGTTTACATCAAGTTATCACATAGCAGTTTTCAGCAAAATTCAATACACTCTATCGAGCTCAATGCATTACCTTCTATGCATTTTCTCTTAAGGATGTGGACATAACAACTCATTGTGAGCTGGATTTGTATAGATATTGCCTGTATACTTCTCAGAGCCATGGAATACTCAAATGCAAGGCGAATTCAGGAATCTACCTCATAACATTCAGAGCTGTACAGGCAATATCTTTGTTTATTTCTGTAAACGCTAATGTTCCATTGTGTGCAAAACGTGATGTTACTGAAAGTATCATCTCCAACAATGGTAGAACACTCATAAAATTGGGTCCATACTACTCCAAATTATATGGAAAGTAAAATAATATGGTTTATATCAAGTTATCACATAGCAGTTTTCAGCAAATTTCAATACACTCTATCGAGCTCAATGCATTACCTTCTATTCTATGCATTTTCTGCTGAGGATAGGACATAACAACTCATTGTGAGCTGGAATTGTATAGATGTTGCCTGTATACTTGTCACAGCCATGGAATACTCAAATGCAAGATGAATTCAGGAACCTAGCTCATAACATTCAGAGTGGTATAGGCAATATCTTTGTTTAGTTCTGTAAAAAAGATAACATCTTTTTTGTGTACAAAAGGAGATGTTACAGAAAGTTCCTACTCGAAGATTGGTAGTACCCTCATAAAATTGGTTGCATACTACTCTAAATCATATGGAAAGTAAATTAATAAGGCTTACATCAAGTTATCACATAGCAGTTTTCAGCAAAATTCAACTCTACACTCTGTCGAGCTCAATGCATTAACTTCTATTCCATGCATTTTCTGAGGGATAGGACATAACAACTCATTGTGAGCCGGAATTGTATAGATATTGCCTGTATACTTGTCAGAGTCATGGAATACTCAAATGCAAGATGTATTCAGGAACCTACCTCATAACATTCAGAGTGGTAGAAGCAATATCTTTGTTTAGTTCTGTAAACGCTAATGTTCCATTGTGTACCGAAGGTGATGTTACAGAAAGTATTTTCTCGAACATTGGTAGAACACTCATAAAATTGGTTGCATACTACTCTAAATCATATGGAAAGTAAAATAACGAGGTTTACATCAAGTTATCACATAGTACTTTTCAGCAAAATTCAACTCTACACTCTATCGAGCTCAATGCATTACCTTCTATTCTATGCATTTTCTGTTGAGGATAGGACATAACAACTCATTGTGAGCTGGAATTGTATAGATATTGCCTGTATACTTGTCAGAGTCATGGAATACTCAAATGCAAGGCGAATTCAGGAATCTACCTCATAACATTCAGAGCTGTATAGGCAATATCTTTGTTTATTTCTGTAAACGCTAATGTTCCATTGTGTGCAAAACGTGATGTTACTGAAAGTATCATCTCCAACAATGGTAGAACACTCATAAAATTGGTTCCATACTACTCCAAATTATATGGAAAGTAAAATAATATGGTTTATATCAAGTTATCACATAGCAGTTTTCAGCAAATTTCAACTCTACACTCTATCGAGCTCAATGCATTACCTTCTATTCTATGCATTTTCTGTTAATGATGTGGACATAACAACTCAGTGTGAGCTGGAATTGTATAGATATTGCCTGTGTACTTGTCACAGCCATGGAATACTCAAATGCAAGGCGAATTCAGGAATCTACCTCATGACATTCAGAGCGGTACAGGCAATATCTTTGTTTAGTTCTGTAAACGCTAATGTTCCATTGTGTACAAAACGTGATGTTACAGAAAGTACCTTCTCGAACTTTGGTAGAAAACTCATAAAATTGGTTGCATACTACTCTAAGTGATGTGGTAAGTAAAATAATTAGTTTTACAGCAAGTTATCAGATAGTAGTTTCCAGCAAAATTCAACTCTACACTCTATCGAGCTCATGCATTACCTTCTATTCTATGCATTTTCTCTTAAGGATGTGGACATAACAACTCATTGTGAGCTGGAATTGTATAGATATTGCCTGTATACTTGTCAGAGCCATGGAATACTAAAATGCAAGATGAATTCAGGAACCTACCTCATAACATTCAGACTGGTACGGGCAAAATCTTTGTTTAGCTCTTTAAACGCTAATATTCCATTGTGTACAAAAGATGATGTTACAGAAAGTATGTTCTCGAAGATTGGTAGAACACTCATGAAATTGGTTGCATACTACACTAAGTGATGTGGTAAGTAAAATAATTAGGTTTACATCAAGATAACACATAGTAGTTTCCCGCAAAATTCAACTCTACACTCTACTGAGCTGAAAGCATTACCCTATATTCCATGCATTTTCCGTTAAGGACGAGGACATAACAACTCAGGGTGAGCTGGAATTGTATAGATATTGCCTGTATACTTGTCAGAGCAATGGAATACACAAGTGCAAGATGAATTCAGGAACCTACTTCATAACATTCAGAGTGCTATAGGCAATATCTTTGTTTGTTCTGTAAACGCTACTGGTCCATTGTGTACAAAAGGTGATGTTACTGAAAGTATCTTCTCGAACTTTGGTAGAACACTCATAAAATTGGTTGCATACTACTCTAAATCATTTGGAAAGTAAAATAATGAGGTTTACATCAAGTTATCACATAGTAGGTTTCAGCAAATTTCAACTCTACACTCTATCGTGCTCAATGCATTACCTTCAATTTATGCATTTTCTGTTAAGGATAGGACATAACAACTCATTGTGAGCTGGAATTGTATAGATGTTGCCTGTATACTTGTCACAGCCATGGAATACTCAAATGCAAGATGAATTCAGGAACCTAGCTCATAACATTCAGAGTGGTATAGGCAATATCTTTGTTTAGTTCTGTAAACGCTAATGTTCATTTGTGTACAAAAGGAGATGTTACAAAAAGTTCCTACTCGAAGATTGGTAGTACCCTCATAAAATTGGTTGCATACTACTCTAAATCATATGGAAAGTAAATTAATAAGGCTTACATCAAGTTATCACATAGCAGTTTTCAGCAAAATTCAACTCTACACTCTATCGAGCTCAATGCATTACCTTCTATTCCATGCATTTTCTGTTAGGGATAGGACATAACAACTCATTGTGAGCCGGAATTGTATAGATATTGCCTGTACACTTGTCAGAGTCATGGAATACTCAAATGCAAGATGTATTCAGGAACCTACCTCATAACATTCAGAGTGGTAGAAGCAATATCTTTGTTTAGTTCTGTAAACGCTAATGTTCCATTGTGTACCGAAGGTGATGTCACAGAAAGTATTTTCTCGAACATTGGTAGAACACTCATAAAATTGGTTGCATACTACTCTAAATCATATGGAAAGTAAAATAACGAGGTTTACATCAAGTTATCACATAGTACTTTTCAGCAAAATTCAACTCTACACTCTATCGAGCTCAATGCATTACCTTCTATTCTATGCATTTTCTGTTGAGGATAGGACATAACAACTCATTGTGAGCTGGAATTGTATAGATATTGCCTGTATACTTGTCAGAGTCATGGAATACTCAAATGCAAGATGAATTCAGGAACCTACCTCATAACATTCAGAGTGGTACAGGCAATATCTTTGTTTAGCTCTGTAAACTTTAATGTTCCATTGTGTACAAAACGTGATGTTACTGAAAGTATCTTCCCGACCATTGGTAGAACACTCATAAAATTGGTTCCATACTACTCTAAATCATACGGAAAGTAAAATAATAAGGTTTACATCAAGTTCTCACATAGCAGTTTTCAGCAAAATTCAACTCTACACTCTATCGATCTCAATGCATTACCTTCTATTCTATGCATTTTCTCTTAAAGATGTGGACATAACAACTCATTGTGAGCTGGAATTGTATAGATATTGCCTGTATACCTGTCACAGCCATGGAATACTCAAATGCAAGACGAATTCAGGAACCTACCTTATAACATTCAGAGTGGTACAGGCAATATCTTTGTTTAGTTCTGTAAACGCTAATGTTAATTTGTGTACAAAAGGTGAAGTTACAGAAAGTATCTTCTCGAACTTTGGTAGAAAACTCATAAAATTGGTTGCATACTACTCTAAGTGATGTGGTAAGTAAAATAATTAGTTTTACAGCAAGTTATCAGATAGTAGTTTCCAGCAAAATTCAACTCTACACTCTATCGAGCTCATGCATTACCTTCTATTCTATGCATTTTCTCTTAAGGATGTGGACATAACAACTCATTGTGAGCTGGAATTGTATAGATATTGCCTGTATACT
Source organism: Hemitrygon akajei (assembly GCF_048418815.1). Classification (NCBI taxonomy): domain Eukaryota; kingdom Metazoa; phylum Chordata; class Chondrichthyes; order Myliobatiformes; family Dasyatidae; genus Hemitrygon; species Hemitrygon akajei. The sequence continues at coordinate 93,815,620 of NC_133136.1, read as the reverse complement.
TGTCAGAGCCATGGAATACTAAAATGCAAGATGAATTCAGGAACCTACCTCATAACATTCAGACCGGTACAGGCAAAATCTTTGTTTAGCTCTTTAAACGCTAATATTCCTTTGTGTACAAAAGGTGATGTTACAGAAAGTATGTTCTCGAAGATTGGTAGAACACTCATAAAATTGGTTGCATACTACTCTAAGTGATGTGGTAAGTAAAATAATTAGTTTTACAGCAAGTTATCAGATAGTAGTTTCCAGCAAAATTCAACTCTACACTCTATTGAGCTGAATGCATTACTTTCTATTCGATGCATTTTGAGTCATGGATGTGTACATAACTACTCGGGGTGAGGTGGAGCGGTAGAAATATTGCAGGTATCCTACTCAGAGCCATGGAATACTCAAATGCAAGGTGAATTCAGGAAGCTACCTCATAACATTTAGAGAGGAACAGTAAATATCTTTGTTTAGTTCTGTAAACGGTAATGTTCCATTGTGTAAAAAAGTTGAAGTTACTAAAAGTAACTTCTCCAACATTGGTAGCACACTCATAAAATTGGTTGCATACTACTCTAAATCATATGGTACGCAAAATAATAAGTTTTACATCAAGTTATCACATAGTAGTTTCCCGCAAAATTCATCTCTACACTCTATTGAGCTGAATGCATTACATTCTATTCTATGCATTTTGAGTTATGGATGTGTACATAACTACTCAGGGTGAGGTGGAACGGTATAAATATTGCAGGTGTTCTACTCAGAGCCATAGAATACTCAAATGCAAGGTGAATTCAGGAAGCTACCTCATAACATTTAGAGTGGAACAGTAAATATCTTTGTTTAGTTCTGTAAACGGTAATGTTCCATTGTGTAAAAAAGTTGAAGTTACTAAAAGTAACTTCTCCAACATTGGTAGCGCACTCATAAAATTGGTTGCATACTACTATAAATCATATAAGCAAAATAATGTTTACATCAAGTTATCACATAGTAGTTTCTCGCAAAATTCATCTCTACACTCTATTGAGCTGAATGCATTACATTCTATTCTATGCATTTTGAGTTATGGATGTGTACACAACTACTCAGGGTGAGGTGGAACGGTATAAATATTGCATGTATCCTACTCAGAGCCATGGAAAACTCAAATGCAAGGTGAATTCAGCAAGCTACCTCATAACATTTAGAGTGGAACAGTAAATATCTTTGTTTAGTTCTGTAAACGCTAATATTCCATTGTGTACAAAAGATGATGTTACAGAAAGTATCTTCTCGAAGATTGGTAGAACACTCATGAAATTGGTTGCATACTACACTAAGTGATGTGGTAAGTAAAATAATTAGGTTTACATCAAGATAACACATAGTAGTTTCCCGCAAAATTCAACTCTACACTCTACTGAGCTGAAAGCATTACCCTATATTCCATGCATTTTCTGTTAAGGACGAGGACATAACAACTCAGGGTGAGCTGGAATTGTATAGATATTGCCTGTATACTTGTCAGAGCAAAGGAATACACAAGTGCAAGATGAATTCAGGAACCTACTTCATAACATTCAGAGTGCTATAGGCAATATCTTTGTTTGTTCTGTAAACGCTAATGGTCCATTGTGTACAAAAGGTGATGTTACAGAAAGTATCTTCTCGAACTTTGGTAGAACACTCATAAAATTGGTTGCATACTACTCTAAATCATTTGGAAAGTAAAATAATGAGGTTTACATCAAGTTATCACATAGCAGTTTTCAGCAAAATTCAATACACTCTATCGAGCTCAATGCATTACCTTCTATGCATTTTCTCTTAAGGATGTGGACATAACAACTCATTGTGAGCTGGATTTGTATAGATATTGCCTGTATACTTCTCAGAGCCATGGAATACTCAAATGCAAGGCGAATTCAGGAATCTACCTCATAACATTCAGAGCTGTACAGGCAATATCTTTGTTTATTTCTGTAAACGCTAATGTTCCATTGTGTGCAAAACGTGATGTTACTGAAAGTATCATCTCCAACAATGGTAGAACACTCATAAAATTGGGTCCATACTACTCCAAATTATATGGAAAGTAAAATAATATGGTTTATATCAAGTTATCACATAGCAGTTTTCAGCAAATTTCAATACACTCTATCGAGCTCAATGCATTACCTTCTATTCTATGCATTTTCTGCTGAGGATAGGACATAACAACTCATTGTGAGCTGGAATTGTATAGATGTTGCCTGTATACTTGTCACAGCCATGGAATACTCAAATGCAAGATGAATTCAGGAACCTAGCTCATAACATTCAGAGTGGTATAGGCAATATCTTTGTTTAGTTCTGTAAAAAAGATAACATCTTTTTTGTGTACAAAAGGAGATGTTACAGAAAGTTCCTACTCGAAGATTGGTAGTACCCTCATAAAATTGGTTGCATACTACTCTAAATCATATGGAAAGTAAATTAATAAGGCTTACATCAAGTTATCACATAGCAGTTTTCAGCAAAATTCAACTCTACACTCTGTCGAGCTCAATGCATTACCTTCTATTCCATGCATTTTCTGAGGGATAGGACATAACAACTCATTGTGAGCCGGAATTGTATAGATATTGCCTGTATACTTGTCAGAGTCATGGAATACTCAAATGCAAGATGTATTCAGGAACCTACCTCATAACATTCAGAGTGGTAGAAGCAATATCTTTGTTTAGTTCTGTAAACGCTAATGTTCCATTGTGTACCGAAGGTGATGTTACAGAAAGTATTTTCTCGAACATTGGTAGAACACTCATAAAATTGGTTGCATACTACTCTAAATCATATGGAAAGTAAAATAACGAGGTTTACATCAAGTTATCACATAGTACTTTTCAGCAAAATTCAACTCTACACTCTATCGAGCTCAATGCATTACCTTCTATTCTATGCATTTTCTGTTGAGGATAGGACATAACAACTCATTGTGAGCTGGAATTGTATAGATATTGCCTGTATACTTGTCAGAGTCATGGAATACTCAAATGCAAGATGAATTCAGGAACCTACCTCATAACATTCAGAGTGGTACAGGCAATATCTTTGTTTAGCTCTGTAAACTTTAATGTTCCATTGTGTACAAAACGTGATGTTACTGAAAGTATCTTCCCGACCATTGGTAGAACACTCATAAAATTGGTTCCATACTACTCTAAATCATACGGAAAGTAAAATAATAAGGTTTACATCAAGTTCTCACATAGCAGTTTTCAGCAAAATTCAACTCTACACTCTATCGATCTCAATGCATTACCTTCTATTCTATGCATTTTCTCTTAAAGATGTGGACATAACAACTCATTCTGAGCTGGAATTGTATAGATATTGCCTGTATACCTGTCACAGCCATGGAATACTCAAATGCAAGACGAATTCAGGAACCTACCTTATAACATTCAGAGTGGTACAGGCAATATCTTTGTTTAGTTCTGTAAACGCTAATGTTAATTTGTGTACAAAAGGTGAAGTTACAGAAAGTATCTTCTCGAACTTTGGTAGAAAACTCATAAAATTGGTTGCATACTACTCTAAGTGATGTGGTAAGTAAAATAATTAGTTTTACAGCAAGTTATCAGATAGTAGTTTCCAGCAAAATTCAACTCTACACTCTATCGAGCTCATGCATTACCTTCTATTCTATGCATTTTCTCTTAAGGATGTGGACATAACAACTCATTGTGAGCTGGAATTGTATAGATATTGCCTGTATACTTGTCAGAGCCATGGAATACTAAAATGCAAGATGAATTCAGGAACCTACCTCATAACATTCAGACCGGTACAGGCAAAATCTTTGTTTAGCTCTTTAAACGCTAATATTCCTTTGTGTACAAAAGGTGATGTTACAGAAAGTATGTTCTCGAAGATTGGTAGAACACTCATAAAATTGGTTGCATACTACTCTAAGTGATGTGGTAAGTAAAATAATTAGTTTTACAGCAAGTTATCAGATAGTAGTTTCCAGCAAAATTCAACTCTACACTCTATTGAGCTGAATGCATTACTTTCTATTCGATGCATTTTGAGTCATGGATGTGTACATAACTACTCGGGGTGAGGTGGAGCGGTAGAAATATTGCAGGTATCCTACTCAGAGCCATGGAATACTCAAATGCAAGGTGAATTCAGGAAGCTACCTCATAACATTTAGAGAGGAACAGTAAATATCTTTGTTTAGTTCTGTAAACGGTAATGTTCCATTGTGTAAAAAAGTTGAAGTTACTAAAAGTAACTTCTCCAACATTGGTAGCACACTCATAAAATTGGTTGCATACTACTCTAAATCATATGGTACGCAAAATAATAAGTTTTACATCAAGTTATCACATAGTAGTTTCCCGCAAAATTCATCTCTACACTCTATTGAGCTGAATGCATTACATTCTATTCTATGCATTTTGAGTTATGGATGTGTACATAACTACTCAGGGTGAGGTGGAACGGTATAAATATTGCAGGTGTTCTACTCAGAGCCATAGAATACTCAAATGCAAGGTGAATTCAGGAAGCTACCTCATAACATTTAGAGTGGAACAGTAAATATCTTTGTTTAGTTCTGTAAACGGTAATGTTCCATTGTGTAAAAAAGTTGAAGTTACTAAAAGTAACTTCTCCAACATTGGTAGCGCACTCATAAAATTGGTTGCATACTACTATAAATCATATAAGCAAAATAATAAGGTTTACATCAAGTTATCACATAGTAGTTTCTCGCAAAATTCATCTCTACACTCTATTGAGCTGAATGCATTACATTCTATTCTATGCATTTTGAGTTATGGATGTGTACACAACTACTCAGGGTGAGGTGGAACGGTATAAATATTGCATGTATCCTACTCAGAGCCATGGAAAACTCAAATGCAAGGTGAATTCAGCAAGCTACCTCATAACATTTAGAGTGGAACAGTAAATATCTTTGTTTAGTTCTGTAAACGCTAATATTCCATTGTGTACAAAAGATGATGTTACAGAAAGTATCTTCTCGAAGATTGGTAGAACACTCATGAAATTGGTTGCATACTACACTAAGTGATGTGGTAAGTAAAATAATTAGGTTTACATCAAGATAACACATAGTAGTTTCCCGCAAAATTCAACTCTACACTCTACTGAGCTGAAAGCATTACCCTATATTCCATGCATTTTCTGTTAAGGACGAGGACATAACAACTCAGGGTGAGCTGGAATTGTATAGATATTGCCTGTATACTTGTCAGAGCAAAGGAATACACAAGTGCAAGATGAATTCAGGAACCTACTTCATAACATTCAGAGTGCTATAGGCAATATCTTTGTTTGTTCTGTAAACGCTAATGGTCCATTGTGTACAAAAGGTGATGTTACAGAAAGTATCTTCTCGAACTTTGGTAGAACACTCATAAAATTGGTTGCATACTACTCTAAATCATTTGGAAAGTAAAATAATGAGGTTTACATCAAGTTATCACATAGCAGTTTTCAGCAAAATTCAATACACTCTATCGAGCTCAATGCATTACCTTCTATGCATTTTCTCTTAAGGATGTGGACATAACAACTCATTGTGAGCTGGATTTGTATAGATATTGCCTGTATACTTCTCAGAGCCATGGAATACTCAAATGCAAGGCGAATTCAGGAATCTACCTCATAACATTCAGAGCTGTACAGGCAATATCTTTGTTTATTTCTGTAAACGCTAATGTTCCATTGTGTGCAAAACGTGATGTTACTGAAAGTATCATCTCCAACAATGGTAGAACACTCATAAAATTGGGTCCATACTACTCCAAATTATATGGAAAGTAAAATAATATGGTTTATATCAAGTTATCACATAGCAGTTTTCAGCAAATTTCAACTCTACACTCTATCGAGCTCAATGCATTACCTTCTATTCTATGCATTTTCTGCTGAGGATAGGACATAACAACTCATTGTGAGCTGGAATTGTATAGATGTTGCCTGTATACTTGTCACAGCCATGGAATACTCAAATGCAAGATGAATTCAGGAACCTAGCTCATAACATTCAGAGTGGTATAGGCAATATCTTTGTTTAGTTCTGTAAACGCTAATGTTCATTTGTGTACAAAAGGAGATGTTACAGAAAGTTCCTACTCGAAGATTGGTAGTACCCTCATAAAATTGGTTGCATACTACTCTAAATCATATGGAAAGTAAATTAATAAGGCTTACATCAAGTTATCACATAGCAGTTTTCAGCAAAATTCAACTCTACACTCTATCGAGCTCAATGCATTACCTTCTATTCCATGCATTTTCTGTTAGGGATAGGACATAACAACTCATTGTGAGCCGGAATTGTATAGATATTGCCTGTATACTTGTCAGAGTCATGGAATACTCAAATGCAAGATGTATTCAGGAACCTACCTCATAACATTCAGAGTGGTAGAAGCAATATCTTTGTTTAGTTCTGTAAACGCTAATGTTCCATTGTGTACCGAAGGTGATGTTACAGAAAGTATTTTCTCGAACATTGGTAGAACACTCATAAAATTGGTTGCATACTACTCTAAGTGATGTGGTAAGTAAAATAATTAGTTTTACAGCGTTATCAGATAGTAGTTTCCAGCAAAATTCAACTCTACACTCTATCGAGCTCATGCATTACCTTCTATTCTATGCATTTTCTCTTAAGGATGTGGACATAACAACTCATTGTGAGCTGGAATTGTATAGATATTGCCTGTATACTTGTCAGATCCATGGAATACTAAAATGCAAGATGAATTCAGGAACCTACCTCATAACATTCAGACTGGTACAGGCAAAATCTTTGTTTAGCTCTTTAAACGCTAATATTCCTTTGTGTACAAAAGGTGATGTTACAGAAAGTATGTTCTCGAAGATTGGTAGAACACTCATGAAATTGGTTGCCTACTACTCTAAATTATATGGAAAGTAAAATAATAAGGTTTACATCAAGTTAGCGCATAGCAGTTTTCAGCAAAATTCAGCTCTACACTCTATCGACCTCAATGCATTACCTTCTATTCTATGTTTTTTCTGTTAAGGATAGGACATAACAACTCATTGTGAGCTGGAATTGTATAGATATTGCCTGTATACTCGTCAGAGCCATGTAATAATTAGTTTTACAGCAAGTTATCAGATAGTAGTTTCCAGCAAAATTCAACTCTACACTCTATTGAGCTGAATGCATTACTTTCTATTCGATGCATTTTGAGTCATGGATGTGTACATAACTACTCGGGGTGAGGTGGAGCGGTAGAAATATTGCAGGTATCCTACTCAGAGCCATGGAATACTCAAATGCAAGGTGAATTCAGGAAGCTACCTCATAACATTTAGAGAGGAACAGTAAATATCTTTGTTTAGTTCTGTAAACGGTAATGTTCCATTGTGTAAAAAAGTTGAAGTTACTAAAAGTAACTTCTCCAACATTGGTAGCGCACTCATAAAATTGGTTGCATACTACTATAAATCATATAAGCAAAATAATAAGGTTTACATCAAGTTATCACATAGTAGTTTCTCGCAAAATTCATCTCTACACTCTATTGAGCTGAATGCATTACATTCTATTCTATGCATTTTGAGTTATGGATGTGTACACAACTACTCAGGGTGAGGTGGAACGGTATAAATATTGCATGTATGCTACTCAGAGCCATGGAAAACTCAAATGCAAGGTGAATTCAGCAAGCTACCTCATAACATTTAGAGTGGAACAGTAAATATCTTTGTTTAGTTCTGTAAACGCTAATATTCCATTGTGTACAAAAGATGATGTTACAGAAAGTATCTTCTCGAAGATTGGTAGAACACTCATGAAATTGCTTGCATACTACACTAAGTGATGTGGTAAGTAAAATAATTAGGTTTACATCAAGATAACACATAGTAGTTTCCCGCAAAATTCAACTCTACACTCTACTGAGCTGAAAGCATTACCCTATATTCCATGCATTTTCTGTTAAGGACGAGGACATAACAACTCAGGGTGAGCTGGAATTGTATAGATATTGCCTGTATACTTGTCAGAGCAATGGAATACACAAGTGCAAGATGAATTCAGGAACCTACTTCATAACATTCAGAGTGCTATAGGCAATATCTTTGTTTGTTCTGTAAACGCTAATGGTCCATTGTGTACAAAAGGTGATGTTACAGAAAGTATCTTCTCGAACTTTGGTAGAACATAAAATTGGTTGCATACTACTCTAAATCATTTGGAAAGTAAAATAATGAGGTTTACATCAAGTTATCACATAGCAGTTTTCAGCAAAATTCAATACACTCTATCGAGCTCAATGCATTACCTTCTATGCATTTTCTCTTAAGGATGTGGACATAACAACTCATTGTGAGCTGGATTTGTATAGATATTGCCTGTATACTTCTCAGAGCCATGGAATACTCAAATGCAAGGCGAATTCAGGAATCTACCTCATAACATTCAGAGCTGTACAGGCAATATCTTTGTTTATTTCTGTAAACGCTAATGTTCCATTGTGTGCAAAACGTGATGTTACTGAAAGTATCTTCTCGAACTGTTAGAACACTCATAAAATTGGTTCCATAATACTCTAAATCATATGGAATGTAAAATAATGTTTACATCAAGTTATCACCTAGTAGTTTTCAGCAAATTTCAACTCTACTCTCTATTGATCTCAAAGCAATACCTTATATTCCATGCATTTTCAGTTAAGGATAGGACATAACAACTCAGGGTGAGCTGGAATTGCATAGATATTGCCTATATACTTGTCACAGCCATTGAATACTCAAAGGCAAGGCGAATTCAGGAATCTACCTCATGACATTCAGAGCGGTACAGGCAATATCTTTGTTTAGTTCTGTAAACGCTAATGTTCCATTGTGTACAAAACGTGATGTTACTGAAAGTATCATCTCCAACAATGGTAGAACACTCATAAAATTGGTTCCATACTACTCCAAATCATATGGAAAGTAAAATAATATGGTTTATATCAAGTTATCACATAGCAGTTTTCAGCAAATTTCAACTCTACACTCTATCGAGCTCAATGCATTACCTTCTATTCTATGCATTTTCTGCTGAGGATAGGACATAACAACTCATTGTGAGCTGGAATTGTATAGATGTTGCCTGTATACTTGTCACAGCCATGGAATACTCAAATGCAAGATGAATTCAGGAACCTAGCTCATAACATTCAGAGTGGTATAGGCAATATCTTTGTTTAGTTCTGTAAACGCTAATGTTCATTTGTGTACAAAAGGAGATGTTACAGAAAGTTCCTACTCGAAGATTGGTAGTACCCTCATAAAATTGGTTGCATACTACTCTAAATCATATGGAAAGTAAATTAATAAGGCTTACATCAAGTTATCACATAGCAGTTTTCAGCAAAATTCAACTCTACACTCTATCGAGCTCAATGCATTACCTTCTATTCCATGCATTTTCTGTTAGGGATAGGACATAACAACTCATTGTGAGCCGGAATTGTATAGATATTGCCTGTATACTTGTCAGAGTCATGGAATACTCAAATGCAAGATGTATTCAGGAACCTACCTCATAACATTCAGAGTGGTAGAAGCAATATCTTTGTTTAGTTCTGTAAACGCTAATGTTCCATTGTGTACCGAAGGTGATGTTACAGAAAGTATTTTCTCGAACATTGGTAGAACACTCATAAAATTGGTTGCATACTACTCTAAATCATATGGAAAGTAAAATAACGAGGTTTACATCAAGTTATCACATAGTACTTTTCAGCAAAATTCAACTCTACTCTCTACTGATCTCAATGCATTACCTTCTGTTCCATGCATTTTCTGTTAATGATGTGGACATAACAACTCAGTGTGAGCTGGAATTGTATAGATATTGCCTGTGTACTTGTCACAGCCATGGAATACTCAAATGCAAGGCGAATTCAGGAATCTACCTCATGACATTCAGAGCGGTACAGGCAATATCTTTGTTTAGTTCTGTAAACGCTAATGTTCCATTGTGTACAAAACGTGATGTTACTGAAAGTATCATCTCCAACAATGGTAGAACACTCATAAAATTGGTTCCATACTACTCCAAATCATATGGAAAGTAAAATAATATGGTTTATATCAAGTTATCACTTAGCAGTTTTCAGCAAATTTCAACTTTACACTCTATCGAGCTCAATGCATTACCTTCTATCCTATGCATTTTCTGCTGAGGATAGGACATAACAACTCATTGTGAGCTGGAATTGTATAGATGTTGCCTGTATACTTGTCACAGCCATGGAATACTCAAATGCAAGATGAATTCAGGAACCTAGCTCATAACATTCAGAGTGGTATAGGCAATATCTTTGTTTAGTTCTGTAAACGCTAATGTTCATTTGTGTACAAAAGGAGATGTTACAGAAAGTTCCTACTCGAAGATTGGTAGTACCCTCATAATATTGGTTGCATACTACTCTAAATCATATGGAAAGTAAATTAATAAGGCTTACATCAAGTTATCACATAGCAGTTTTCAGCAAAATTCAACTCTACACTCTATCGAGCTCAATGCATTACCTTCTGTTCCATGCATTTTCTGTTAATGATGTGGACATAACAACTCAGTGTGAGCTGGAATTGTATAGATATTGACTGTGTACTTGTCACAGCCATGGAATACTCAAATGCAAGGCGAATTCAGGAATCTACCTCATGACATTCAGAGCGGTACAGGCAATATCTTTGTTTAGTTCTGTAAACGCTAATGTTAATTTGTGTACAAAAGGTGATGTTACAGAAAGTATCTTCTCGAACTTTGGTAGAAAACTCATAAAATTGGTTGCATACTACTCTAAGTGATGTGGTAAGTAAAATAATTAGTTTTACAGCGTTATCAGATAGTAGTTTCCAGCAAAATTCAACTCTACACTCTATCGAGCTCATGCATTACCTTCTATTCTATGCATTTTCTCTTAAGGATGTGGACATAACAACTCATTGTGAGCTGGAATTGTATAGATATTGCCTGTATACTTGTCAGATCCATGGAATACTAAAATGCAAGATGAATTCAGGAACCTACCTCATAACATTCAGACTGGTACAGGCAAAATCTTTGTTTAGCTCTTTAAACGCTAATATTCCTTTGTGTACAAAAGGTGATGTTACAGAAAGTATGTTCTCGAAGATTGGTAGAACACTCATGAAATTGGTTGCCTACTACTCTAAATTATATGGAAAGTAAAATAATAAGGTTTACATCAAGTTAGCGCATAGCAGTTTTCAGCAAAATTCAGCTCTACACTCTATCGACCTCAATGCATTACCTTCTATTCTATGTTTTTTCTGTTAAGGATAGGACATAACAACTCATTGTGAGCTGGAATTGTATAGATATTGCCTGTATACTCGTCAGAGCCATGGAATACTCATATGCAAGACGAATTAAGAGACCTACCTCATAACATTCAGAGCGGTACAGGCAATATCTTTGTTTAGCTCTGTAAACTTTAATGTTCCATTGTGTACAAAACGTGATGTTACTGAAAGTATCTTCCCGACCATTGGTAGAACACTCATAAAATTGGTTCCATACTACTCTAAATCATACGGAAAGTAAAATAATAAGGTTTACATCAAGTTCTCACATAGCAGTTTTCAGCAAAATTCAACTCTACACTCTATCGATCTCAATGCATTACCTTCTATTCTATGCATTTTCTCTTAAAGATGTGGACATAACAACTCATTGTGAGCTGGAATTGTATAGATATTGCCTGTATACCTGTCACAGCCATGGAATACTCAAATGCAAGACGAATTCAGGAACCTACCTTATAACATTCAGAGTGGTACAGGCAATATCTTTGTTTAGTTCTGTAAACGCTAATGTTAATTTGTGTACAAAAGGTGATGTTACAGAAAGTATCTTCTCGAACTTTGGTAGAAAACTCATAAAATTGTTTGCATACTACTCTAAGTGATGTGGTAAGTAAAATAATTAGTTTTACAGCAAGTTATCAGATAGCAGTTTCCAGCAAAATTCAACTCTACACTCTATTGAGCTGAATGCATTACTTTCTATTCGATGCATTTTGAGTCATGGATGTGTACATAACTACTCGGGGTGAGGTGGAGCGGTAGAAATATTGCAGGTATCCTACTCAGAGCCATGGAATACTCAAATGCAAGGTGAATTCAGGAAGCTACCTCATAACATTTAGAGAGGAACAGTAAATATCTTTGTTTAGTTCTGTAAACGGTAATGTTCCATTGTGTAAAAAAGTTGAAGTTACTAAAAGTAACTTCTCCAACATTGGTAGCACACTCATAAAATTGGTTGCATACTACTCTAAATCATATGGTACGCAAAATAATGTTTTACATCAAGTTATCACATAGTAGTTTCCCGCAAAATTCATCTCTACACTCTATTGAGCTGAATGCATTACATTCTATTCTATGCATTTTGAGTTATGGATGTGTACATAACTACTCAGGGTGAGGTGGAACGGTATAAATATTGCAGGTGTTCTACTCAGAGCCATAGAATACTCAAATGCAAGGTGAATTCAGGAAGCTACCTCATAACATTTAGAGTGGAACAGTAAATATCTTTGTTTAGTTCTGTAAACGGTAATGTTCCATTGTGTAAAAAAGTTGAAGTTACTAAAAGTAACTTCTCCAACATTGGTAGCGCACTCATAAAATTGGTTGCATACTACTATGAATCATATAAGCAAAATAATAAGGTTTACATCAAGTTATCACATAGTAGTTTCTCGCAAAATTCATCTCTACACTCTATTGAGCTGAATGCATTACATTCTATTCTATGCATTTTGAGTTATGGATGTGTACACAACTACTCAGGGTGAGGTGGAACGGTATAAATATTGCATGTATCCTACTCAGAGCCATGGAAAACTCAAATGCAAGGTGAATTCAGCAAGCTACCTCATAACATTTAGAGTGGAACAGTAAATATCTTTGTTTAGTTCTGTAAACAATTGTAAACAATTCCATTGTGTACAAAAGATGATGTTACAGAAAGTATCTTCTCGAAGATTGGTAGAACACTCATGAAATTGGTTGCATACTACACTAAGTGATGTGGTAAGTAAAATAATTAGGTTTACATCAAGATAACACATAGTAGTTTCCCGCAAAATTCAACTCTACACTCTACTGAGCTGAAAGCATTACCCTATATTCCATGCATTTTCTGTTAAGGACGAGGACATAACAACTCAGGGTGAGCTGGAATTGTATAGATATTGCCTGTATACTTGTCAGAGCAATGGAATACACAAGTGCAAGATGAATTCAGGAACCTACTTCATAACATTCAGAGTGCTATAGGCAATATCTTTGTTTGTTCTGTAAACGCTAATGGTCCATTGTGTACAAAAGGTGATGTTACAGAAAGTATCTTCTCGAACTTTGGTAGAACACTCATAAAATTGGTTGCATACTACTCTAAATCATTTGGAAAGTAAAATAATGAGGTTTACATCAAGTTATCACATAGCAGTTTTCAGCAAAATTCAATACACTCTATCGAGCTCAATGCATTACCTTCTATGCATTTTCTCTTAAGGATGTGGACATAACAACTCATTGTGAGCTGGATTTGTATAGATATTGCCTGTATACTTCTCAGAGCCATGGAATACTCAAATGCAAGGCGAATTCAGGAATCTACCTCATAACATTCAGAGCTGTACAGGCAATATCTTTGTTTATTTCTGTAAACGCTAATGTTCCATTGTGTGCAAAACGTGATGTTACTGAAAGTATCTTCTCGAACTGTTAGAACACTCATAAAATTGGTTCCATAATACTCTAAATCATATGGAATGTAAAATAATGTTTACATCAAGTTATCACCTAGTAGTTTTCAGCAAATTTCAACTCTACTCTCTATTGATCTCAAAGCAATACCTTATATTCCATGCATTTTCAGTTAAGGATAGGACATAACAACTCAGGGTGAGCTGGAATTGCATAGATATTGCCTATATACTTGTCACAGCCATTGAATACTCAAAGGCAAGGCGAATTCAGGAATCTACCTCATGACATTCAGAGCGGTACAGGCAATATCTTTGTTTAGTTCTGTAAACGCTAATGTTCCATTGTGTACAAAACGTGATGTTACTGAAAGTATCATCTCCAACAATGGTAGAACACTCATAAAATTGGTTCCATACTACTCCAAATCATATGGAAAGTAAAATAATATGGTTTATATCAAGTTATCACATAGCAGTTTTCAGCAAATTTCAACTCTACACTCTATCGAGCTCAATGCATTACCTTCTATTCTATGCATTTTCTGCTGAGGATAGGACATAACAACTCATTGTGAGCTGGAATTGTATAGATGTTGCCTGTATACTTGTCACAGCCATGGAATACTCAAATGCAAGATGAATTCAGGAACCTAGCTCATAACATTCAGAGTGGTATAGGCAATATCTTTGTTTAGTTCTGTAAACGCTAATGTTCATTTGTGTACAAAAGGAGATGTTACAGAAAGTTCCTACTCGAAGATTGGTAGTACCCTCATAAAATTGGTTGCATACTACTCTAAATCATATGGAAAGTAAATTAATAAGGCTTACATCAAGTTATCACATAGCAGTTTTCAGCAAAATTCAACTCTACACTCTATCGAGCTCAATGCATTACCTTCTATTCCATGCATTTTCTGTTAGGGATAGGACATAACAACTCATTGTGAGCCGGAATTGTATAGATATTGCCTGTATACTTGTCAGAGTCATGGAATACTCAAATGCAAGATGTATTCAGGAACCTACCTCATAACATTCAGAGTGGTAGAAGCAATATCTTTGTTTAGTTCTGTAAACGCTAATGTTCCATTGTGTACCGAAGGTGATGTTACAGAAAGTATTTTCTCGAACATTGGTAGAACACTCATAAAATTGGTTGCATACTACTCTAAATCATATGGAAAGTAAAATAACGAGGTTTACATCAAGTTATCACATAGTACTTTTCAGCAAAATTCAACTCTACACTCTATCGAGCTCAATGCATTACCTTCTATTCTATGCATTTTCTGTTGAGGATAGGACATAACAACTCATTGTGAGCTGGAATTGTATAGATATTGCCTGTATACCTGTCACAGCCATGGAATACTCAAATGCAAGACGAATTCAGGAACCTACCTTATAACATTCAGAGTGGTACAGGCAATATCTTTGTTTAGTTCTGTAAACGCTAATGTTAATTTGTGTACAAAAGGTGATGTTACAGAAAGTATCTTCTCGAACTTTGGTAGAAAACTCATAAAATTGGTTGCATACTACTCTAAGTGATGTGGTAAGTAAAATAATTAGTTTTACAGCGTTATCAGATAGTAGTTTCCAGCAAAATTCAACTCTACACTCTATCGAGCTCATGCATTACCTTCTATTCTATGCATTTTCTCTTAAGGATGTGGACATAACAACTCATTGTGAGCTGGAATTGTATAGATATTGCCTGTATACTTGTCAGATCCATGGAATACTAAAATGCAAGATGAATTCAGGAACCTACCTCATAACATTCAGACTGGTACAGGCAAAATCTTTGTTTAGCTCTTTAAACGCTAATATTCCTTTGTGTACAAAAGGTGATGTTACAGAAAGTATGTTCTCGAAGATTGGTAGAACACTCATGAAATTGGTTGCCTACTACTCTAAATTATATGGAAAGTAAAATAATAAGGTTTACATCAAGTTAGCGCATAGCAGTTTTCAGCAAAATTCAGCTCTACACTCTATCGACCTCAATGCATTACCTTCTATTCTATGTTTTTTCTGTTAAGGATAGGACATAACAACTCATTGTGAGCTGGAATTGTATAGATATTGCCTGTATACTCGTCAGAGCCATGGAATACTCATATGCAAGACGAATTAAGAGACCTACCTCATAACATTCAGAGCGGTACAGGCAATATCTTTGTTTAGCTCTGTAAACTTTAATGTTCCATTGTGTACAAAACGTGATGTTACTGAAAGTATCTTCCCGACCATTGGTAGAACACTCATAAAATTGGTTCCATACTACTCTAAATCATACGGAAAGTAAAATAATAAGGTTTACATCAAGTTCTCACATAGCAGTGTTCAGCAAAATTCAACTCTACACTCTATCGATCTCAATGCATTACCTTCTATTCTATGCATTTTCTCTTAAAGATGTGGACATAACAACTCATTGTGAGCTGGAATTGTATAGATATTGCCTGTATACCTGTCACAGCCATGGAATACTCAAATGCAAGACGAATTCAGGAACCTACCTTATAACATTCAGAGTGGTACAGGCAATATCTTTGTTTAGTTCTGTAAACGCTAATGTTAATTTGTGTACAAAAGGTGATGTTACAGAAAGTATCTTCTCGAACTTTGGTAGAAAACTCATAAAATTGTTTGCATACTACTCTAAGTGATGTGGTAAGTAAAATAATTAGTTTTACAGCAAGTTATCAGATAGCAGTTTCCAGCAAAATTCAACTCTACACTCTATTGAGCTGAATGCATTACTTTCTATTCGATGCATTTTGAGTCATGGATGTGTACATAACTACTCGGGGTGAGGTGGAGCGGTAGAAATATTGCAGGTATCCTACTCAGAGCCATGGAATACTCAAATGCAAGGTGAATTCAGGAAGCTACCTCATAACATTTAGAGAGGAACAGTAAATATCTTTGTTTAGTTCTGTAAACGGTAATGTTCCATTGTGTAAAAAAGTTGAAGTTACTAAAAGTAACTTCTCCAACATTGGTAGCACACTCATAAAATTGGTTGCATACTACTCTAAATCATATGGTACGCAAAATAATAAGTTTTACATCAAGTTATCACATAGTAGTTTCCCGCAAAATTCATCTCTACACTCTATTGAGCTGAATGCATTACATTCTATTCTATGCATTTTGAGTTATGGATGTGTACATAACTACTCAGGGTGAGGTGGAACGGTATAAATATTGCAGGTGTTCTACTCAGAGCCATAGAATACTCAAATGCAAGGTGAATTCAGGAAGCTACCTCATAACATTTAGAGTGGAACAGTAAATATCTTTGTTTAGTTCTGTAAACGGTAATGTTCCATTGTGTAAAAAAGTTGGTTACTAAAAGTAACTTCTCCAACATTGGTAGCGCACTCATAAAATTGGTTGCATACTACTATGAATCATATAAGCAAAATAATAAGGTTTACATCAAGTTATCACATAGTAGTTTCTCGCAAAATTCATCTCTACACTCTATTGAGCTGAATGCATTACATTCTATTCTATGCATTTTGAGTTATGGATGTGTACACAACTACTCAGGGTGAGGTGGAACGGTATAAATATTGCATGTATCCTACTCAGAGCCATGGAAAACTCAAATGCAAGGTGAATTCAGCAAGCTACCTCATAACATTTAGAGTGGAACAGTAAATATCTTTGTTTAGTTCTGTAAACGCTAATATTCCATTGTGTACAAAAGATGATGTTACAGAAAGTATCTTCTCGAAGATTGGTAGAACACTCATGAAATTGGTTGCATACTACACTAAGTGATGTGGTAAGTAAAATAATTAGGTTTACATCAAGATAACACATAGTAGTTTCCCGCAAAATTCAACTCTACACTCTACTGAGCTGAAAGCATTACCCTATATTCCATGCATTTTCTGTTAAGGACGAGGACATAACAACTCAGGGTGAGCTGGAATTGTATAGATATTGCCTGTATACTTGTCAGAGCAATGGAATACACAAGTGCAAGATGAATTCAGGAACCTACTTCATAACATTCAGAGTGCTATAGGCAATATCTTTGTTTGTTCTGTAAACGCTAATGGTCCATTGTGTACAAAAGGTGATGTTACAGAAAGTATCTTCTCGAACTTTGGTAGAACACTCATAAAATTGGTTGCATACTACTCTAAATCATTTGGAAAGTAAAATAATGAGGTTTACATCAAGTTATCACATAGCAGTTTTCAGCAAAATTCAATACACTCTATCGAGCTCAATGCATTACCTTCTATGCATTTTCTCTTAAGGATGTGGACATAACAACTCATTGTGAGCTGGATTTGTATAGATATTGCCTGTATACTTCTCAGAGCCATGGAATACTCAAATGCAAGGCGAATTCAGGAATCTACCTCATAACATTCAGAGCTGTACAGGCAATATCTTTGTTTATTTCTGTAAACGCTAATGTTCCATTGTGTGCAAAACGTGATGTTACTGAAAGTATCTTCTCGAACTGTTAGAACACTCATAAAATTGGTTCCATAATACTCTAAATCATATGGAATGTAAAATAATGTTTACATCAAGTTATCACCTAGTAGTTTTCAGCAAATTTCAACTCTACTCTCTATTGATCTCAAAGCAATACCTTATATTCCATGCATTTTCAGTTAAGGATAGGACATAACAACTCAGGGTGAGCTGGAATTGCATAGATATTGCCTATATACTTGTCACAGCCATTGAATACTCAAAGGCAAGGCGAATTCAGGAATCTACCTCATGACATTCAGAGCGGTACAGGCAATATCTTTGTTTAGTTCTGTAAACGCTAATGTTCCATTGTGTACAAAACGTGATGTTACTGAAAGTATCATCTCCAACAATGGTAGAACACTCATAAAATTGGTTCCATACTACTCCAAATCATATGGAAAGTAAAATAATATGGTTTATATCAAGTTATCACATAGCAGTTTTCAGCAAATTTCAACTCTACACTCTATCGAGCTCAATGCATTACCTTCTATTCTATGCATTTTCTGCTGAGGATAGGACATAACAACTCATTGTGAGCTGGAATTGTATAGATGTTGCCTGTATACTTGTCACAGCCATGGAATACTCAAATGCAAGATGAATTCAGGAACCTAGCTCATAACATTCAGAGTGGTATAGGCAATATCTTTGTTTAGTTCTGTAAACGCTAATGTTCATTTGTGTACAAAAGGAGATGTTACAGAAAGTTCCTACTCGAAGATTGGTAGTACCCTCATAAAATTGGTTGCATACTACTCTAAATCATATGGAAAGTAAATTAATAAGGCTTACATCAAGTTATCACATAGCAGTTTTCAGCAAAATTCAACTCTACACTCTATCGAGCTCAATGCATTACCTTCTATTCCATGCATTTTCTGTTAGGGATAGGACATAACAACTCATTGTGAGCCGGAATTGTATAGATATTGCCTGTATACTTGTCAGAGTCATGGAATACTCAAATGCAAGATGTATTCAGGAACCTACCTCATAACATTCAGAGTGGTAGAAGCAATATCTTTGTTTAGTTCTGTAAACGCTAATGTTCCATTGTGTACCGAAGGTGATGTTACAGAAAGTATTTTCTCGAACATTGGTAGAACACTCATAAAATTGGTTGCATACTACTCTAAATCATATGGAAAGTAAAATAACGAGGTTTACATCAAGTTATCACATAGTACTTTTCAGCAAAATTCAACTCTACTCTCTACTGATCTCAATGCATTACCTTCTGTTCCATGCATTTTCTGTTAATGATGTGGACATAACAACTCAGTGTGAGCTGGAATTGTATAGATATTGCCTGTGTACTTGTCACAGCCATGGAATACTCAAATGCAAGGCGAATTCAGGAATCTACCTCATGACATTCAGAGCGGTACAGGCAATATCTTTGTTTAGTTCTGTAAACGCTAATGTTCCATTGTGTACAAAACGTGATGTTACTGAAAGTATCATCTCCAACAATGGTAGAACACTCATAAAATTGGTTCCATACTACTCCAAATCATATGGAAAGTAAAATAATATGGTTTATATCAAGTTATCACTTAGCAGTTTTCAGCAAATTTCAACTTTACACTCTATCGAGCTCAATGCATTACCTTCTATCCTATGCATTTTCTGCTGAGGATAGGACATAACAACTCATTGTGAGCTGGAATTACTCGTCAGAGCCATGGAATACTCATATGCAAGACGAATTAAGAGACCTACCTCATAACATTCAGAGCGGTACAGGCAATATCTTTGTTTAGCTCTGTAAACTTTAATGTTCCATTGTGTACAAAACGTGATGTTACTGAAAGTATCTTCCCGACCATTGGTAGAACACTCATAAAATTGGTTCCATACTACTCTAAATCATACGGAAAGTAAAATAATAAGGTTTACATCAAGTTCTCACATAGCAGTTTTCAGCAAAATTCAACTCTACACTCTATCGATCTCAATGCATTACCTTCTATTCTATGCATTTTCTCTTAAAGATGTGGACATAACAACTCATTGTGAGCTGGAATTGTATAGATATTGCCTGTATACCTGTCACAGCCATGGAATACTCAAATGCAAGACGAATTCAGGAACCTACCTTATAACATTCAGAGTGGTACAGGCAATATCTTTGTTTAGTTCTGTAAACGCTAATGTTAATTTGTGTACAAAAGGTGATGTTACAGAAAGTATCTTCTCGAACTTTGGTAGAAAACTCATAAAATTGTTTGCATACTACTCTAAGTGATGTGGTAAGTAAAATAATTAGTTTTACAGCAAGTTATCAGATAGCAGTTTCCAGCAAAATTCAACTCTACACTCTATTGAGCTGAATGCATTACTTTCTATTCGATGCATTTTGAGTCATGGATGTGTACATAACTACTCGGGGTGAGGTGGAGCGGTAGAAATATTGCAGGTATCCTACTCAGAGCCATGGAATACTCAAATGCAAGGTGAATTCAGGAAGCTACCTCATAACATTTAGAGAGGAACAGTAAATATCTTTGTTTAGTTCTGTAAACGGTAATGTTCCATTGTGTAAAAAAGTTGAAGTTACTAAAAGTAACTTCTCCAACATTGGTAGCACACTCATAAAATTGGTTGCATACTACTCTAAATCATATGGTACGCAAAATAATAAGTTTTACATCAAGTTATCACATAGTAGTTTCCCGCAAAATTCATCTCTACACTCTATTGAGCTGAATGCATTACATTCTATTCTATGCATTTTGAGTTATGGATGTGTACATAACTACTCAGGGTGAGGTGGAACGGTATAAATATTGCAGGTGTTCTACTCAGAGCCATAGAATACTCAAATGCAAGGTGAATTCAGGAAGCTACCTCATAACATTTAGAGTGGAACAGTAAATATCTTTGTTTAGTTCTGTAAACGGTAATGTTCCATTGTGTAAAAAAGTTGGTTACTAAAAGTAACTTCTCCAACATTGGTAGCGCACTCATAAAATTGGTTGCATACTACTATGAATCATATAAGCAAAATAATAAGGTTTACATCAAGTTATCACATAGTAGTTTCTCGCAAAATTCATCTCTACACTCTATTGAGCTGAATGCATTACATTCTATTCTATGCATTTTGAGTTATGGATGTGTACACAACTACTCAGGGTGAGGTGGAACGGTATAAATATTGCATGTATCCTACTCAGAGCCATGGAAAACTCAAATGCAAGGTGAATTCAGCAAGCTACCTCATAACATTTAGAGTGGAACAGTAAATATCTTTGTTTAGTTCTGTAAACGCTAATATTCCATTGTGTACAAAAGATGATGTTACAGAAAGTATCTTCTCGAAGATTGGTAGAACACTCATGAAATTGGTTGCATACTACACTAAGTGATGTGGTAAGTAAAATAATTAGGTTTACATCAAGATAACACATAGTAGTTTCCCGCAAAATTCAACTCTACACTCTACTGAGCTGAAAGCATTACCCTATATTCCATGCATTTTCTGTTAAGGACGAGGACATAACAACTCAGGGTGAGCTGGAATTGTATAGATATTGCCTGTATACTTGTCAGAGCAATGGAATACACAAGTGCAAGATGAATTCAGGAACCTACTTCATAACATTCAGAGTGCTATAGGCAATATCTTTGTTTGTTCTGTAAACGCTAATGGTCCATTGTGTACAAAAGGTGATGTTACAGAAAGTATCTTCTCGAACTTTGGTAGAACACTCATAAAATTGGTTGCATACTACTCTAAATCATTTGGAAAGTAAAATAATGAGGTTTACATCAAGTTATCACATAGCAGTTTTCAGCAAAATTCAATACACTCTATCGAGCTCAATGCATTACCTTCTATGCATTTTCTCTTAAGGATGTGGACATAACAACTCATTGTGAGCTGGATTTGTATAGATATTGCCTGTATACTTCTCAGAGCCATGGAATACTCAAATGCAAGGCGAATTCAGGAATCTACCTCATAACATTCAGAGCTGTACAGGCAATATCTTTGTTTATTTCTGTAAACGCTAATGTTCCATTGTGTGCAAAACGTGATGTTACTGAAAGTATCTTCTCGAACTGTTAGAACACTCATAAAATTGGTTCCATAATACTCTAAATCATATGGAATGTAAAATAATGTTTACATCAAGTTATCACCTAGTAGTTTTCAGCAAATTTCAACTCTACTCTCTATTGATCTCAAAGCAATACCTTATATTCCATGCATTTTCAGTTAAGGATAGGACATAACAACTCAGGGTGAGCTGGAATTGCATAGATATTGCCTATATACTTGTCACAGCCATTGAATACTCAAAGGCAAGGCGAATTCAGGAATCTACCTCATGACATTCAGAGCGGTACAGGCAATATCTTTGTTTAGTTCTGTAAACGCTAATGTTCCATTGTGTACAAAACGTGATGTTACTGAAAGTATCATCTCCAACAATGGTAGAACACTCATAAAATTGGTTCCATACTACTCCAAATCATATGGAAAGTAAAATAATATGGTTTATATCAAGTTATCACATAGCAGTTTTCAGCAAATTTCAACTCTACACTCTATCGAGCTCAATGCATTACCTTCTATTCTATGCATTTTCTGCTGAGGATAGGACATAACAACTCATTGTGAGCTGGAATTGTATAGATGTTGCCTGTATACTTGTCACAGCCATGGAATACTCAAATGCAAGATGAATTCAGGAACCTAGCTCATAACATTCAGAGTGGTATAGGCAATATCTTTGTTTAGTTCTGTAAAAAAGATAACATCTTTTTTGTGTACAAAAGGAGATGTTACAGAAAGTTCCTACTCGAAGATTGGTAGTACCCTCATAAAATTGGTTGCATAGTACTCTAAATCATATGGAAAGTAAATTAATAAGGCTTACATCAAGTTATCACATAGCAGTTTTCAGCAAAATTCAACTCTACACTCTATCGAGCTCAATGCATTACCTTCTATTCCATGCATTTTCTGTTAGGGATAGGACATAACAACTCATTGTGAGCCGGAATTGTATAGATATTGCCTGTATACTTGTCAGAGTCATGGAATACTCAAATGCAAGATGTATTCAGGAACCTACCTCATAACATTCAGAGTGGTAGAAGCAATATCTTTGTTTAGTTCTGTAAACGCTAATGTTCCATTGTGTACCGAAGGTGATGTTACAGAAAGTATTTTCTCGAACATTGGTAGAACACTCATAAAATTGGTTGCATACTACTCTAAATCATATGGAAAGTAAAATAACGAGGTTTACATCAAGTTATCACATAGTACTTTTCAGCAAAATTCAACTCTACACTCTATCGAGCTCAATGCATTACCTTCTATTCTATGCATTTTCTGTTGAGGATAGGACATAACAACTCATTGTGAGCTGGAATTGTATAGATATTGCCTGTATACCTGTCACAGCCATGGAATACTCAAATGCAAGACGAATTCAGGAACCTACCTTATAACATTCAGAGTGGTACAGGCAATATCTTTGTTTAGTTCTGTAAACGCTAATGTTAATTTGTGTACAAAAGGTGATGTTACAGAAAGTATCTTCTCGAACTTTGGTAGAAAACTCATAAAATTGGTTGCATACTACTCTAAGTGATGTGGTAAGTAAAATAATTAGTTTTACAGCGTTATCAGATAGTAGTTTCCAGCAAAATTCAACTCTACACTCTATCGAGCTCATGCATTACCTTCTATTCTATGCATTTTCTCTTAAGGATGTGGACATAACAACTCATTGTGAGCTGGAATTGTATAGATATTGCCTGTATACTTGTCAGATCCATGGAATACTAAAATGCAAGATGAATTCAGGAACCTACCTCATAACATTCAGACTGGTACAGGCAAAATCTTTGTTTAGCTCTTTAAACGCTAATATTCCTTTGTGTACAAAAGGTGATGTTACAGAAAGTATGTTCTCGAAGATTGGTAGAACACTCATGAAATTGGTTGCCTACTACTCTAAATTATATGGAAAGTAAAATAATAAGGTTTACATCAAGTTAGCGCATAGCAGTTTTCAGCAAAATTCAGCTCTACACTCTATCGACCTCAATGCATTACCTTCTATTCTATGTTTTTTCTGTTAAGGATAGGACATAACAACTCATTGTGAGCTGGAATTGTATAGATATTGCCTGTATACTCGTCAGAGCCATGGAATACTCATATGCAAGACGAATTAAGAGACCTACCTCATAACATTCAGAGCGGTACAGGCAATATCTTTGTTTAGCTCTGTAAACTTTAATGTTCCATTGTGTACAAAACGTGATGTTACTGAAAGTATCTTCCCGACCATTGGTAGAACACTCATAAAATTGGTTCCATACTACTCTAAATCATACGGAAAGTAAAATAATAAGGTTTACATCAAGTTCTCACATAGCAGTGTTCAGCAAAATTCAACTCTACACTCTATCGATCTCAATGCATTACCTTCTATTCTATGCATTTTCTCTTAAAGATGTGGACATAACAACTCATTGTGAGCTGGAATTGTATAGATATTGCCTGTATACCTGTCACAGCCATGGAATACTCAAATGCAAGACGAATTCAGGAACCTACCTTATAACATTCAGAGTGGTACAGGCAATATCTTTGTTTAGTTCTGTAAACGCTAATGTTAATTTGTGTACAAAAGGTGATGTTACAGAAAGTATCTTCTCGAACTTTGGTAGAAAACTCATAAAATTGTTTGCATACTACTCTAAGTGATGTGGTAAGTAAAATAATTAGTTTTACAGCAAGTTATCAGATAGCAGTTTCCAGCAAAATTCAACTCTACACTCTATTGAGCTGAATGCATTACTTTCTATTCGATGCATTTTGAGTCATGGATGTGTACATAACTACTCGGGGTGAGGTGGAGCGGTAGAAATATTGCAGGTGTTCTACTCAGAGCCATAGAATACTCAAATGCAAGGTGAATTCAGGAAGCTACCTCATAACATTTAGAGTGGAACAGTAAATATCTTTGTTTAGTTCTGTAAACGGTAATGTTCCATTGTGTAAAAAAGTTGGTTACTAAAAGTAACTTCTCCAACATTGGTAGCGCACTCATAAAATTGGTTGCATACTACTATGAATCATATAAGCAAAATAATAAGGTTTACATCAAGTTATCACATAGTAGTTTCTCGCAAAATTCATCTCTACACTCTATTGAGCTGAATGCATTACATTCTATTCTATGCATTTTGAGTTATGGATGTGTACACAACTACTCAGGGTGAGGTGGAACGGTATAAATATTGCATGTATCCTACTCAGAGCCATGGAAAACTCAAATGCAAGGTGAATTCAGCAAGCTACCTCATAACATTTAGAGTGGAACAGTAAATATCTTTGTTTAGTTCTGTAAACGCTAATATTCCATTGTGTACAAAAGATGATGTTACAGAAAGTATCTTCTCGAAGATTGGTAGAACACTCATGAAATTGGTTGCATACTACACTAAGTGATGTGGTAAGTAAAATAATTAGGTTTACATCAAGATAACACATAGTAGTTTCCCGCAAAATTCAACTCTACACTCTACTGAGCTGAAAGCATTACCCTATATTCCATGCATTTTCTGTTAAGGACGAGGACATAACAACTCAGGGTGAGCTGGAATTGTATAGATATTGCCTGTATACTTGTCAGAGCAATGGAATACACAAGTGCAAGATGAATTCAGGAACCTACTTCATAACATTCAGAGTGCTATAGGCAATATCTTTGTTTGTTCTGTAAACGCTAATGTTCATTTGTGTACAAAAGGAGATGTTACAGAAAGTTCCTACTCGAAGATTGGTAGTACCCTCATAAAATTGGTTGCATACTACTCTAAATCATATGGAAAGTAAATTAATAAGGCTTACATCAAGTTATCACATAGCAGTTTTCAGCAAAATTCAACTCTACACTCTATCGAGCTCAATGCATTACCTTCTATTCCATGCATTTTCTGTTAGGGATAGGACATAACAACTCATTGTGAGCCGGAATTGTATAGATATTGCCTGTATACTTGTCAGAGTCATGGAATACTCAAATGCAAGATGTATTCAGGAACCTACCTCATAACATTCAGAGTGGTAGAAGCAATATCTTTGTTTAGTTCTGTAAACGCTAATGTTCCATTGTGTACCGAAGGTGATGTTACAGAAAGTATTTTCTCGAACATTGGTAGAACACTCATAAAATTGGTTGCATACTACTCTAAATCATATGGAAAGTAAAATAACGAGGTTTACATCAAGTTATCACATAGTACTTTTCAGCAAAATTCAACTCTACTCTCTACTGATCTCAATGCATTACCTTCTGTTCCATGCATTTTCTGTTAATGATGTGGACATAACAACTCAGTGTGAGCTGGAATTGTATAGATATTGCCTGTGTACTTGTCACAGCCATGGAATACTCAAATGCAAGGCGAATTCAGGAATCTACCTCATGACATTCAGAGCGGTACAGGCAATATCTTTGTTTAGTTCTGTAAACGCTAATGTTCCATTGTGTACAAAACGTGATGTTACTGAAAGTATCATCTCCAACAATGGTAGAACACTCATAAAATTGGTTCCATACTACTCCAAATCATATGGAAAGTAAAATAATATGGTTTATATCAAGTTATCACTTAGCAGTTTTCAGCAAATTTCAACTTTACACTCTATCGAGCTCAATGCATTACCTTCTATCCTATGCATTTTCTGCTGAGGATAGGACATAACAACTCATTGTGAGCTGGAATTACTCGTCAGAGCCATGGAATACTCATATGCAAGACGAATTAAGAGACCTACCTCATAACATTCAGAGCGGTACAGGCAATATCTTTGTTTAGCTCTGTAAACTTTAATGTTCCATTGTGTACAAAACGTGATGTTACTGAAAGTATCTTCCCGACCATTGGTAGAACACTCATAAAATTGGTTCCATACTACTCTAAATCATACGGAAAGTAAAATAATAAGGTTTACATCAAGTTCTCACATAGCAGTTTTCAGCAAAATTCAACTCTACACTCTATCGATCTCAATGCATTACCTTCTATTCTATGCATTTTCTCTTAAAGATGTGGACATAACAACTCATTGTGAGCTGGAATTGTATAGATATTGCCTGTATACCTGTCACAGCCATGGAATACTCAAATGCAAGACGAATTCAGGAACCTACCTTATAACATTCAGAGTGGTACAGGCAATATCTTTGTTTAGTTCTGTAAACGCTAATGTTAATTTGTGTACAAAAGGTGATGTTACAGAAAGTATCTTCTCGAACTTTGGTAGAAAACTCATAAAATTGTTTGCATACTACTCTAAGTGATGTGGTAAGTAAAATAATTAGTTTTACAGCAAGTTATCAGATAGCAGTTTCCAGCAAAATTCAACTCTACACTCTATTGAGCTGAATGCATTACTTTCTATTCGATGCATTTTGAGTCATGGATGTGTACATAACTACTCGGGGTGAGGTGGAGCGGTAGAAATATTGCAGGTATCCTACTCAGAGCCATGGAATACTCAAATGCAAGGTGAATTCAGGAAGCTACCTCATAACATTTAGAGAGGAACAGTAAATATCTTTGTTTAGTTCTGTAAACGGTAATGTTCCATTGTGTAAAAAAGTTGAAGTTACTAAAAGTAACTTCTCCAACATTGGTAGCACACTCATAAAATTGGTTGCATACTACTCTAAATCATATGGTACGCAAAATAATAAGTTTTACATCAAGTTATCACATAGTAGTTTCCCGCAAAATTCATCTCTACACTCTATTGAGCTGAATGCATTACATTCTATTCTATGCATTTTGAGTTATGGATGTGTACATAACTACTCAGGGTGAGGTGGAACGGTATAAATATTGCAGGTGTTCTACTCAGAGCCATAGAATACTCAAATGCAAGGTGAATTCAGGAAGCTACCTCATAACATTTAGAGTGGAACAGTAAATATCTTTGTTTAGTTCTGTAAACGGTAATGTTCCATTGTGTAAAAAAGTTGGTTACTAAAAGTAACTTCTCCAACATTGGTAGCGCACTCATAAAATTGGTTGCATACTACTATGAATCATATAAGCAAAATAATAAGGTTTACATCAAGTTATCACATAGTAGTTTCTCGCAAAATTCATCTCTACACTCTATTGAGCTGAATGCATTACATTCTATTCTATGCATTTTGAGTTATGGATGTGTACACAACTACTCAGGGTGAGGTGGAACGGTATAAATATTGCATGTATCCTACTCAGAGCCATGGAAAACTCAAATGCAAGGTGAATTCAGCAAGCTACCTCATAACATTTAGAGTGGAACAGTAAATATCTTTGTTTAGTTCTGTAAACGCTAATATTCCATTGTGTACAAAAGATGATGTTACAGAAAGTATCTTCTCGAAGATTGGTAGAACACTCATGAAATTGGTTGCATACTACACTAAGTGATGTGGTAAGTAAAATAATTAGGTTTACATCAAGATAACACATAGTAGTTTCCCGCAAAATTCAACTCTACACTCTACTGAGCTGAAAGCATTACCCTATATTCCATGCATTTTCTGTTAAGGACGAGGACATAACAACTCAGGGTGAGCTGGAATTGTATAGATATTGCCTGTATACTTGTCAGAGCAATGGAATACACAAGTGCAAGATGAATTCAGGAACCTACTTCATAACATTCAGAGTGCTATAGGCAATATCTTTGTTTGTTCTGTAAACGCTAATGGTCCATTGTGTACAAAAGGTGATGTTACAGAAAGTATCTTCTCGAACTTTGGTAGAACACTCATAAAATTGGTTGCATACTACTCTAAATCATTTGGAAAGTAAAATAATGAGGTTTACATCAAGTTATCACATAGCAGTTTTCAGCAAAATTCAATACACTCTATCGAGCTCAATGCATTACCTTCTATGCATTTTCTCTTAAGGATGTGGACATAACAACTCATTGTGAGCTGGATTTGTATAGATATTGCCTGTATACTTCTCAGAGCCATGGAATACTCAAATGCAAGGCGAATTCAGGAATCTACCTCATAACATTCAGAGCTGTACAGGCAATATCTTTGTTTATTTCTGTAAACGCTAATGTTCCATTGTGTGCAAAACGTGATGTTACTGAAAGTATCTTCTCGAACTGTTAGAACACTCATAAAATTGGTTCCATAATACTCTAAATCATATGGAATGTAAAATAATGTTTACATCAAGTTATCACCTAGTAGTTTTCAGCAAATTTCAACTCTACTCTCTATTGATCTCAAAGCAATACCTTATATTCCATGCATTTTCAGTTAAGGATAGGACATAACAACTCAGGGTGAGCTGGAATTGCATAGATATTGCCTATATACTTGTCACAGCCATTGAATACTCAAAGGCAAGGCGAATTCAGGAATCTACCTCATGACATTCAGAGCGGTACAGGCAATATCTTTGTTTAGTTCTGTAAACGCTAATGTTCCATTGTGTACAAAACGTGATGTTACTGAAAGTATCATCTCCAACAATGGTAGAACACTCATAAAATTGGTTCCATACTACTCCAAATCATATGGAAAGTAAAATAATATGGTTTATATCAAGTTATCACATAGCAGTTTTCAGCAAATTTCAACTCTACACTCTATCGAGCTCAATGCATTACCTTCTATTCTATGCATTTTCTGCTGAGGATAGGACATAACAACTCATTGTGAGCTGGAATTGTATAGATGTTGCCTGTATACTTGTCACAGCCATGGAATACTCAAATGCAAGATGAATTCAGGAACCTAGCTCATAACATTCAGAGTGGTATAGGCAATATCTTTGTTTAGTTCTGTAAAAAAGATAACATCTTTTTTGTGTACAAAAGGAGATGTTACAGAAAGTTCCTACTCGAAGATTGGTAGTACCCTCATAAAATTGGTTGCATAGTACTCTAAATCATATGGAAAGTAAATTAATAAGGCTTACATCAAGTTATCACATAGCAGTTTTCAGCAAAATTCAACTCTACACTCTATCGAGCTCAATGCATTACCTTCTATTCCATGCATTTTCTGTTAGGGATAGGACATAACAACTCATTGTGAGCCGGAATTGTATAGATATTGCCTGTATACTTGTCAGAGTCATGGAATACTCAAATGCAAGATGTATTCAGGAACCTACCTCATAACATTCAGAGTGGTAGAAGCAATATCTTTGTTTAGTTCTGTAAACGCTAATGTTCCATTGTGTACCGAAGGTGATGTTACAGAAAGTATTTTCTCGAACATTGGTAGAACACTCATAAAATTGGTTGCATACTACTCTAAATCATATGGAAAGTAAAATAACGAGGTTTACATCAAGTTATCACATAGTACTTTTCAGCAAAATTCAACTCTACACTCTATCGAGCTCAATGCATTACCTTCTATTCTATGCATTTTCTGTTGAGGATAGGACATAACAACTCATTGTGAGCTGGAATTGTATAGATATTGCCTGTATACCTGTCACAGCCATGGAATACTCAAATGCAAGACGAATTCAGGAACCTACCTTATAACATTCAGAGTGGTACAGGCAATATCTTTGTTTAGTTCTGTAAACGCTAATGTTAATTTGTGTACAAAAGGTGATGTTACAGAAAGTATCTTCTCGAACTTTGGTAGAAAACTCATAAAATTGGTTGCATACTACTCTAAGTGATGTGGTAAGTAAAATAATTAGTTTTACAGCGTTATCAGATAGTAGTTTCCAGCAAAATTCAACTCTACACTCTATCGAGCTCATGCATTACCTTCTATTCTATGCATTTTCTCTTAAGGATGTGGACATAACAACTCATTGTGAGCTGGAATTGTATAGATATTGCCTGTATACTTGTCAGATCCATGGAATACTAAAATGCAAGATGAATTCAGGAACCTACCTCATAACATTCAGACTGGTACAGGCAAAATCTTTGTTTAGCTCTTTAAACGCTAATATTCCTTTGTGTACAAAAGGTGATGTTACAGAAAGTATGTTCTCGAAGATTGGTAGAACACTCATGAAATTGGTTGCCTACTACTCTAAATTATATGGAAAGTAAAATAATAAGGTTTACATCAAGTTAGCGCATAGCAGTTTTCAGCAAAATTCAGCTCTACACTCTATCGACCTCAATGCATTACCTTCTATTCTATGTTTTTTCTGTTAAGGATAGGACATAACAACTCATTGTGAGCTGGAATTGTATAGATATTGCCTGTATACTCGTCAGAGCCATGGAATACTCATATGCAAGACGAATTAAGAGACCTACCTCATAACATTCAGAGCGGTACAGGCAATATCTTTGTTTAGCTCTGTAAACTTTAATGTTCCATTGTGTACAAAACGTGATGTTACTGAAAGTATCTTCCCGACCATTGGTAGAACACTCATAAAATTGGTTCCATACTACTCTAAATCATACGGAAAGTAAAATAATAAGGTTTACATCAAGTTCTCACATAGCAGTGTTCAGCAAAATTCAACTCTACACTCTATCGATCTCAATGCATTACCTTCTATTCTATGCATTTTCTCTTAAAGATGTGGACATAACAACTCATTGTGAGCTGGAATTGTATAGATATTGCCTGTATACCTGTCACAGCCATGGAATACTCAAATGCAAGACGAATTCAGGAACCTACCTTATAACATTCAGAGTGGTACAGGCAATATCTTTGTTTAGTTCTGTAAACGCTAATGTTAATTTGTGTACAAAAGGTGATGTTACAGAAAGTATCTTCTCGAACTTTGGTAGAAAACTCATAAAATTGTTTGCATACTACTCTAAGTGATGTGGTAAGTAAAATAATTAGTTTTACAGCAAGTTATCAGATAGCAGTTTCCAGCAAAATTCAACTCTACACTCTATTGAGCTGAATGCATTACTTTCTATTCGATGCATTTTGAGTCATGGATGTGTACATAACTACTCGGGGTGAGGTGGAGCGGTAGAAATATTGCAGGTGTTCTACTCAGAGCCATAGAATACTCAAATGCAAGGTGAATTCAGGAAGCTACCTCATAACATTTAGAGTGGAACAGTAAATATCTTTGTTTAGTTCTGTAAACGGTAATGTTCCATTGTGTAAAAAAGTTGGTTACTAAAAGTAACTTCTCCAACATTGGTAGCGCACTCATAAAATTGGTTGCATACTACTATGAATCATATAAGCAAAATAATAAGGTTTACATCAAGTTATCACATAGTAGTTTCTCGCAAAATTCATCTCTACACTCTATTGAGCTGAATGCATTACATTCTATTCTATGCATTTTGAGTTATGGATGTGTACACAACTACTCAGGGTGAGGTGGAACGGTATAAATATTGCATGTATCCTACTCAGAGCCATGGAAAACTCAAATGCAAGGTGAATTCAGCAAGCTACCTCATAACATTTAGAGTGGAACAGTAAATATCTTTGTTTAGTTCTGTAAACGCTAATATTCCATTGTGTACAAAAGATGATGTTACAGAAAGTATCTTCTCGAAGATTGGTAGAACACTCATGAAATTGGTTGCATACTACACTAAGTGATGTGGTAAGTAAAATAATTAGGTTTACATCAAGATAACACATAGTAGTTTCCCGCAAAATTCAACTCTACACTCTACTGAGCTGAAAGCATTACCCTATATTCCATGCATTTTCTGTTAAGGACGAGGACATAACAACTCAGGGTGAGCTGGAATTGTATAGATATTGCCTGTATACTTGTCAGAGCAATGGAATACACAAGTGCAAGATGAATTCAGGAACCTACTTCATAACATTCAGAGTGCTATAGGCAATATCTTTGTTTGTTCTGTAAACGCTAATGGTCCATTGTGTACAAAAGGTGATGTTACAGAAAGTATCTTCTCGAACTTTGGTAGAACACTCATAAAATTGGTTGCATACTACTCTAAATCATTTGGAAAGTAAAATAATGAGGTTTACATCAAGTTATCACATAGCAGTTTTCAGCAAAATTCAATACACTCTATCGAGCTCAATGCATTACCTTCTATGCATTTTCTCTTAAGGATGTGGACATAACAACTCATTGTGAGCTGGATTTGTATAGATATTGCCTGTATACTTCTCAGAGCCATGGAATACTCAAATGCAAGGCGAATTCAGGAATCTACCTCATAACATTCAGAGCTGTACAGGCAATATCTTTGTTTATTTCTGTAAACGCTAATGTTCCATTGTGTGCAAAACGTGATGTTACTGAAAGTATCTTCTCGAACTGTTAGAACACTCATAAAATTGGTTCCATAATACTCTAAATCATATGGAATGTAAAATAATGTTTACATCAAGTTATCACCTAGTAGTTTTCAGCAAATTTCAACTCTACTCTCTATTGATCTCAAAGCAATACCTTATATTCCATGCATTTTCAGTTAAGGATAGGACATAACAACTCAGGGTGAGCTGGAATTGCATAGATATTGCCTATATACTTGTCACAGCCATTGAATACTCAAAGGCAAGGCGAATTCAGGAATCTACCTCATGACATTCAGAGCGGTACAGGCAATATCTTTGTTTAGTTCTGTAAACGCTAATGTTCCATTGTGTACAAAACGTGATGTTACTGAAAGTATCATCTCCAACAATGGTAGAACACTCATAAAATTGGTTCCATACTACTCCAAATCATATGGAAAGTAAAATAATATGGTTTATATCAAGTTATCACATAGCAGTTTTCAGCAAATTTCAACTCTACACTCTATCGAGCTCAATGCATTACCTTCTATTCTATGCATTTTCTGCTGAGGATAGGACATAACAACTCATTGTGAGCTGGAATTGTATAGATGTTGCCTGTATACTTGTCACAGCCATGGAATACTCAAATGCAAGATGAATTCAGGAACCTAGCTCATAACATTCAGAGTGGTATAGGCAATATCTTTGTTTAGTTCTGTAAAAAAGATAACATCTTTTTTGTGTACAAAAGGAGATGTTACAGAAAGTTCCTACTCGAAGATTGGTAGTACCCTCATAAAATTGGTTGCATACTACTCTAAATCATATGGAAAGTAAATTAATAAGGCTTACATCAAGTTATCACATAGCAGTTTTCAGCAAAATTCAACTCTACACTCTATCGAGCTCAATGCATTACCTTCTATTCCATGCATTTTCTGTTAGGGATAGGACATAACAACTCATTGTGAGCCGGAATTGTATAGATATTGCCTGTATACTTGTCAGAGTCATGGAATACTCAAATGCAAGATGTATTCAGGAACCTACCTCATAACATTCAGAGTGGTAGAAGCAATATCTTTGTTTAGTTCTGTAAACGCTAATGTTCCATTGTGTACCGAAGGTGATGTTACAGAAAGTATTTTCTCGAACATTGGTAGAACACTCATAAAATTGGTTGCATACTACTCTAAATCATATGGAAAGTAAAATAACGAGGTTTACATCAAGTTATCACATAGTACTTTTCAGCAAAATTCAACTCTACACTCTATCGAGCTCAATGCATTACCTTCTATTCTATGCATTTTCTGTTGAGGATAGGACATAACAACTCATTGTGAGCTGGAATTGTATAGATATTGCCTGTATACCTGTCACAGCCATGGAATACTCAAATGCAAGACGAATTCAGGAACCTACCTTATAACATTCAGAGTGGTACAGGCAATATCTTTGTTTAGTTCTGTAAACGCTAATGTTAATTTGTGTACAAAAGGTGATGTTACAGAAAGTATCTTCTCGAACTTTGGTAGAAAACTCATAAAATTGGTTGCATACTACTCTAAGTGATGTGGTAAGTAAAATAATTAGTTTTACAGCGTTATCAGATAGTAGTTTCCAGCAAAATTCAACTCTACACTCTATCGAGCTCATGCATTACCTTCTATTCTATGCATTTTCTCTTAAGGATGTG
Source organism: Hemitrygon akajei (assembly GCF_048418815.1). Classification (NCBI taxonomy): domain Eukaryota; kingdom Metazoa; phylum Chordata; class Chondrichthyes; order Myliobatiformes; family Dasyatidae; genus Hemitrygon; species Hemitrygon akajei. Next base: position 93,780,377 of record NC_133136.1, on the reverse strand, counting down.
GACATAACAACTCATTGTGAGCTGGAATTGTATAGATATTGCCTGTATACTTGTCAGATCCATGGAATACTAAAATGCAAGATGAATTCAGGAACCTACCTCATAACATTCAGACTGGTACAGGCAAAATCTTTGTTTAGCTCTTTAAACGCTAATATTCCTTTGTGTACAAAAGGTGATGTTACAGAAAGTATGTTCTCGAAGATTGGTAGAACACTCATGAAATTGGTTGCCTACTACTCTAAATTATATGGAAAGTAAAATAATAAGGTTTACATCAAGTTAGCGCATAGCAGTTTTCAGCAAAATTCAGCTCTACACTCTATCGACCTCAATGCATTACCTTCTATTCTATGTTTTTTCTGTTAAGGATAGGACATAACAACTCATTGTGAGCTGGAATTGTATAGATATTGCCTGTATACTCGTCAGAGCCATGGAATACTCATATGCAAGACGAATTAAGAGACCTACCTCATAACATTCAGAGCGGTACAGGCAATATCTTTGTTTAGCTCTGTAAACTTTAATGTTCCATTGTGTACAAAACGTGATGTTACTGAAAGTATCTTCCCGACCATTGGTAGAACACTCATAAAATTGGTTCCATACTACTCTAAATCATACGGAAAGTAAAATAATAAGGTTTACATCAAGTTCTCACATAGCAGTGTTCAGCAAAATTCAACTCTACACTCTATCGATCTCAATGCATTACCTTCTATTCTATGCATTTTCTCTTAAAGATGTGGACATAACAACTCATTGTGAGCTGGAATTGTATAGATATTGCCTGTATACCTGTCACAGCCATGGAATACTCAAATGCAAGACGAATTCAGGAACCTACCTTATAACATTCAGAGTGGTACAGGCAATATCTTTGTTTAGTTCTGTAAACGCTAATGTTAATTTGTGTACAAAAGGTGATGTTACAGAAAGTATCTTCTCGAACTTTGGTAGAAAACTCATAAAATTGTTTGCATACTACTCTAAGTGATGTGGTAAGTAAAATAATTAGTTTTACAGCAAGTTATCAGATAGCAGTTTCCAGCAAAATTCAACTCTACACTCTATTGAGCTGAATGCATTACTTTCTATTCGATGCATTTTGAGTCATGGATGTGTACATAACTACTCGGGGTGAGGTGGAGCGGTAGAAATATTGCAGGTATCCTACTCAGAGCCATGGAATACTCAAATGCAAGGTGAATTCAGGAAGCTACCTCATAACATTTAGAGAGGAACAGTAAATATCTTTGTTTAGTTCTGTAAACGGTAATGTTCCATTGTGTAAAAAAGTTGAAGTTACTAAAAGTAACTTCTCCAACATTGGTAGCACACTCATAAAATTGGTTGCATACTACTCTAAATCATATGGTACGCAAAATAATAAGTTTTACATCAAGTTATCACATAGTAGTTTCCCGCAAAATTCATCTCTACACTCTATTGAGCTGAATGCATTACATTCTATTCTATGCATTTTGAGTTATGGATGTGTACATAACTACTCAGGGTGAGGTGGAACGGTATAAATATTGCAGGTGTTCTACTCAGAGCCATAGAATACTCAAATGCAAGGTGAATTCAGGAAGCTACCTCATAACATTTAGAGTGGAACAGTAAATATCTTTGTTTAGTTCTGTAAACGGTAATGTTCCATTGTGTAAAAAAGTTGGTTACTAAAAGTAACTTCTCCAACATTGGTAGCGCACTCATAAAATTGGTTGCATACTACTATGAATCATATAAGCAAAATAATAAGGTTTACATCAAGTTATCACATAGTAGTTTCTCGCAAAATTCATCTCTACACTCTATTGAGCTGAATGCATTACATTCTATTCTATGCATTTTGAGTTATGGATGTGTACACAACTACTCAGGGTGAGGTGGAACGGTATAAATATTGCATGTATCCTACTCAGAGCCATGGAAAACTCAAATGCAAGGTGAATTCAGCAAGCTACCTCATAACATTTAGAGTGGAACAGTAAATATCTTTGTTTAGTTCTGTAAACGCTAATATTCCATTGTGTACAAAAGATGATGTTACAGAAAGTATCTTCTCGAAGATTGGTAGAACACTCATGAAATTGGTTGCATACTACACTAAGTGATGTGGTAAGTAAAATAATTAGGTTTACATCAAGATAACACATAGTAGTTTCCCGCAAAATTCAACTCTACACTCTACTGAGCTGAAAGCATTACCCTATATTCCATGCATTTTCTGTTAAGGACGAGGACATAACAACTCAGGGTGAGCTGGAATTGTATAGATATTGCCTGTATACTTGTCAGAGCAATGGAATACACAAGTGCAAGATGAATTCAGGAACCTACTTCATAACATTCAGAGTGCTATAGGCAATATCTTTGTTTGTTCTGTAAACGCTAATGGTCCATTGTGTACAAAAGGTGATGTTACAGAAAGTATGTTCTCGAAGATTGGTAGAACACTCATGAAATTGGTTGCCTACTACTCTAAATTATATGGAAAGTAAAATAATAAGGTTTACATCAAGTTAGCGCATAGCAGTTTTCAGCAAAATTCAGCTCTACACTCTATCGACCTCAATGCATTACCTTCTATTCTATGTTTTTTCTGTTAAGGATAGGACATAACAACTCATTGTGAGCTGGAATTGTATAGATATTGCCTGTATACTCGTCAGAGCCATGGAATACTCATATGCAAGACGAATTAAGAGACCTACCTCATAACATTCAGAGCGGTACAGGCAATATCTTTGTTTAGCTCTGTAAACTTTAATGTTCCATTGTGTACAAAACGTGATGTTACTGAAAGTATCTTCCCGACCATTGGTAGAACACTCATAAAATTGGTTCCATACTACTCTAAATCATACGGAAAGTAAAATAATAAGGTTTACATCAAGTTCTCACATAGCAGTTTTCAGCAAAATTCAACTCTACACTCTATCGATCTCAATGCATTACCTTCTATTCTATGCATTTTCTCTTAAAGATGTGGACATAACAACTCATTGTGAGCTGGAATTGTATAGATATTGCCTGTATACCTGTCACAGCCATGGAATACTCAAATGCAAGACGAATTCAGGAACCTACCTTATAACATTCAGAGTGGTACAGGCAATATCTTTGTTTAGTTCTGTAAACGCTAATGTTAATTTGTGTACAAAAGGTGATGTTACAGAAAGTATCTTCTCGAACTTTGGTAGAAAACTCATAAAATTGTTTGCATACTACTCTAAGTGATGTGGTAAGTAAAATAATTAGTTTTACAGCAAGTTATCAGATAGCAGTTTCCAGCAAAATTCAACTCTACACTCTATTGAGCTGAATGCATTACTTTCTATTCGATGCATTTTGAGTCATGGATGTGTACATAACTACTCGGGGTGAGGTGGAGCGGTAGAAATATTGCAGGTATCCTACTCAGAGCCATGGAATACTCAAATGCAAGGTGAATTCAGGAAGCTACCTCATAACATTTAGAGAGGAACAGTAAATATCTTTGTTTAGTTCTGTAAACGGTAATGTTCCATTGTGTAAAAAAGTTGAAGTTACTAAAAGTAACTTCTCCAACATTGGTAGCACACTCATAAAATTGGTTGCATACTACTCTAAATCATATGGTACGCAAAATAATAAGTTTTACATCAAGTTATCACATAGTAGTTTCCCGCAAAATTCATCTCTACACTCTATTGAGCTGAATGCATTACATTCTATTCTATGCATTTTGAGTTATGGATGTGTACATAACTACTCAGGGTGAGGTGGAACGGTATAAATATTGCAGGTGTTCTACTCAGAGCCATAGAATACTCAAATGCAAGGTGAATTCAGGAAGCTACCTCATAACATTTAGAGTGGAACAGTAAATATCTTTGTTTAGTTCTGTAAACGGTAATGTTCCATTGTGTAAAAAAGTTGAAGTTACTAAAAGTAACTTCTCCAACATTGGTAGCGCACTCATAAAATTGGTTGCATACTACTATGAATCATATAAGCAAAATAATAAGGTTTACATCAAGTTATCACATAGTAGTTTCTCGCAAAATTCATCTCTACACTCTATTGAGCTGAATGCATTACATTCTATTCTATGCATTTTGAGTTATGGATGTGTACACAACTACTCAGGGTGAGGTGGAACGGTATAAATATTGCATGTATCCTACTCAGAGCCATGGAAAACTCAAATGCAAGGTGAATTCAGCAAGCTACCTCATAACATTTAGAGTGGAACAGTAAATATCTTTGTTTAGTTCTGTAAACGCTAATATTCCATTGTGTACAAAAGATGATGTTACAGAAAGTATCTTCTCGAAGATTGGTAGAACACTCATGAAATTGGTTGCATACTACACTAAGTGATGTGGTAAGTAAAATAATTAGGTTTACATCAAGATAACACATAGTAGTTTCCCGCAAAATTCAACTCTACACTCTACTGAGCTGAAAGCATTACCCTATATTCCATGCATTTTCTGTAAAGGACGAGGACATAACAACTCAGGGTGAGCTGGAATTGTATAGATATTGCCTGTATACTTGTCAGAGCAATGGAATACACAAGTGCAAGATGAATTCAGGAACCTACTTCATAACATTCAGAGTGCTATAGGCAATATCTTTGTTTGTTCTGTAAACGCTAATGGTCCATTGTGTACAAAAGGTGATGTTACAGAAAGTATCTTCTCGAACTTTGGTAGAACACTCATAAAATTGGTTGCATACTACTCTAAATCATTTGGAAAGTAAAATAATGAGGTTTACATCAAGTTATCACATAGCAGTTTTCAGCAAAATTCAATACACTCTATCGAGCTCAATGCATTACCTTCTATGCATTTTCTCTTAAGGATGTGGACATAACAACTCATTGTGAGCTGGATTTGTATAGATATTGCCTGTATACTTCTCAGAGCCATGGAATACTCAAATGCAAGGCGAATTCAGGAATCTACCTCATAACATTCAGAGCTGTACAGGCAATATCTTTGTTTATTTCTGTAAACGCTAATGTTCCATTGTGTGCAAAACGTGATGTTACTGAAAGTATCTTCTCGAACTGTTAGAACACTCATAAAATTGGTTCCATAATACTCTAAATCATATGGAATGTAAAATAATGTTTACATCAAGTTATCACCTAGTAGTTTTCAGCAAATTTCAACTCTACTCTCTATTGATCTCAAAGCAATACCTTATATTCCATGCATTTTCAGTTAAGGATAGGACATAACAACTCAGGGTGAGCTGGAATTGCATAGATATTGCCTATATACTTGTCACAGCCATTGAATACTCAAAGGCAAGGCGAATTCAGGAATCTACCTCATGACATTCAGAGCGGTACAGGCAATATCTTTGTTTAGTTCTGTAAACGCTAATGTTCCATTGTGTACAAAACGTGATGTTACTGAAAGTATCATCTCCAACAATGGTAGAACACTCATAAAATTGGTTCCATACTACTCCAAATCATATGGAAAGTAAAATAATATGGTTTATATCAAGTTATCACATAGCAGTTTTCAGCAAATTTCAACTCTACACTCTATCGAGCTCAATGCATTACCTTCTATTCTATGCATTTTCTGCTGAGGATAGGACATAACAACTCATTGTGAGCTGGAATTGTATAGATGTTGCCTGTATACTTGTCACAGCCATGGAATACTCAAATGCAAGATGAATTCAGGAACCTAGCTCATAACATTCAGAGTGGTATAGGCAATATCTTTGTTTAGTTCTGTAAAAAAGATAACATCTTTTTTGTGTACAAAAGGAGATGTTACAGAAAGTTCCTACTCGAAGATTGGTAGTACCCTCATAAAATTGGTTGCATACTACTCTAAATCATATGGAAAGTAAATTAATAAGGCTTACATCAAGTTATCACATAGCAGTTTTCAGCAAAATTCAACTCTACACTCTATCGAGCTCAATGCATTACCTTCTATTCCATGCATTTTCTGTTAGGGATAGGACATAACAACTCATTGTGAGCCGGAATTGTATAGATATTGCCTGTATACTTGTCAGAGTCATGGAATACTCAAATGCAAGATGTATTCAGGAACCTACCTCATAACATTCAGAGTGGTAGAAGCAATATCTTTGTTTAGTTCTGTAAACGCTAATGTTCCATTGTGTACCGAAGGTGATGTTACAGAAAGTATTTTCTCGAACATTGGTAGAACACTCATAAAATTGGTTGCATACTACTCTAAATCATATGGAAAGTAAAATAACGAGGTTTACATCAAGTTATCACATAGTACTTTTCAGCAAAATTCAACTCTACACTCTATCGAGCTCAATGCATTACCTTCTATTCTATGCATTTTCTGTTGAGGATAGGACATAACAACTCATTGTGAGCTGGAATTGTATAGATATTGCCTGTATACCTGTCACAGCCATGGAATACTCAAATGCAAGACGAATTCAGGAACCTACCTTATAACATTCAGAGTGGTACAGGCAATATCTTTGTTTAGTTCTGTAAACGCTAATGTTAATTTGTGTACAAAAGGTGATGTTACAGAAAGTATCTTCTCGAACTTTGGTAGAAAACTCATAAAATTGGTTGCATACTACTCTAAGTGATGTGGTAAGTAAAATAATTAGTTTTACAGCGTTATCAGATAGTAGTTTCCAGCAAAATTCAACTCTACACTCTATCGAGCTCATGCATTACCTTCTATTCTATGCATTTTCTCTTAAGGATGTGGACATAACAACTCATTGTGAGCTGGAATTGTATAGATATTGCCTGTATACTTGTCAGATCCATGGAATACTAAAATGCAAGATGAATTCAGGAACCTACCTCATAACATTCAGACTGGTACAGGCAAAATCTTTGTTTAGCTCTTTAAACGCTAATATTCCTTTGTGTACAAAAGGTGATGTTACAGAAAGTATGTTCTCGAAGATTGGTAGAACACTCATGAAATTGGTTGCCTACTACTCTAAATTATATGGAAAGTAAAATAATAAGGTTTACATCAAGTTAGCGCATAGCAGTTTTCAGCAAAATTCAGCTCTACACTCTATCGACCTCAATGCATTACCTTCTATTCTATGTTTTTTCTGTTAAGGATAGGACATAACAACTCATTGTGAGCTGGAATTGTATAGATATTGCCTGTATACTCGTCAGAGCCATGGAATACTCATATGCAAGACGAATTAAGAGACCTACCTCATAACATTCAGAGCGGTACAGGCAATATCTTTGTTTAGCTCTGTAAACTTTAATGTTCCATTGTGTACAAAACGTGATGTTACTGAAAGTATCTTCCCGACCATTGGTAGAACACTCATAAAATTGGTTCCATACTACTCTAAATCATACGGAAAGTAAAATAATAAGGTTTACATCAAGTTCTCACATAGCAGTTTTCAGCAAAATTCAACTCTACACTCTATCGATCTCAATGCATTACCTTCTATTCTATGCATTTTCTCTTAAAGATGTGGACATAACAACTCATTGTGAGCTGGAATTGTATAGATATTGCCTGTATACCTGTCACAGCCATGGAATACTCAAATGCAAGACGAATTCAGGAACCTACCTTATAACATTCAGAGTGGTACAGGCAATATCTTTGTTTAGTTCTGTAAACGCTAATGTTAATTTGTGTACAAAAGGTGATGTTACAGAAAGTATCTTCTCGAACTTTGGTAGAAAACTCATAAAATTGTTTGCATACTACTCTAAGTGATGTGGTAAGTAAAATAATTAGTTTTACAGCAAGTTATCAGATAGCAGTTTCCAGCAAAATTCAACTCTACACTCTATTGAGCTGAATGCATTACTTTCTATTCGATGCATTTTGAGTCATGGATGTGTACATAACTACTCGGGGTGAGGTGGAGCGGTAGAAATATTGCAGGTATCCTACTCAGAGCCATGGAATACTCAAATGCAAGGTGAATTCAGGAAGCTACCTCATAACATTTAGAGAGGAACAGTAAATATCTTTGTTTAGTTCTGTAAACGGTAATGTTCCATTGTGTAAAAAAGTTGAAGTTACTAAAAGTAACTTCTCCAACATTGGTAGCACACTCATAAAATTGGTTGCATACTACTCTAAATCATATGGTACGCAAAATAATAAGTTTTACATCAAGTTATCACATAGTAGTTTCCCGCAAAATTCATCTCTACACTCTATTGAGCTGAATGCATTACATTCTATTCTATGCATTTTGAGTTATGGATGTGTACATAACTACTCAGGGTGAGGTGGAACGGTATAAATATTGCAGGTGTTCTACTCAGAGCCATAGAATACTCAAATGCAAGGTGAATTCAGGAAGCTACCTCATAACATTTAGAGTGGAACAGTAAATATCTTTGTTTAGTTCTGTAAACGGTAATGTTCCATTGTGTAAAAAAGTTGAAGTTACTAAAAGTAACTTCTCCAACATTGGTAGCGCACTCATAAAATTGGTTGCATACTACTATGAATCATATAAGCAAAATAATAAGGTTTACATCAAGTTATCACATAGTAGTTTCTCGCAAAATTCATCTCTACACTCTATTGAGCTGAATGCATTACATTCTATTCTATGCATTTTGAGTTATGGATGTGTACACAACTACTCAGGGTGAGGTGGAACGGTATAAATATTGCATGTATCCTACTCAGAGCCATGGAAAACTCAAATGCAAGGTGAATTCAGCAAGCTACCTCATAACATTTAGAGTGGAACAGTAAATATCTTTGTTTAGTTCTGTAAACGCTAATATTCCATTGTGTACAAAAGATGATGTTACAGAAAGTATCTTCTCGAAGATTGGTAGAACACTCATGAAATTGGTTGCATACTACACTAAGTGATGTGGTAAGTAAAATAATTAGGTTTACATCAAGATAACACATAGTAGTTTCCCGCAAAATTCAACTCTACACTCTACTGAGCTGAAAGCATTACCCTATATTCCATGCATTTTCTGTAAAGGACGAGGACATAACAACTCAGGGTGAGCTGGAATTGTATAGATATTGCCTGTATACTTGTCAGAGCAATGGAATACACAAGTGCAAGATGAATTCAGGAACCTACTTCATAACATTCAGAGTGCTATAGGCAATATCTTTGTTTGTTCTGTAAACGCTAATGGTCCATTGTGTACAAAAGGTGATGTTACAGAAAGTATCTTCTCGAACTTTGGTAGAACACTCATAAAATTGGTTGCATACTACTCTAAATCATTTGGAAAGTAAAATAATGAGGTTTACATCAAGTTATCACATAGCAGTTTTCAGCAAAATTCAATACACTCTATCGAGCTCAATGCATTACCTTCTATGCATTTTCTCTTAAGGATGTGGACATAACAACTCATTGTGAGCTGGATTTGTATAGATATTGCCTGTATACTTCTCAGAGCCATGGAATACTCAAATGCAAGGCGAATTCAGGAATCTACCTCATAACATTCAGAGCTGTACAGGCAATATCTTTGTTTATTTCTGTAAACGCTAATGTTCCATTGTGTGCAAAACGTGATGTTACTGAAAGTATCTTCTCGAACTGTTAGAACACTCATAAAATTGGTTCCATAATACTCTAAATCATATGGAATGTAAAATAATGTTTACATCAAGTTATCACCTAGTAGTTTTCAGCAAATTTCAACTCTACTCTCTATTGATCTCAAAGCAATACCTTATATTCCATGCATTTTCAGTTAAGGATAGGACATAACAACTCAGGGTGAGCTGGAATTGCATAGATATTGCCTATATACTTGTCACAGCCATTGAATACTCAAAGGCAAGGCGAATTCAGGAATCTACCTCATGACATTCAGAGCGGTACAGGCAATATCTTTGTTTAGTTCTGTAAACGCTAATGTTCCATTGTGTACAAAACGTGATGTTACTGAAAGTATCATCTCCAACAATGGTAGAACACTCATAAAATTGGTTCCATACTACTCCAAATCATATGGAAAGTAAAATAATATGGTTTATATCAAGTTATCACATAGCAGTTTTCAGCAAATTTCAACTCTACACTCTATCGAGCTCAATGCATTCCCTTCTATTCTATGCATTTTCTGCTGAGGATAGGACATAACAACTCATTGTGAGCTGGAATTGTATAGATGTTGCCTGTATACTTGTCACAGCCATGGAATACTCAAATGCAAGATGAATTCAGGAACCTAGCTCATAACATTCAGAGTGGTATAGGCAATATCTTTGTTTAGTTCTGTAAACGCTAATGTTCATTTGTGTACAAAAGGAGATGTTACAGAAAGTTCCTACTCGAAGATTGGTAGTACCCTCATAAAATTGGTTGCATACTACTCTAAATCATATGGAAAGTAAATTAATAAGGCTTACATCAAGTTATCACATAGCAGTTTTCAGCAAAATTCAACTCTACACTCTATCGAGCTCAATGCATTACCTTCTATTCCATGCATTTTCTGTTAGGGATAGGACATAACAACTCATTGTGAGCCGGAATTGTATAGATATTGCCTGTATACTTGTCAGAGTCATGGAATACTCAAATGCAAGATGTATTCAGGAACCTACCTCATAACATTCAGAGTGGTAGAAGCAATATCTTTGTTTAGTTCTGTAAACGCTAATGTTCCATTGTGTACCGAAGGTGATGTTACAGAAAGTATTTTCTCGAACATTGGTAGAACACTCATAAAATTGGTTGCATACTACTCTAAATCATATGGAAAGTAAAATAACGAGGTTTACATCAAGTTATCACATAGTACTTTTCAGCAAAATTCAACTCTACTCTCTACTGATCTCAATGCATTACCTTCTGTTCCATGCATTTTCTGTTAATGATGTGGACATAACAACTCAGTGTGAGCTGGAATTGTATAGATATTGCCTGTGTACTTGTCACAGCCATGGAATACTCAAATGCAAGGCGAATTCAGGAATCTACCTCATGACATTCAGAGCGGTACAGGCAATATCTTTGTTTAGTTCTGTAAACGCTAATGTTCCATTGTGTACAAAACGTGATGTTACTGAAAGTATCATCTCCAACAATGGTAGAACACTCATAAAATTGGTTCCATACTACTCCAAATCATATGGAAAGTAAAATAATATGGTTTATATCAAGTTATCACTTAGCAGTTTTCAGCAAATTTCAACTCTACACTCTATCGAGCTCAATGCATTACCTTCTATCCTATGCATTTTCTGCTGAGGATAGGACATAACAACTCATTGTGAGCTGGAATTGTATAGATGTTGCCTGTATACTTGTCACAGCCATGGAATACTCAAATGCAAGATGAATTCAGGAACCTAGCTCATAACATTCAGAGTGGTATAGGCAATATCTTTGTTTAGTTCTGTAAACGCTAATGTTCATTTGTGTACAAAAGGAGATGTTACAGAAAGTTCCTACTCGAAGATTGGTAGTACCCTCATAAAATTGGTTGCATACTACTCTAAATCATATGGAAAGTAAATTAATAAGGCTTACATCAAGTTATCACATAGCAGTTTTCAGCAAAATTCAACTCTACACTCTATCGAGCTCAATGCATTACCTTCTGTTCCATGCATTTTCTGTTAATGATGTGGACATAACAACTCAGTGTGAGCTGGAATTGTATAGATATTGCCTGTGTACTTGTCACAGCCATGGAATACTCAAATGCAAGGCGAATTCAGGAATCTACCTCATGACATTCAGAGCGGTACAGGCAATATCTTTGTTTAGTTCTGTAAACGCTAATGTTAATTTGTGTACAAAAGGTGATGTTACAGAAAGTATCTTCTCGAACTTTGGTAGAAAACTCATAAAATTGGTTGCATACTACTCTAAGTGATGTGGTAAGTAAAATAATTAGTTTTACAGCGTTATCAGATAGTAGTTTCCAGCAAAATTCAACTCTACACTCTATCGAGCTCATGCATTACCTTCTATTCTATGCATTTTCTCTTAAGGATGTGGACATAACAACTCATTGTGAGCTGGAATTGTATAGATATTGCCTGTATACTTGTCAGATCCATGGAATACTAAAATGCAAGATGAATTCAGGAACCTACCTCATAACATTCAGACTGGTACAGGCAAAATCTTTGTTTAGCTCTTTAAACGCTAATATTCCTTTGTGTACAAAAGGTGATGTTACAGAAAGTATGTTCTCGAAGATTGGTAGAACACTCATGAAATTGGTTGCCTACTACTCTAAATTATATGGAAAGTAAAATAATAAGGTTTACATCAAGTTAGCGCATAGCAGTTTTCAGCAAAATTCAGCTCTACACTCTATCGACCTCAATGCATTACCTTCTATTCTATGTTTTTTCTGTTAAGGATAGGACATAACAACTCATTGTGAGCTGGAATTGTATAGATATTGCCTGTATACTCGTCAGAGCCATGGAATACTCATATGCAAGACGAATTAAGAGACCTACCTCATAACATTCAGAGCGGTACAGGCAATATCTTTGTTTAGCTCTGTAAACTTTAATGTTCCATTGTGTACAAAACGTGATGTTACTGAAAGTATCTTCCCGACCATTGGTAGAACACTCATAAAATTGGTTCCATACTACTCTAAATCATACGGAAAGTAAAATAATAAGGTTTACATCAAGTTCTCACATAGCAGTTTTCAGCAAAATTCAACTCTACACTCTATCGATCTCAATGCATTACCTTCTATTCTATGCATTTTCTCTTAAAGATGTGGACATAACAACTCATTGTGAGCTGGAATTGTATAGATATTGCCTGTATACCTGTCACAGCCATGGAATACTCAAATGCAAGACGAATTCAGGAACCTACCTTATAACATTCAGAGTGGTACAGGCAATATCTTTGTTTAGTTCTGTAAACGCTAATGTTAATTTGTGTACAAAAGGTGATGTTACAGAAAGTATCTTCTCGAACTTTGGTAGAAAACTCATAAAATTGTTTGCATACTACTCTAAGTGATGTGGTAAGTAAAATAATTAGTTTTACAGCAAGTTATCAGATAGCAGTTTCCAGCAAAATTCAACTCTACACTCTATTGAGCTGAATGCATTACTTTCTATTCGATGCATTTTGAGTCATGGATGTGTACATAACTACTCGGGGTGAGGTGGAGCGGTAGAAATATTGCAGGTATCCTACTCAGAGCCATGGAATACTCAAATGCAAGGTGAATTCAGGAAGCTACCTCATAACATTTAGAGAGGAACAGTAAATATCTTTGTTTAGTTCTGTAAACGGTAATGTTCCATTGTGTAAAAAAGTTGAAGTTACTAAAAGTAACTTCTCCAACATTGGTAGCACACTCATAAAATTGGTTGCATACTACTCTAAATCATATGGTACGCAAAATAATAAGTTTTACATCAAGTTATCACATAGTAGTTTCCCGCAAAATTCATCTCTACACTCTATTGAGCTGAATGCATTACATTCTATTCTATGCATTTTGAGTTATGGATGTGTACATAACTACTCAGGGTGAGGTGGAACGGTATAAATATTGCAGGTGTTCTACTCAGAGCCATAGAATACTCAAATGCAAGGTGAATTCAGGAAGCTACCTCATAACATTTAGAGTGGAACAGTAAATATCTTTGTTTAGTTCTGTAAACGGTAATGTTCCATTGTGTAAAAAAGTTGAAGTTACTAAAAGTAACTTCTCCAACATTGGTAGCGCACTCATAAAATTGGTTGCATACTACTATGAATCATATAAGCAAAATAATAAGGTTTACATCAAGTTATCACATAGTAGTTTCTCGCAAAATTCATCTCTACACTCTATTGAGCTGAATGCATTACATTCTATTCTATGCATTTTGAGTTATGGATGTGTACACAACTACTCAGGGTGAGGTGGAACGGTATAAATATTGCATGTATCCTACTCAGAGCCATGGAAAACTCAAATGCAAGGTGAATTCAGCAAGCTACCTCATAACATTTAGAGTGGAACAGTAAATATCTTTGTTTAGTTCTGTAAACGCTAATATTCCATTGTGTACAAAAGATGATGTTACAGAAAGTATCTTCTCGAAGATTGGTAGAACACTCATGAAATTGGTTGCATACTACACTAAGTGATGTGGTAAGTAAAATAATTAGGTTTACATCAAGATAACACATAGTAGTTTCCCGCAAAATTCAACTCTACACTCTACTGAGCTGAAAGCATTACCCTATATTCCATGCATTTTCTGTTAAGGACGAGGACATAACAACTCAGGGTGAGCTGGAATTGTATAGATATTGCCTGTATACTTGTCAGAGCAATGGAATACACAAGTGCAAGATGAATTCAGGAACCTACTTCATAACATTCAGAGTGCTATAGGCAATATCTTTGTTTGTTCTGTAAACGCTAATGGTCCATTGTGTACAAAAGGTGATGTTACAGAAAGTATCTTCTCGAACTTTGGTAGAACACTCATAAAATTGGTTGCATACTACTCTAAATCATTTGGAAAGTAAAATAATGAGGTTTACATCAAGTTATCACATAGCAGTTTTCAGCAAAATTCAATACACTCTATCGAGCTCAATGCATTACCTTCTATGCATTTTCTCTTAAGGATGTGGACATAACAACTCATTGTGAGCTGGATTTGTATAGATATTGCCTGTATACTTCTCAGAGCCATGGAATACTCAAATGCAAGGCGAATTCAGGAATCTACCTCATAACATTCAGAGCTGTACAGGCAATATCTTTGTTTATTTCTGTAAACGCTAATGTTCCATTGTGTGCAAAACGTGATGTTACTGAAAGTATCTTCTCGAACTGTTAGAACACTCATAAAATTGGTTCCATAATACTCTAAATCATATGGAATGTAAAATAATGTTTACATCAAGTTATCACCTAGTAGTTTTCAGCAAATTTCAACTCTACTCTCTATTGATCTCAAAGCAATACCTTATATTCCATGCATTTTCAGTTAAGGATAGGACATAACAACTCAGGGTGAGCTGGAATTGCATAGATATTGCCTATATACTTGTCACAGCCATTGAATACTCAAAGGCAAGGCGAATTCAGGAATCTACCTCATGACATTCAGAGCGGTACAGGCAATATCTTTGTTTAGTTCTGTAAACGCTAATGTTCCATTGTGTACAAAACGTGATGTTACTGAAAGTATCATCTCCAACAATGGTAGAACACTCATAAAATTGGTTCCATACTACTCCAAATCATATGGAAAGTAAAATAATATGGTTTATATCAAGTTATCACATAGCAGTTTTCAGCAAATTTCAACTCTACACTCTATCGAGCTCAATGCATTACCTTCTATTCTATGCATTTTCTGCTGAGGATAGGACATAACAACTCATTGTGAGCTGGAATTGTATAGATGTTGCCTGTATACTTGTCACAGCCATGGAATACTCAAATGCAAGATGAATTCAGGAACCTAGCTCATAACATTCAGAGTGGTATAGGCAATATCTTTGTTTAGTTCTGTAAACGCTAATGTTCATTTGTGTACAAAAGGAGATGTTACAGAAAGTTCCTACTCGAAGATTGGTAGTACCCTCATAAAATTGGTTGCATACTACTCTAAATCATATGGAAAGTAAATTAATAAGGCTTACATCAAGTTATCACATAGCAGTTTTCAGCAAAATTCAACTCTACACTCTATCGAGCTCAATGCATTACCTTCTATTCCATGCATTTTCTGTTAGGGATAGGACATAACAACTCATTGTGAGCCGGAATTGTATAGATATTGCCTGTATACTTGTCAGAGTCATGGAATACTCAAATGCAAGATGTATTCAGGAACCTACCTCATAACATTCAGAGTGGTAGAAGCAATATCTTTGTTTAGTTCTGTAAACGCTAATGTTCCATTGTGTACCGAAGGTGATGTTACAGAAAGTATTTTCTCGAACATTGGTAGAACACTCATAAAATTGGTTGCATACTACTCTAAATCATATGGAAAGTAAAATAACGAGGTTTACATCAAGTTATCACATAGTACTTTTCAGCAAAATTCAACTCTACTCTCTACTGATCTCAATGCATTACCTTCTGTTCCATGCATTTTCTGTTAATGATGTGGACATAACAACTCAGTGTGAGCTGGAATTGTATAGATATTGCCTGTGTACTTGTCACAGCCATGGAATACTCAAATGCAAGGCGAATTCAGGAATCTACCTCATGACATTCAGAGCGGTACAGGCAATATCTTTGTTTAGTTCTGTAAACGCTAATGTTCCATTGTGTACAAAACGTGATGTTACTGAAAGTATCATCTCCAACAATGGTAGAACACTCATAAAATTGGTTCCATACTACTCCAAATCATATGGAAAGTAAAATAATATGGTTTATATCAAGTTATCACTTAGCAGTTTTCAGCAAATTTCAACTCTACACTCTATCGAGCTCAATGCATTACCTTCTATTCTATGCATTTTCTGCTGAGGATAGGACATAACAACTCATTGTGAGCTGGAATTGTATAGATGTTGCCTGTATACTTGTCACAGCCATGGAATACTCAAATGCAAGATGAATTCAGGAACCTAGCTCATAACATTCAGAGTGGTATAGGCAATATCTTTGTTTAGTTCTGTAAACGCTAATGTTCATTTGTGTACAAAAGGAGATGTTACAGAAAGTTCCTACTCGAAGATTGGTAGTACCCTCATAAAATTGGTTGCATACTACTCTAAATCATATGGAAAGTAAATTAATAAGGCTTACATCAAGTTATCACATAGCAGTTTTCAGCAAAATTCAACTCTACACTCTATCGAGCTCAATGCATTACCTTCTATTCCATGCATTTTCTGTTAGGGATAGGACATAACAACTCATTGTGAGCCGGAATTGTATAGATATTGCCTGTATACTTGTCAGAGTCATGGAACTCTCAAATGCAAGATGTATTCAGGAACCTACCTCATAACATTCAGAGTGGTAGAAGCAATATCTTTGTTTAGTTCTGTAAACGCTAATGTTCCATTGTGTACCGAAGGTGATGTTACAGAAAGTATTTTCTCGAACATTGGTAGAACACTCATAAAATTGGTTGCATACTACTCTAAATCATATGGAAAGTAAAATAACGAGGTTTACATCAAGTTATCACATAGTACTTTTCAGCAAAATTCAACTCTACACTCTATCGAGCTCAATGCATTACCTTCTATTCTATGCATTTTCTGTTGAGGATAGGACATAACAACTCATTGTGAGCTGGAATTGTATAGATATTGCCTGTATACCTGTCACAGCCATGGAATACTCAAATGCAAGACGAATTCAGGAACCTACCTTATAACATTCAGAGTGGTACAGGCAATATCTTTGTTTAGTTCTGTAAACGCTAATGTTAATTTGTGTACAAAAGGTGATGTTACAGAAAGTATCTTCTCGAACTTTGGTAGAAAACTCATAAAATTGGTTGCATACTACTCTAAGTGATGTGGTAAGTAAAATAATTAGTTTTACAGCGTTATCAGATAGTAGTTTCCAGCAAAATTCAACTCTACACTCTATCGAGCTCATGCATTACCTTCTATTCTATGCATTTTCTCTTAAGGATGTGGACATAACAACTCATTGTGAGCTGGAATTGTATAGATATTGCCTGTATACTTGTCAGATCCATGGAATACTAAAATGCAAGATGAATTCAGGAACCTACCTCATAACATTCAGACTGGTACAGGCAAAATCTTTGTTTAGCTCTTTAAACGCTAATATTCCTTTGTGTACAAAAGGTGATGTTACAGAAAGTATGTTCTCGAAGATTGGTAGAACACTCATGAAATTGGTTGCCTACTACTCTAAATTATATGGAAAGTAAAATAATAAGGTTTACATCAAGTTAGCGCATAGCAGTTTTCAGCAAAATTCAGCTCTACACTCTATCGACCTCAATGCATTACCTTCTATTCTATGTTTTTTCTGTTAAGGATAGGACATAACAACTCATTGTGAGCTGGAATTGTATAGATATTGCCTGTATACTCGTCAGAGCCATGGAATACTCATATGCAAGACGAATTAAGAGACCTACCTCATAACATTCAGAGCGGTACAGGCAATATCTTTGTTTAGCTCTGTAAACTTTAATGTTCCATTGTGTACAAAACGTGATGTTACTGAAAGTATCTTCCCGACCATTGGTAGAACACTCATAAAATTGGTTCCATACTACTCTAAATCATACGGAAAGTAAAATAATAAGGTTTACATCAAGTTCTCACATAGCAGTTTTCAGCAAAATTCAACTCTACACTCTATCGATCTCAATGCATTACCTTCTATTCTATGCATTTTCTCTTAAAGATGTGGACATAACAACTCATTGTGAGCTGGAATTGTATAGATATTGCCTGTATACCTGTCACAGCCATGGAATACTCAAATGCAAGACGAATTCAGGAACCTACCTTATAACATTCAGAGTGGTACAGGCAATATCTTTGTTTAGTTCTGTAAACGCTAATGTTAATTTGTGTACAAAAGGTGATGTTACAGAAAGTATCTTCTCGAACTTTGGTAGAAAACTCATAAAATTGTTTGCATACTACTCTAAGTGATGTGGTAAGTAAAATAATTAGTTTTACAGCAAGTTATCAGATAGCAGTTTCCAGCAAAATTCAACTCTACACTCTATTGAGCTGAATGCATTACTTTCTATTCGATGCATTTTGAGTCATGGATGTGTACATAACTACTCGGGGTGAGGTGGAGCGGTAGAAATATTGCAGGTATCCTACTCAGAGCCATGGAATACTCAAATGCAAGGTGAATTCAGGAAGCTACCTCATAACATTTAGAGAGGAACAGTAAATATCTTTGTTTAGTTCTGTAAACGGTAATGTTCCATTGTGTAAAAAAGTTGAAGTTACTAAAAGTAACTTCTCCAACATTGGTAGCACACTCATAAAATTGGTTGCATACTACTCTAAATCATATGGTACGCAAAATAATAAGTTTTACATCAAGTTATCACATAGTAGTTTCCCGCAAAATTCATCTCTACACTCTATTGAGCTGAATGCATTACATTCTATTCTATGCATTTTGAGTTATGGATGTGTACATAACTACTCAGGGTGAGGTGGAACGGTATAAATATTGCAGGTGTTCTACTCAGAGCCATAGAATACTCAAATGCAAGGTGAATTCAGGAAGCTACCTCATAACATTTAGAGTGGAACAGTAAATATCTTTGTTTAGTTCTGTAAACGGTAATGTTCCATTGTGTAAAAAAGTTGAAGTTACTAAAAGTAACTTCTCCAACATTGGTAGCGCACTCATAAAATTGGTTGCATACTACTATGAATCATATAAGCAAAATAATAAGGTTTACATCAAGTTATCACATAGTAGTTTCTCGCAAAATTCATCTCTACACTCTATTGAGCTGAATGCATTACATTCTATTCTATGCATTTTGAGTTATGGATGTGTACACAACTACTCAGGGTGAGGTGGAACGGTATAAATATTGCATGTATCCTACTCAGAGCCATGGAAAACTCAAATGCAAGGTGAATTCAGCAAGCTACCTCATAACATTTAGAGTGGAACAGTAAATATCTTTGTTTAGTTCTGTAAACGCTAATATTCCATTGTGTACAAAAGATGATGTTACAGAAAGTATCTTCTCGAAGATTGGTAGAACACTCATGAAATTGGTTGCATACTACACTAAGTGATGTGGTAAGTAAAATAATTAGGTTTACATCAAGATAACACATAGTAGTTTCCCGCAAAATTCAACTCTACACTCTACTGAGCTGAAAGCATTACCCTATATTCCATGCATTTTCTGTTAAGGACGAGGACATAACAACTCAGGGTGAGCTGGAATTGTATAGATATTGCCTGTATACTTGTCAGAGCAATGGAATACACAAGTGCAAGATGAATTCAGGAACCTACTTCATAACATTCAGAGTGCTATAGGCAATATCTTTGTTTGTTCTGTAAACGCTAATGGTCCATTGTGTACAAAAGGTGATGTTACAGAAAGTATCTTCTCGAACTTTGGTAGAACACTCATAAAATTGGTTGCATACTACTCTAAATCATTTGGAAAGTAAAATAATGAGGTTTACATCAAGTTATCACATAGCAGTTTTCAGCAAAATTCAATACACTCTATCGAGCTCAATGCATTACCTTCTATGCATTTTCTCTTAAGGATGTGGACATAACAACTCATTGTGAGCTGGATTTGTATAGATATTGCCTGTATACTTCTCAGAGCCATGGAATACTCAAATGCAAGGCGAATTCAGGAATCTACCTCATAACATTCAGAGCTGTACAGGCAATATCTTTGTTTATTTCTGTAAACGCTAATGTTCCATTGTGTGCAAAACGTGATGTTACTGAAAGTATCTTCTCGAACTGTTAGAACACTCATAAAATTGGTTCCATAATACTCTAAATCATATGGAATGTAAAATAATGTTTACATCAAGTTATCACCTAGTAGTTTTCAGCAAATTTCAACTCTACTCTCTATTGATCTCAAAGCAATACCTTATATTCCATGCATTTTCAGTTAAGGATAGGACATAACAACTCAGGGTGAGCTGGAATTGCATAGATATTGCCTATATACTTGTCACAGCCATTGAATACTCAAAGGCAAGGCGAATTCAGGAATCTACCTCATGACATTCAGAGCGGTACAGGCAATATCTTTGTTTAGTTCTGTAAACGCTAATGTTCCATTGTGTACAAAACGTGATGTTACTGAAAGTATCATCTCCAACAATGGTAGAACACTCATAAAATTGGTTCCATACTACTCCAAATCATATGGAAAGTAAAATAATATGGTTTATATCAAGTTATCACATAGCAGTTTTCAGCAAATTTCAACTCTACACTCTATCGAGCTCAATGCATTCCCTTCTATTCTATGCATTTTCTGCTGAGGATAGGACATAACAACTCATTGTGAGCTGGAATTGTATAGATGTTGCCTGTATACTTGTCACAGCCATGGAATACTCAAATGCAAGATGAATTCAGGAACCTAGCTCATAACATTCAGAGTGGTATAGGCAATATCTTTGTTTAGTTCTGTAAACGCTAATGTTCATTTGTGTACAAAAGGAGATGTTACAGAAAGTTCCTACTCGAAGATTGGTAGTACCCTCATAAAATTGGTTGCATACTACTCTAAATCATATGGAAAGTAAATTAATAAGGCTTACATCAAGTTATCACATAGCAGTTTTCAGCAAAATTCAACTCTACACTCTATCGAGCTCAATGCATTACCTTCTATTCCATGCATTTTCTGTTAGGGATAGGACATAACAACTCATTGTGAGCCGGAATTGTATAGATATTGCCTGTATACTTGTCAGAGTCATGGAATACTCAAATGCAAGATGTATTCAGGAACCTACCTCATAACATTCAGAGTGGTAGAAGCAATATCTTTGTTTAGTTCTGTAAACGCTAATGTTCCATTGTGTACCGAAGGTGATGTTACAGAAAGTATTTTCTCGAACATTGGTAGAACACTCATAAAATTGGTTGCATACTACTCTAAATCATATGGAAAGTAAAATAACGAGGTTTACATCAAGTTATCACATAGTACTTTTCAGCAAAATTCAACTCTACTCTCTACTGATCTCAATGCATTACCTTCTGTTCCATGCATTTTCTGTTAATGATGTGGACATAACAACTCAGTGTGAGCTGGAATTGTATAGATATTGCCTGTGTACTTGTCACAGCCATGGAATACTCAAATGCAAGGCGAATTCAGGAATCTACCTCATGACATTCAGAGCGGTACAGGCAATATCTTTGTTTAGTTCTGTAAACGCTAATGTTCCATTGTGTACAAAACGTGATGTTACTGAAAGTATCATCTCCAACAATGGTAGAACACTCATAAAATTGGTTCCATACTACTCCAAATCATATGGAAAGTAAAATAATATGGTTTATATCAAGTTATCACTTAGCAGTTTTCAGCAAATTTCAACTCTACACTCTATCGAGCTCAATGCATTACCTTCTATTCTATGCATTTTCTGCTGAGGATAGGACATAACAACTCATTGTGAGCTGGAATTGTATAGATGTTGCCTGTATACTTGTCACAGCCATGGAATACTCAAATGCAAGATGAATTCAGGAACCTAGCTCATAACATTCAGAGTGGTATAGGCAATATCTTTGTTTAGTTCTGTAAACGCTAATGTTCATTTGTGTACAAAAGGAGATGTTACAGAAAGTTCCTACTCGAAGATTGGTAGTACCCTCATAAAATTGGTTGCATACTACTCTAAATCATATGGAAAGTAAATTAATAAGGCTTACATCAAGTTATCACATAGCAGTTTTCAGCAAAATTCAACTCTACACTCTATCGAGCTCAATGCATTACCTTCTATTCCATGCATTTTCTGTTAGGGATAGGACATAACAACTCATTGTGAGCCGGAATTGTATAGATATTGCCTGTATACTTGTCAGAGTCATGGAACTCTCAAATGCAAGATGTATTCAGGAACCTACCTCATAACATTCAGAGTGGTAGAAGCAATATCTTTGTTTAGTTCTGTAAACGCTAATGTTCCATTGTGTACCGAAGGTGATGTTACAGAAAGTATTTTCTCGAACATTGGTAGAACACTCATAAAATTGGTTGCATACTACTCTAAATCATATGGAAAGTAAAATAACGAGGTTTACATCAAGTTATCACATAGTACTTTTCAGCAAAATTCAACTCTACACTCTATCGAGCTCAATGCATTACCTTCTATTCTATGCATTTTCTGTTGAGGATAGGACATAACAACTCATTGTGAGCTGGAATTGTATAGATATTGCCTGTATACCTGTCACAGCCATGGAATACTCAAATGCAAGACGAATTCAGGAACCTACCTTATAACATTCAGAGTGGTACAGGCAATATCTTTGTTTAGTTCTGTAAACGCTAATGTTAATTTGTGTACAAAAGGTGATGTTACAGAAAGTATCTTCTCGAACTTTGGTAGAAAACTCATAAAATTGGTTGCATACTACTCTAAGTGATGTGGTAAGTAAAATAATTAGTTTTACAGCGTTATCAGATAGTAGTTTCCAGCAAAATTCAACTCTACACTCTATCGAGCTCATGCATTACCTTCTATTCTATGCATTTTCTCTTAAGGATGTGGACATAACAACTCATTGTGAGCTGGAATTGTATAGATATTGCCTGTATACTTGTCAGATCCATGGAATACTAAAATGCAAGATGAATTCAGGAACCTACCTCATAACATTCAGACTGGTACAGGCAAAATCTTTGTTTAGCTCTTTAAACGCTAATATTCCTTTGTGTACAAAAGGTGATGTTACAGAAAGTATGTTCTCGAAGATTGGTAGAACACTCATGAAATTGGTTGCCTACTACTCTAAATTATATGGAAAGTAAAATAATAAGGTTTACATCAAGTTAGCGCATAGCAGTTTTCAGCAAAATTCAGCTCTACACTCTATCGACCTCAATGCATTACCTTCTATTCTATGTTTTTTCTGTTAAGGATAGGACATAACAACTCATTGTGAGCTGGAATTGTATAGATATTGCCTGTATACTCGTCAGAGCCATGGAATACTCATATGCAAGACGAATTAAGAGACCTACCTCATAACATTCAGAGCGGTACAGGCAATATCTTTGTTTAGCTCTGTAAACTTTAATGTTCCATTGTGTACAAAACGTGATGTTACTGAAAGTATCTTCCCGACCATTGGTAGAACACTCATAAAATTGGTTCCATACTACTCTAAATCATACGGAAAGTAAAATAATAAGGTTTACATCAAGTTCTCACATAGCAGTTTTCAGCAAAATTCAACTCTACACTCTATCGATCTCAATGCATTACCTTCTATTCTATGCATTTTCTCTTAAAGATGTGGACATAACAACTCATTGTGAGCTGGAATTGTATAGATATTGCCTGTATACCTGTCACAGCCATGGAATACTCAAATGCAAGACGAATTCAGGAACCTACCTTATAACATTCAGAGTGGTACAGGCAATATCTTTGTTTAGTTCTGTAAACGCTAATGTTAATTTGTGTACAAAAGGTGATGTTACAGAAAGTATCTTCTCGAACTTTGGTAGAAAACTCATAAAATTGTTTGCATACTACTCTAAGTGATGTGGTAAGTAAAATAATTAGTTTTACAGCAAGTTATCAGATAGCAGTTTCCAGCAAAATTCAACTCTACACTCTATTGAGCTGAATGCATTACTTTCTATTCGATGCATTTTGAGTCATGGATGTGTACATAACTACTCGGGGTGAGGTGGAGCGGTAGAAATATTGCAGGTATCCTACTCAGAGCCATGGAATACTCAAATGCAAGGTGAATTCAGGAAGCTACCTCATAACATTTAGAGAGGAACAGTAAATATCTTTGTTTAGTTCTGTAAACGGTAATGTTCCATTGTGTAAAAAAGTTGAAGTTACTAAAAGTAACTTCTCCAACATTGGTAGCACACTCATAAAATTGGTTGCATACTACTCTAAATCATATGGTACGCAAAATAATAAGTTTTACATCAAGTTATCACATAGTAGTTTCCCGCAAAATTCATCTCTACACTCTATTGAGCTGAATGCATTACATTCTATTCTATGCATTTTGAGTTATGGATGTGTACATAACTACTCAGGGTGAGGTGGAACGGTATAAATATTGCAGGTGTTCTACTCAGAGCCATAGAATACTCAAATGCAAGGTGAATTCAGGAAGCTACCTCATAACATTTAGAGTGGAACAGTAAATATCTTTGTTTAGTTCTGTAAACGGTAATGTTCCATTGTGTAAAAAAGTTGAAGTTACTAAAAGTAACTTCTCCAACATTGGTAGCGCACTCATAAAATTGGTTGCATACTACTATGAATCATATAAGCAAAATAATAAGGTTTACATCAAGTTATCACATAGTAGTTTCTCGCAAAATTCATCTCTACACTCTATTGAGCTGAATGCATTACATTCTATTCTATGCATTTTGAGTTATGGATGTGTACACAACTACTCAGGGTGAGGTGGAACGGTATAAATATTGCATGTATCCTACTCAGAGCCATGGAAAACTCAAATGCAAGGTGAATTCAGCAAGCTACCTCATAACATTTAGAGTGGAACAGTAAATATCTTTGTTTAGTTCTGTAAACGCTAATATTCCATTGTGTACAAAAGATGATGTTACAGAAAGTATCTTCTCGAAGATTGGTAGAACACTCATGAAATTGGTTGCATACTACACTAAGTGATGTGGTAAGTAAAATAATTAGGTTTACATCAAGATAACACATAGTAGTTTCCCGCAAAATTCAACTCTACACTCTACTGAGCTGAAAGCATTACCCTATATTCCATGCATTTTCTGTAAAGGACGAGGACATAACAACTCAGGGTGAGCTGGAATTGTATAGATATTGCCTGTATACTTGTCAGAGCAATGGAATACACAAGTGCAAGATGAATTCAGGAACCTACTTCATAACATTCAGAGTGCTATAGGCAATATCTTTGTTTGTTCTGTAAACGCTAATGGTCCATTGTGTACAAAAGGTGATGTTACAGAAAGTATCTTCTCGAACTTTGGTAGAACACTCATAAAATTGGTTGCATACTACTCTAAATCATTTGGAAAGTAAAATAATGAGGTTTACATCAAGTTATCACATAGCAGTTTTCAGCAAAATTCAATACACTCTATCGAGCTCAATGCATTACCTTCTATGCATTTTCTCTTAAGGATGTGGACATAACAACTCATTGTGAGCTGGATTTGTATAGATATTGCCTGTATACTTCTCAGAGCCATGGAATACTCAAATGCAAGGCGAATTCAGGAATCTACCTCATAACATTCAGAGCTGTACAGGCAATATCTTTGTTTATTTCTGTAAACGCTAATGTTCCATTGTGTGCAAAACGTGATGTTACTGAAAGTATCTTCTCGAACTGTTAGAACACTCATAAAATTGGTTCCATAATACTCTAAATCATATGGAATGTAAAATAATGTTTACATCAAGTTATCACCTAGTAGTTTTCAGCAAATTTCAACTCTACTCTCTATTGATCTCAAAGCAATACCTTATATTCCATGCATTTTCAGTTAAGGATAGGACATAACAACTCAGGGTGAGCTGGAATTGCATAGATATTGCCTATATACTTGTCACAGCCATTGAATACTCAAAGGCAAGGCGAATTCAGGAATCTACCTCATGACATTCAGAGCGGTACAGGCAATATCTTTGTTTAGTTCTGTAAACGCTAATGTTCCATTGTGTACAAAACGTGATGTTACTGAAAGTATCATCTCCAACAATGGTAGAACACTCATAAAATTGGTTCCATACTACTCCAAATCATATGGAAAGTAAAATAATATGGTTTATATCAAGTTATCACATAGCAGTTTTCAGCAAATTTCAACTCTACACTCTATCGAGCTCAATGCATTACCTTCTATTCTATGCATTTTCTGCTGAGGATAGGACATAACAACTCATTGTGAGCTGGAATTGTATAGATGTTGCCTGTATACTTGTCACAGCCATGGAATACTCAAATGCAAGATGAATTCAGGAACCTAGCTCATAACATTCAGAGTGGTATAGGCAATATCTTTGTTTAGTTCTGTAAACGCTAATGTTCATTTGTGTACAAAAGGAGATGTTACAGAAAGTTCCTACTCGAAGATTGGTAGTACCCTCATAAAATTGGTTGCATACTACTCTAAATCATATGGAAAGTAAATTAATAAGGCTTACATCAAGTTATCACATAGCAGTTTTCAGCAAAATTCAACTCTACACTCTATCGAGCTCAATGCATTACCTTCTATTCCATGCATTTTCTGTTAGGGATAGGACATAACAACTCATTGTGAGCCGGAATTGTATAGATATTGCCTGTATACTTGTCAGAGTCATGGAACTCTCAAATGCAAGATGTATTCAGGAACCTACCTCATAACATTCAGAGTGGTAGAAGCAATATCTTTGTTTAGTTCTGTAAACGCTAATGTTCCATTGTGTACCGAAGGTGATGTTACAGAAAGTATTTTCTCGAACATTGGTAGAACACTCATAAAATTGGTTGCATACTACTCTAAATCATATGGAAAGTAAAATAACGAGGTTTACATCAAGTTATCACATAGTACTTTTCAGCAAAATTCAACTCTACACTCTATCGAGCTCAATGCATTACCTTCTATTCTATGCATTTTCTGTTGAGGATAGGACATAACAACTCATTGTGAGCTGGAATTGTATAGATATTGCCTGTATACCTGTCACAGCCATGGAATACTCAAATGCAAGACGAATTCAGGAACCTACCTTATAACATTCAGAGTGGTACAGGCAATATCTTTGTTTAGTTCTGTAAACGCTAATGTTAATTTGTGTACAAAAGGTGATGTTACAGAAAGTATCTTCTCGAACTTTGGTAGAAAACTCATAAAATTGGTTGCATACTACTCTAAGTGATGTGGTAAGTAAAATAATTAGTTTTACAGCGTTATCAGATAGTAGTTTCCAGCAAAATTCAACTCTACACTCTATCGAGCTCATGCATTACCTTCTATTCTATGCATTTTCTCTTAAGGATGTGGACATAACAACTCATTGTGAGCTGGAATTGTATAGATATTGCCTGTATACTTGTCAGATCCATGGAATACTAAAATGCAAGATGAATTCAGGAACCTACCTCATAACATTCAGACTGGTACAGGCAAAATCTTTGTTTAGCTCTTTAAACGCTAATATTCCTTTGTGTACAAAAGGTGATGTTACAGAAAGTATGTTCTCGAAGATTGGTAGAACACTCATGAAATTGGTTGCCTACTACTCTAAATTATATGGAAAGTAAAATAATAAGGTTTACATCAAGTTAGCGCATAGCAGTTTTCAGCAAAATTCAGCTCTACACTCTATCGACCTCAATGCATTACCTTCTATTCTATGTTTTTTCTGTTAAGGATAGGACATAACAACTCATTGTGAGCTGGAATTGTATAGATATTGCCTGTATACTCGTCAGAGCCATGGAATACTCATATGCAAGACGAATTAAGAGACCTACCTCATAACATTCAGAGCGGTACAGGCAATATCTTTGTTTAGCTCTGTAAACTTTAATGTTCCATTGTGTACAAAACGTGATGTTACTGAAAGTATCTTCCCGACCATTGGTAGAACACTCATAAAATTGGTTCCATACTACTCTAAATCATACGGAAAGTAAAATAATAAGGTTTACATCAAGTTCTCACATAGCAGTTTTCAGCAAAATTCAACTCTACACTCTATCGATCTCAATGCATTACCTTCTATTCTATGCATTTTCTCTTAAAGATGTGGACATAACAACTCATTGTGAGCTGGAATTGTATAGATATTGCCTGTATACCTGTCACAGCCATGGAATACTCAAATGCAAGACGAATTCAGGAACCTACCTTATAACATTCAGAGTGGTACAGGCAATATCTTTGTTTAGTTCTGTAAACGCTAATGTTAATTTGTGTACAAAAGGTGATGTTACAGAAAGTATCTTCTCGAACTTTGGTAGAAAACTCATAAAATTGTTTGCATACTACTCTAAGTGATGTGGTAAGTAAAATAATTAGTTTTACAGCAAGTTATCAGATAGCAGTTTCCAGCAAAATTCAACTCTACACTCTATTGAGCTGAATGCATTACTTTCTATTCGATGCATTTTGAGTCATGGATGTGTACATAACTACTCGGGGTGAGGTGGAGCGGTAGAAATATTGCAGGTATCCTACTCAGAGCCATGGAATACTCAAATGCAAGGTGAATTCAGGAAGCTACCTCATAACATTTAGAGAGGAACAGTAAATATCTTTGTTTAGTTCTGTAAACGGTAATGTTCCATTGTGTAAAAAAGTTGAAGTTACTAAAAGTAACTTCTCCAACATTGGTAGCACACTCATAAAATTGGTTGCATACTACTCTAAATCATATGGTACGCAAAATAATAAGTTTTACATCAAGTTATCACATAGTAGTTTCCCGCAAAATTCATCTCTACACTCTATTGAGCTGAATGCATTACATTCTATTCTATGCATTTTGAGTTATGGATGTGTACATAACTACTCAGGGTGAGGTGGAACGGTATAAATATTGCAGGTGTTCTACTCAGAGCCATAGAATACTCAAATGCAAGGTGAATTCAGGAAGCTACCTCATAACATTTAGAGTGGAACAGTAAATATCTTTGTTTAGTTCTGTAAACGGTAATGTTCCATTGTGTAAAAAAGTTGAAGTTACTAAAAGTAACTTCTCCAACATTGGTAGCGCACTCATAAAATTGGTTGCATACTACTATGAATCATATAAGCAAAATAATAAGGTTTACATCAAGTTATCACATAGTAGTTTCTCGCAAAATTCATCTCTACACTCTATTGAGCTGAATGCATTACATTCTATTCTATGCATTTTGAGTTATGGATGTGTACACAACTACTCAGGGTGAGGTGGAACGGTATAAATATTGCATGTATCCTACTCAGAGCCATGGAAAACTCAAATGCAAGGTGAATTCAGCAAGCTACCTCATAACATTTAGAGTGGAACAGTAAATATCTTTGTTTAGTTCTGTAAACGCTAATATTCCATTGTGTACAAAAGATGATGTTACAGAAAGTATCTTCTCGAAGATTGGTAGAACACTCATGAAATTGGTTGCATACTACACTAAGTGATGTGGTAAGTAAAATAATTAGGTTTACATCAAGATAACACATAGTAGTTTCCCGCAAAATTCAACTCTACACTCTACTGAGCTGAAAGCATTACCCTATATTCCATGCATTTTCTGTAAAGGACGAGGACATAACAACTCAGGGTGAGCTGGAATTGTATAGATATTGCCTGTATACTTGTCAGAGCAATGGAATACACAAGTGCAAGATGAATTCAGGAACCTACTTCATAACATTCAGAGTGCTATAGGCAATATCTTTGTTTGTTCTGTAAACGCTAATGGTCCATTGTGTACAAAAGGTGATGTTACAGAAAGTATCTTCTCGAACTTTGGTAGAACACTCATAAAATTGGTTGCATACTACTCTAAATCATTTGGAAAGTAAAATAATGAGGTTTACATCAAGTTATCACATAGCAGTTTTCAGCAAAATTCAATACACTCTATCGAGCTCAATGCATTACCTTCTATGCATTTTCTCTTAAGGATGTGGACATAACAACTCATTGTGAGCTGGATTTGTATAGATATTGCCTGTATACTTCTCAGAGCCATGGAATACTCAAATGCAAGGCGAATTCAGGAATCTACCTCATAACATTCAGAGCTGTACAGGCAATATCTTTGTTTATTTCTGTAAACGCTAATGTTCCATTGTGTGCAAAACGTGATGTTACTGAAAGTATCTTCTCGAACTGTTAGAACACTCATAAAATTGGTTCCATAATACTCTAAATCATATGGAATGTAAAATAATGTTTACATCAAGTTATCACCTAGTAGTTTTCAGCAAATTTCAACTCTACTCTCTATTGATCTCAAAGCAATACCTTATATTCCATGCATTTTCAGTTAAGGATAGGACATAACAACTCAGGGTGAGCTGGAATTGCATAGATATTGCCTATATACTTGTCACAGCCATTGAATACTCAAAGGCAAGGCGAATTCAGGAATCTACCTCATGACATTCAGAGCGGTACAGGCAATATCTTTGTTTAGTTCTGTAAACGCTAATGTTCCATTGTGTACAAAACGTGATGTTACTGAAAGTATCATCTCCAACAATGGTAGAACACTCATAAAATTGGTTCCATACTACTCCAAATCATATGGAAAGTAAAATAATATGGTTTATATCAAGTTATCACATAGCAGTTTTCAGCAAATTTCAACTCTACACTCTATCGAGCTCAATGCATTCCCTTCTATTCTATGCATTTTCTGCTGAGGATAGGACATAACAACTCATTGTGAGCTGGAATTGTATAGATGTTGCCTGTATACTTGTCACAGCCATGGAATACTCAAATGCAAGATGAATTCAGGAACCTAGCTCATAACATTCAGAGTGGTATAGGCAATATCTTTGTTTAGTTCTGTAAACGCTAATGTTCATTTGTGTACAAAAGGAGATGTTACAGAAAGTTCCTACTCGAAGATTGGTAGTACCCTCATAAAATTGGTTGCATACTACTCTAAATCATATGGAAAGTAAATTAATAAGGCTTACATCAAGTTATCACATAGCAGTTTTCAGCAAAATTCAACTCTACACTCTATCGAGCTCAATGCATTACCTTCTATTCCATGCATTTTCTGTTAGGGATAGGACATAACAACTCATTGTGAGCCGGAATTGTATAGATATTGCCTGTATACTTGTCAGAGTCATGGAACTCTCAAATGCAAGATGTATTCAGGAACCTACCTCATAACATTCAGAGTGGTAGAAGCAATATCTTTGTTTAGTTCTGTAAACGCTAATGTTCCATTGTGTACCGAAGGTGATGTTACAGAAAGTATTTTCTCGAACATTGGTAGAACACTCATAAAATTGGTTGCATACTACTCTAAATCATATGGAAAGTAAAATAACGAGGTTTACATCAAGTTATCACATAGTACTTTTCAGCAAAATTCAACTCTACACTCTATCGAGCTCAATGCATTACCTTCTATTCTATGCATTTTCTGTTGAGGATAGGACATAACAACTCATTGTGAGCTGGAATTGTATAGATATTGCCTGTATACCTGTCACAGCCATGGAATACTCAAATGCAAGACGAATTCAGGAACCTACCTTATAACATTCAGAGTGGTACAGGCAATATCTTTGTTTAGTTCTGTAAACGCTAATGTTAATTTGTGTACAAAAGGTGATGTTACAGAAAGTATCTTCTCGAACTTTGGTAGAAAACTCATAAAATTGGTTGCATACTACTCTAAGTGATGTGGTAAGTAAAATAATTAGTTTTACAGCGTTATCAGATAGTAGTTTCCAGCAAAATTCAACTCTACACTCTATCGAGCTCATGCATTACCTTCTATTCTATGCATTTTCTCTTAAGGATGTGGACATAACAACTCATTGTGAGCTGGAATTGTATAGATATTGCCTGTATACTTGTCAGATCCATGGAATACTAAAATGCAAGATGAATTCAGGAACCTACCTCATAACATTCAGACTGGTACAGGCAAAATCTTTGTTTAGCTCTTTAAACGCTAATATTCCTTTGTGTACAAAAGGTGATGTTACAGAAAGTATGTTCTCGAAGATTGGTAGAACACTCATGAAATTGGTTGCCTACTACTCTAAATTATATGGAAAGTAAAATAATAAGGTTTACATCAAGTTAGCGCATAGCAGTTTTCAGCAAAATTCAGCTCTACACTCTATCGACCTCAATGCATTACCTTCTATTCTATGTTTTTTCTGTTAAGGATAGGACATAACAACTCATTGTGAGCTGGAATTGTATAGATATTGCCTGTATACTCGTCAGAGCCATGGAATACTCATATGCAAGACGAATTAAGAGACCTACCTCATAACATTCAGAGCGGTACAGGCAATATCTTTGTTTAGCTCTGTAAACTTTAATGTTCCATTGTGTACAAAACGTGATGTTACTGAAAGTATCTTCCCGACCATTGGTAGAACACTCATAAAATTGGTTCCATACTACTCTAAATCATACGGAAAGTAAAATAATAAGGTTTACATCAAGTTCTCACATAGCAGTTTTCAGCAAAATTCAACTCTACACTCTATCGATCTCAATGCATTACCTTCTATTCTATGCATTTTCTCTTAAAGATGTGGACATAACAACTCATTGTGAGCTGGAATTGTATAGATATTGCCTGTATACCTGTCACAGCCATGGAATACTCAAATGCAAGACGAATTCAGGAACCTACCTTATAACATTCAGAGTGGTACAGGCAATATCTTTGTTTAGTTCTGTAAACGCTAATGTTAATTTGTGTACAAAAGGTGATGTTACAGAAAGTATCTTCTCGAACTTTGGTAGAAAACTCATAAAATTGTTTGCATACTACTCTAAGTGATGTGGTAAGTAAAATAATTAGTTTTACAGCAAGTTATCAGATAGCAGTTTCCAGCAAAATTCAACTCTACACTCTATTGAGCTGAATGCATTACTTTCTATTCGATGCATTTTGAGTCATGGATGTGTACATAACTACTCGGGGTGAGGTGGAGCGGTAGAAATATTGCAGGTATCCTACTCAGAGCCATGGAATACTCAAATGCAAGGTGAATTCAGGAAGCTACCTCATAACATTTAGAGAGGAACAGTAAATATCTTTGTTTAGTTCTGTAAACGGTAATGTTCCATTGTGTAAAAAAGTTGAAGTTACTAAAAGTAACTTCTCCAACATTGGTAGCACACTCATAAAATTGGTTGCATACTACTCTAAATCATATGGTACGCAAAATAATAAGTTTTACATCAAGTTATCACATAGTAGTTTCCCGCAAAATTCATCTCTACACTCTATTGAGCTGAATGCATTACATTCTATTCTATGCATTTTGAGTTATGGATGTGTACATAACTACTCAGGGTGAGGTGGAACGGTATAAATATTGCAGGTGTTCTACTCAGAGCCATAGAATACTCAAATGCAAGGTGAATTCAGGAAGCTACCTCATAACATTTAGAGTGGAACAGTAAATATCTTTGTTTAGTTCTGTAAACGGTAATGTTCCATTGTGTAAAAAAGTTGAAGTTACTAAAAGTAACTTCTCCAACATTGGTAGCGCACTCATAAAATTGGTTGCATACTACTATGAATCATATAAGCAAAATAATAAGGTTTACATCAAGTTATCACATAGTAGTTTCTCGCAAAATTCATCTCTACACTCTATTGAGCTGAATGCATTACATTCTATTCTATGCATTTTGAGTTATGGATGTGTACACAACTACTCAGGGTGAGGTGGAACGGTATAAATATTGCATGTATCCTACTCAGAGCCATGGAAAACTCAAATGCAAGGTGAATTCAGCAAGCTACCTCATAACATTTAGAGTGGAACAGTAAATATCTTTGTTTAGTTCTGTAAACGCTAATATTCCATTGTGTACAAAAGATGATGTTACAGAAAGTATCTTCTCGAAGATTGGTAGAACACTCATGAAATTGGTTGCATACTACACTAAGTGATGTGGTAAGTAAAATAATTAGGTTTACATCAAGATAACACATAGTAGTTTCCCGCAAAATTCAACTCTACACTCTACTGAGCTGAAAGCATTACCCTATATTCCATGCATTTTCTGTAAAGGACGAGGACATAACAACTCAGGGTGAGCTGGAATTGTATAGATATTGCCTGTATACTTGTCAGAGCAATGGAATACACAAGTGCAAGATGAATTCAGGAACCTACTTCATAACATTCAGAGTGCTATAGGCAATATCTTTGTTTGTTCTGTAAACGCTAATGGTCCATTGTGTACAAAAGGTGATGTTACAGAAAGTATCTTCTCGAACTTTGGTAGAACACTCATAAAATTGGTTGCATACTACTCTAAATCATTTGGAAAGTAAAATAATGAGGTTTACATCAAGTTATCACATAGCAGTTTTCAGCAAAATTCAATACACTCTATCGAGCTCAATGCATTACCTTCTATGCATTTTCTCTTAAGGATGTGGACATAACAACTCATTGTGAGCTGGATTTGTATAGATATTGCCTGTATACTTCTCAGAGCCATGGAATACTCAAATGCAAGGCGAATTCAGGAATCTACCTCATAACATTCAGAGCTGTACAGGCAATATCTTTGTTTATTTCTGTAAACGCTAATGTTCCATTGTGTGCAAAACGTGATGTTACTGAAAGTATCTTCTCGAACTGTTAGAACACTCATAAAATTGGTTCCATAATACTCTAAATCATATGGAATGTAAAATAATGTTTACATCAAGTTATCACCTAGTAGTTTTCAGCAAATTTCAACTCTACTCTCTATTGATCTCAAAGCAATACCTTATATTCCATGCATTTTCAGTTAAGGATAGGACATAACAACTCAGGGTGAGCTGGAATTGCATAGATATTGCCTATATACTTGTCACAGCCATTGAATACTCAAAGGCAAGGCGAATTCAGGAATCTACCTCATGACATTCAGAGCGGTACAGGCAATATCTTTGTTTAGTTCTGTAAACGCTAATGTTCCATTGTGTACAAAACGTGATGTTACTGAAAGTATCATCTCCAACAATGGTAGAACACTCATAAAATTGGTTCCATACTACTCCAAATCATATGGAAAGTAAAATAATATGGTTTATATCAAGTTATCACATAGCAGTTTTCAGCAAATTTCAACTCTACACTCTATCGAGCTCAATGCATTACCTTCTATTCTATGCATTTTCTGCTGAGGATAGGACATAACAACTCATTGTGAGCTGGAATTGTATAGATGTTGCCTGTATACTTGTCACAGCCATGGAATACTCAAAT